>NW_024356336.1:6320886-6598313 GCF_902729225.1 Pteropus medius
ACACAGAGGATGGCTGTTATGTCATGAGTGTTCTCCAGGACTAAGTCTACTTCCCACACCCAGTGAGTGCTCTCCTGGCCCCTAGCGCCTCTCCTTCATAGCCCTCACCACGATTGTGGTTATTACTCACTTGCATACTTATCTGTTTAATGTCTGACTTTCCTGGTAATCCCAGTGCCTAGATCCTTGCTCATCTCAGAGTAAACATGCAGCGACTATTTGTTGGATGGATAAAGGAAGGGATGGAGGAAGGGAGAGAGCATGAATGAAAGAATGAATGTGAGAAGTGAGTTTCTGGTGCTTTATCGGGCATAGTGGTTTCTTTGGCCCATACGTTCTGGGTACAGAGCATCCAAGCCATTCAGATAAGTTGTGTGGGGGTCCTTACAGAGCCAAATTTGAAGAGCAAGTCCTTCCAAAGGGTGTCACAGGGAGTATGGGAGGCCAGGAGGGACTCCAAAGTAACTCCAAGTAGCAAAGACAGAGAGATCGCAGTGAGAGCAGTGGTGTCCTTAGCAACGGGTGGTCCAGCAGTAGTTGCCATATTTAGTGCTCCAACTACTGCCGTTCAGGTGAAATGCAGTGGAGGCTGGAGATGCGTGGCTGTGAGTGATAATACAGGCATCTGAGTTTTGCATCTGTGTAAGGTTAACATGTAATACTCTTCATCTCCTGAATAGAGGGCTGGACCCAACCCCTACCAGCAGGGTCCTGACCACCAATGAGAGGTGGCTCCTGAAATAAGAAAGAATCTCTCTGGGGCTGGGTCCTGCCTGAACTACTCCGCTGTGGTATGTGGACAAGCCCATGAGCTTTTTAGCTTCTTCATCTCTGCAACAGAGACAATCCGAGTCCTGGCCCAGCTGACTTCTCAGGGTGTGAGGCTGGATGAGCATGTGCAGGAGAAGGAGTTGCTAGGGGTCACTGCTGGGGTTGTCATCACTGGCAGGAGTGTCCAACAAAAGAGTTGGGCCCTCCTCAGCCCCTCCACAGGATGACGGCCATCGTGATAGCAGTGTCATTGGAGTAAGTGCGAAGCGTCGAGCTAGCCAGGTGACTTTTGTTAGGAACGCGCCATTACACAAGACCACTCAGAACGCTAGAGGTGAAAGGGTGTTCCTAAATCACTTCTGCCTCTTAGGAAAAAAAGCTTTATTGTTTTGTAAAAACACTCCAAGGGACGAAGGGAAGTGCAAACCATACTGAAAAATACATAAGAGGGAAGAAATTCTCAAACTTGCTAACTCTGAAATGATCCCTGTCAAGTCACCTGAACAGCATTCCAGTCACTCGTGTAGCTATATACACTTACATTAGGCGTGTAATTTCACATCAGTGGGAGAATTCCTAATATTTGGTTTTATAACTAACTCATGAAACTCAACGATATGTTGTCGACATTTCATGCCAATAAGTATACATTTGTGGCATCACTTTTTATAACTTTTTATTATGGAAACTTTCTAATAAATGACATACATGCATATACACACATACACACGTAGAGTCCCTTGTTCTTATCCTTCACATTTCAACAATTAGCAATTTACGGTCAATCTTACATCATCTCAGCACCATATTCTGTTCTCCCCTATGAATATTATCTTTACTGTTGGAAATACACGTAACATAAAATTCACCATTAGTGACATTTAGCAGTTTAGCACATCCGCAGTGTCGTGTAATCATTTAGTTCCAGAACATTTTCATCAACCCCAAAGAAAATCCCATACCCATTAATCTGCTTTCCCGCATATTATTTTAAAGCAACCCCATCTGCAAACCTTTTAGTGTGTATCTCTAAAAAACAAGGACTCTTGAAAGCATAAATTCAAAACCACTATCATACATGAAATAATTTTTTAATATCATCACCTGTTCAAATACCTAATTATGTCATTTTTAATGATGCGTGATATTCCCGTTGAGTGGATATAGCATAATTTAATTAAACATTTTCAAACCATTCAGGTTGTTTGCAGTGTTTCCTTATTATCAAAAAAAGAAAGAAAGAGAAAGAGAGAGAGAGAGAGAGAGAGGGAGAGAGAGAGAGAGAGAGAAAAGCCCTGGAACAAGCATTTCTTTGCTTGCTTCCCCCTCCCCCACACGATGTGATTATTTCCTAAGGATAAATTCTAAAAAAAGGGATTTACTGGGTCCAGTGCAGGCTGCCCATTGTGATACTGTTTCTAAGTTATCCTCCAGTTTATATTCTCCAGTTTATATTAGTGGAAAATGCATGGCTCGGTTAAGGGAAGGTACTCCTGGAAATACCTGCATGTTAATTCTTTGCCATAGCTCACGTACATGTGCAACCATTGTTCCATTGGTACAGGAATGCTTGTCAGGCTGGGCTCAGGGTCTCCCGGATGTGTTTGTAGCTCATGGCCATCAAAATTGATAACCAAATTTGGGAGAAAAATGCTGTAGTGCCCACGGTGACAGCCCACAGGTCCCTTCAGGCAAGAGAGGGCACAGAGCTATCAGGGAGAGCGATGGCAGCAGCTTTGGAAAGCAGGAAGACAGAAGGCCCTATCAGTGGAACCGGGCTGGTTTGCTGACACGCTCATCAGTCTGGGAGCCCAGGAAGCTGGTGGGAGGAAATCAATACTCTGTCTTTTAGAAAAGAGGGAGGAAAAGGAACTAGTGAGAAAAATCATCCTCTGCTATTCACTTAAACTTGATTTTCCATGCCATTAAAAACATTTAGTGACATTAAAGGAAATTTATAAGAAGTGAAAACATTGCCATGATCCCAGCCATTTCCATTCCTTTTAGGGCCCCGTGCTTACCACACTCACATACCCACACACATCTGAAATTGTGCAACCATCAACACGCTCTCCTTCACTTGGCTTTACAGTATCACTATTCCAGGCTGTTCTGCCGCCTTGGTTGTCTCTTTTTTATGTTACTTTTTATGCTTCTGTTCTGTTGAGAGTTGGGCCCCAGTTTTCTACCCTGCTGTTCTTTGGTTGGACATTTGAGCAGCTTCCATTTATGGCCTGTTATAAATATAATGCACCACTGATCATGTCCATGCATATAGCTCCTCTCTTTCCTCTGATACTTTCCTAGGAAAAGTCAATTTGGGTAGGAGGTATGAATGGTATTATAGCTCTTGATTCCACTGTCTTCCAGCCTAGTGTTTTTGAGAAGGAGATGAATGACCTCAGGAGGACGCAAGATCATAACGTTTAAGTCAAGGTAGTACAAAATGTGTGTAATCTAGAAATAATTACTCATATATTGTGGGACATGATAAAACTTTTGTTTGGACGGAGTGCCTAATCCTAGCAGTTTGGACGTCTGACTTGTGGGTTCTTTAAGGACCAGCACCACCGCTCTCTGTGCCCAGCACCCAGCACAGAATGTCATTCTACAGACATTTGGCAAATGCTTCCAAAAGGTGGTCCTAGGCAACACTGCCACCTGGCATGTGGGAGCTGGACACAAGTGCCTCGAAGTAACAGGAACTCACATCCTACCCTTCCTGGGAGAGCTCCAGAAAGAAAAGAAGCACTTTCTTTTTTTAAAGCATCCTTTCCAAAATGAAATAGGAATAGTGCCGAGGGGACAAAAGAGGGGTTCAGTCTTGTGCTTGAGTGGTGGGGCCCAAGGCAGAAGGACTGTGGCCCCTTTGGTGGCTGGGTGCTCTTTATCCTGCAAGTGGCTAGTCCTTGCTGTCAGCCCACGTCCACCTGTGTGACCCTGCCTTTTGCTCTCCTCTGTCCCTCACATTCCCTCCCAGCTCCTGTATGACACAGAAATCCAGCTTGTCCCCATTCCTCGGACTTGCCTCATAGTCTTCAGTATTCTTTTGCTCATCATTTTTTTTTTTTAATATGTATTTTGTGTGTGCTGGTCAAATTCTCATTCAATATGAATGAACTCTTAATCTATTTGTAGTCTATTTAAAACCAAATGAAAATGCCTAAATTGAATGATCATTTAGCTCTTAAGGGGCTCACAGCCCCAGGTGAGCAGAAAGGCATAGTTATTTAGTGTTATTTAAAAACTGCGCGTCACCCAATATCACTTTCTGGATCCCAGTGCCAATGCTTTTACAGTAAATACGCCACAGTGATCTGTCTCCACTCGAAATATGGCAAAATGCTTATCCAGAGGCAGTTTCTGTGGACAAATTCAGCCACTAGTGAGTGGCATAGCTACTGAAATTTTCATCCATGAGTTTTACTCAGCCCCTACTGGGTATAACCACCCAACACTTGTGAGATGGGAGTAAGTGCCACCGGGCTGTGACTCTGGCCTTTTCCACATTCTGCGGTAATGCACCCTGGCCACTAAGATACCCTTAATCCTTCTGGCATTTGTGGAGCTAACTTCTATAAGTCACCTCGTTTTGAGCAACTTCAAAATAAGTGCCATGTACTAATTTTATTTGAATATTAAAATATTTCTTTTATCCCACTAATACATGCCCATAGGAGTGAAAACAGTGCTCAAAATGCAGAGCAGCAGTCTCACTCCGCTCCCCGACTCCCCTTCACGTCTTTCCTTCTTGCTCTGAGAGGCGACTGCATTTGGTGAACTCCATGGTTCCCATCACACACTGAGTCATTGGTCCTTTGGCTCAGAACCCAACTTATGTTCTGGGTGCAGAGAGGCCAGTGCAGGATCCTGGGGTTCTCTTGGCCAGGGCTCCCACTGTCCACCTCTCCACCTCTCCATTAGAGACTGCGCTTCCCAGAGACACACTGATTCTTTGTGTTTCATTGTATAAAATGCCCCCGAAGTGGGCTGAAGCATTCTGACCTTGGGCTGCTTAGAGGGAAGGAGACCCATTAAGAGAGATACCCCAAGTCCTTTCTCTGCACCCGGGGGCCAAGGCTGACCGTGGATGGTACTGGGTTCTGTGCAGGACATATCTGGGGCACCTTCTCGGTGAGTTGAGTTGTCCACTGAGAGTTGTCCCTGTTCGCAGAGGAGGATCTCAGTGCCTTGCCCGAGATCATAGTTAGGAAGTGGTGATGCTTTGATTGACATCGGCTTGCTCAGCTACATTGTTGGCTCGAAAGAGTGCCGAGTGCAGGGCCTGGCACCCAGGAGATGCTCAGGAAGTGTCCAGGTATGCACAGTGGTGCTGAAATCCATGCACCTTCAAAGCTATGCCTTGCCACATCCCCTAGACGAGAACATGGTGACAGGCAGGGAGAGGGAGGGGTTATTTTGTTTATTATTTGGTAGAGGACACCCAGGATTTGGGGGCTTTGCTCAGAAGGCAGCCCCTAGAACTCTCTAGGCCGTAGCTTGAAATAGTTAATGCAGCTTCCCAAGCCCAAGATCTCGGGTGTTCTCCTGCTTTCTTGGAATGGCAGCCATTTTATTACCTTGAACCTCAGGGAGAGAGAAATAAAGCATGTGAGTTGGATTTTTATTTTTGGCATTGGAGTCCTTCTGTCTAAAAGCAGCTGGAGAAGGCGATCTGCAGTCGCAAATTGAATCCTATTGGAAGAACATCTCTGCCTCCTGCAAAGGTCCTACCCAGTTGGGGCAGGGGTTCCCCAGGGAACATGAATGATGCCCTGCCTGTACCGTGGGCCATGCCCTGGCCTCGTAAGGGCTGTCCGGGAAGCAGGGTCTGCCCAGTGGAGGAAGGTTGGGACCAACGGCCTGAAGGAGCCAGGAGATGGCTGGGCTTTCAGCAGAAAGTGAGAAGTCAGACCACTGGAAGGTGCTGTGACTCGTGGTCTCAGTGGCTTGCAGCAGCTGTCCCAGCTGGAGGACGTGTGGAGCACAGAGTTTCTTGATAGACAACCACTCCTTTTTTTTTTGTCTTCAATACATGTCTTAAAAAGAAAAATTGTTATTGAAGTATCATTGACATGCAATAAACCACCCATATTTAAAATGTACAATTTAGTGAGTATTGACATATGTACGCATCTGTGAAACCATCACCACAATCCAGATGATGGACATAACCATCACCCCCAAAGTCTCCCCTTGCCCTTCCGTAATTCCTCTTCAGCCTTTCCCACCTCCCCAGGCAGCCACTAACCTGCTTTCTGGCACAATAGATTAGTTTGCATTTTCTAGAATCATGCAGTAGATACTCTTTTTATTTGGCTCTTTCATCCAGAATAACTATTTTTCAATTCATTCCTGTTGTTGCACATATCATCAGTTCTTTTTCATTGCCGAGTGATATTCCATTGTTGACCGCACCCCATGTCATCCATTGTCTGTTGATGGGCACTAGGGTTGTTTCCAGGTTTGGGCTATTACAGATAGAACTGCTGTGAATGTCTGTGTCCAAGCATTCATATGCTTTCTGTTCTCTTGGATAAACTCTTAGGAATAGAATGGCTGGGTCACAGGATAGATCTGCGTCTAACTCTTAAAGAAACTGCCAAACTGTCTTCCAGAATTGTTATATCATTTGACATGGTTTGAGTCCAGGCTCAACCATCCCAGGACAACCTGAGGAAGTGTTCAACACAGGTTTTCCTAATAAATACTCATTTTGCCTTTAAAAAAATGATTGGATGTTTTCTCAGGCATTGCAGTGCCTTCTCCATCCCCTTTGTCACAAAGAGTAGGGAACCTGTGCACATACAGGCCTGTTCGTTGGTACCCCGTGGGGACTGGTGAAGGCAGCTTACTGTAGACACAGGCCCTGCCTGTTTTCATTGCCCCCACGACATGAAATACCACAGCTCAGAGGCAGGGAGGCTTGTTCCAAGAATGTATTTCTGTTTAAAGATAAACAAATAACTCTACAATACTGCTAATCCTGTCATTCCCCAAATCTGACTGATCATGTTAAATATTTGCCTTGGGGAATGTTTGCATAAGAATGCAAATTATGGAGAGTCCTTATTTTGGAAATAGAAAAACTGTGACACCCTGATACAACATGTGCCTTATTTCAACCTTATATTCTTCATCAACATTACCCTTGGGCCCCAGAAGCTTCCCAGAGCTGTGCCTTGTTGGGTCAGCTAGGCAGGTGATAGAGAGAAGAGCCCAAGTCTCGGAAATGTTTACTGTCAGTCACTTGGCACTGTGTTAATCAAAGTTGTTTTCAGTGTGTATGTATCTGCAGAATGCCCATTTCATCCCATGAAGAGGCTTCAGAAGCAGGGATAGCGTTTTTCAGAATTGACATAAAATATCTGTGGTCTAGTCCAGAGTGGGTAGTCTCACAGGGCCATATGAGGTTGCCTATTTCAAATACTGTAGGTGAAAATCCTTGGTTTTCATTTTTACACTTGATCTTAGCCAAAAGGCCAGGAAGCGATGGTTTTCATTTTTAAAACCAGAGCACATCTCTAGAAATAGATTTATATATTTATGAGAATTCACTTAGTGGAAAAGATGCCATTCAAATCACTTGAGAAAGAAGAGACCATTAACAAGTATGTTTTAAATTATATCCTTCTGGAGTTGTTTTTTGTGCTAGGTGTGAGGTACGCATCTAATTTTGTTTCCCCAAAGCATGTCTAATTTTGCCAACATAATTTATTTTGTTTTGAATACTCTACTCTCCATTGATCTCTTTATCAGTTCTTGCACCTGCATCCCACAGTTTAATCACTGTTGCTTTATGGTATGGTTTGACAGCTGGTAGGATAAATCCTCCCTCATTGTTCTATAATTTCAAAAATTTATTGGGATTTTTACCTTCTATGTAAATTTTTAAATCAGCTTAAGTTTTATTTAAAATACTCTATTAGGATTTTGTTTGGAGTTGCATTTAATTGTAGAATAATTTTTTCTCTCTAACTGTGTAATGTGTGGACTATACTTTGTTCTTTGAATAATTTTAATCATAGATCTGGAGCAGCCAGTGCCTTGTACATATTAGTGTTAATATTTCTGAGTTAGAAAGCTGAATTTTATAGAGATTAGTATAGTTTAAGTCAGAATACAATAAATATTTACTGTGCAGTATTTATTGTCTCTCTGTGCCACGCAGTGCTAGGAGGTGAGGATTCAGTGAAAAACAAAACGAGCCCCAGGGACCTCTGCTGCCAGGGACCTCACTGCTTCCTGTGGGGAGGCAAACAAATCCACAGGAAATCATGATGGAGTATGTCTGATGCTTCTCCCTGCAAAGGAAGCACAAGGAGAGGCACCTAGCCCAGTTTGGAGGGTCATGGAAGGTTGCTTGGAGGAGGTGGTACATAAGCTGAGACCTGAAGGACAGGGAGGAATTAGTCTGGTGAAGACGAGTGGAGCACAAGTGAGTGTGAGGCCTGGGGGTAAGGGAGAGGGCATGGCTGTACAGAGAGCCAAAGACAGTTCAAGGGCAGCAGGAACAGAGAGGAATGAGCCTGGAAAGACCAGCAGGAACCAAATCATGGACCGTGAAAGGCCCTCCCAGCCACATTTTCCACTGGATCTCAGAGGCTGCCATTTAGAGCCTGGCGACTCTCAGATTTGCTCCTCTGGCTGTGAGGTGGAGAATGTTTCAGAGAGAGGCCAGATAGTGGCTGAGGGGTCAGTGGATCCTGGTGACAGGTGGTGCTGGCAGGGGGTGGTGACAGTGGAGAAGGAGAGAAACACCAGGATTTGATAAAGCTTCAGGGGGCAGAGCCGAGCTCTGTATCATTTGTTCCTCATGGTGTCTAATAACCTAGTGCAACCAAACTGGGATCTCGGCTGTGTCATTTTCTAGCCACGTGACCTCAGACAAATGATCTAACCCGACCCCCCACCTTTCCCAGTCTCTGTTCTTCTATTTGAAGAATCAGGCTACTGTGAGGATATGTAAGGGGTCAGCACTGTTCCTGGCCCCCATGGCGTCAATAAAAGTGGAAGCGATCATGGTGGTGGGTAGGGACAGTTGGATCAGTTGCAAAGTGTCCTCTTCTGAGTGGGAAAGGGGGCGAGGGTGATACCACCTCCTTTTATTTACTGTTTCCCCAGCTGTGCTAATTGCTCTGAAATTGCTGCTGAGACACTGGGCACAGAATCCTACCCAGTCCCCATGAGAAATTTTCCTCCAAGGATAACACTTGAGTCAAGAGACCCCAGCCCTTTGCATCATGGAGAGCTGGTGGTGGATGGCGTGCACAGAGCCAGGGCCTGGCCTCTCAGCCAAGTTACTCCCCTCTCACTTGGGGCCCTCATTTGAAGGGCCAGATGTGCACTAGGGTGTCTGACAAACCAGCCAAGGCCTTTGGTATGATTTAATCTGACAGATTCAAAGAGGAGCAGGAAATGATTTTGCTCCGGCTCAGACTCGCAGAACGCTTGCAGTTACACGTCTTTTTTTCGTGTAAAATTAGATTAGCCCTGTAGATCCAGTGTAATGAGCCTCTAATGCTAGAGACTATGTTAATTAATAAGTTCTAAATGTTGATTTTTGATTCGGGCCTTCTTTGAGGGTGCATAATTTATTTTTAATAGCTTTGGACAAATGCAATATCACGAAAGGGCAAAAATTGGCTGGGCCTTATTAGCGCATTTGTGGGTATGCCTGAATTATCCGTTGGCCATCTCAGAGACTGTGCCATAAGGGAAAAGGTGAACATGAACTGTTTGCTTCTGGTGCTGAACAGTGGAAATGTCACCTTTTGATTGTGGCACCCTCTTGGAAAGAACCGCACTCTTTTTAAGCTTAAAAGGAGGCTCTCAGGGTTTACAGTGCTATCTCTGAGATTCATCCTGAGATTCATACAGAGAAGCTCTGGGAGGAAGTCCAACCCAGACCAGAAGGAACTAGCCAAAGTTTGGCAATGGGTAGAGGTGTGGTATGCCCTCTGCATATTCAGAAGCCAGATTTCAGGACAGTAAAATCAGCCTCCTCTTAGAAACAGGATCTGGCCCACCTTTCCAGATTGCATCTCTTCCACTGCTTCTAGGAGCCAGTAGCTAACACAAGTCAGTAAGATTTCCTCTCCATTGGCCCCACCAGAGCAGCTCAGAGACTTGCAGAGAGAAAAATCAATTTACAGAGCACACAAAAATCAGAAAAAAAAACAAAAGAGTTCCAGGACACCCCATTGCCCCTCAGTGGGGTTCACCACGTACAATAAGCATTCACTTTGGCTCCCGGGTTTGCTGGAGGACCCTAAGGGGAGAGAAATGGTTTGACTGGAGAAGGTTTGGGTGCAGCCTTTCCAGAAGGCAGCACCAATGACCAGAAGGTGCAGATTTCAGTTCTAGCCCCAAGAACACAAGGCGGAGTGAAATTTCCTCTATGTACAGGGTCTGCCCTTGAGATTCTTTCTCTGTAACAGCTTTACCTCCTCCTCCAGTGGAAACTCTGTTCCCATTTTAGAGGATAGCTTTATTTTGTGTTATGTTATTTGAGGATAGAAGAAACGTGAGTCTCAGTCAGAGCTCGTGTTGTCTCATGTGCACCTCTCTATACATGTGACAGTGGCTGTCATCAGAAAGAAGCAGGGTGGCGGGGGTGGTGGTAGTTACTCTGCCTCCATTCTAAAAGGTGACTGGGCTGCAGGAGGACATGGGGCCCTGGGGTTGGTAGACATGTAGTTTTTTTGCAGTGGCCTATTGGATGTGGGATCCTTGGAGGCAGTGGTTGGCTGGATGACATATGTCTCTGTATCCTCTCAGTTTTCACCCTCGGCCTGCAGGCATTCTTGGGTTCAGGAAAGACTTTGGATATCTAGCCCCACAAAAATACGTGGCACTGCTGTTGACTCCCTTTTTAGGAGGAGAGAGAAGGACAGAGGGATAGAAAAGATATGACAACTTGAAACTGCATCATCTATTTTATAGTGGTTTTGGCTGCTTGTCTGGTTTCCATACACACATGATCCATGCGGTAAGGGACAGAACAAGAGACTCAATGTTAGTCTTGAGAATATAAGGAGATCTCAGTTTGGGAGCTGGATTTGGACTGTGGTAGTAGTAGTGGTGGTAGTGTGTGTGTATTTCAAATATTTTCTACTGCTGTTTGTTCTCATAACCTGTATGCTCATAGCTTTCAGGCAATATTTCAGCAAGACTCTAAGACTCTAAGAAAAATGTAAAAAGCAACCACAAAGGGATGTAGCAAATTATATGTTACAGAGTGTGTGCAGGGGGAGAGAGAGAAAGAGACAGACAGACAGACAGACAGAAAAAGAGAGAGACAGACAGACAGAGACTAAGACAAAGAGAAAGTAGGTGTTGGGGAATATTTTACAGGTGAAAATTTTTTGTTTGAGATCTGGTAACTCACTGAGAATTCACTGGCAAGTGTAGTTAAGGATAAACTCTTGGATAAACAATTTAAGGAATTATATCTTTCATTATCTCTATATTTGCTTCATTGTATCACATAGCTGCCCTGAAACCAAGGAGAATAGGATTTGTTTAATTGGTTAAGTTCCATTGCTTGGAAGGACTTCGACAGTCAAGGCCAATGCGACCCCTGTTTCAAACACTGCCCTTTTCCAGGTTACAAGAGCTTCTGTACACCAATGTTCATAGAAGTATTATTCACAATAGTCAAATGGATGAAGCAACCTAAATGTCCACTGACAGATGAATGGATAAACAAAATGTGGTCTGTCCATATAATAGAATATTATTCAGCCTTAAAAAGAAAGGAAATTCTGGTACATCTATTGGGGGATTCTAGACATGATCAATCCTGTCTCTTCCCCATATATGTGCCACAGTCTTGTGAAATATGTTGTCAATCTTAATTAATTCTACTTTGTAGATAGAGAAAAACGAATTGTGTAATGGCAGAGTGCCATAGCTAGAACAGAGCAGCAAAACTGAGGGTCCCAGGGTCACAGTCATCTTTCAGGGTCCAGGCCTGTGGGGCCTTCAGGAGCCTTTGTAATAAGTAGTTTGATTACAAACCCAGCTATCCTCCTGGCCTGTTCCCAAATCAGTAGGTAAATAGGTAAAGATCACTAAAATACAGCAATAGAGTCAGAGGGCTCATGATTTAAAAATCCATAAGTGTTTATCAAAACAGCAAAAAACTAATTATTCGGGAACCACATACAGCGCTTCAGTCACCATGGTTTGCATGATAAGAAATAGTTTATGAATGCAAATATGTTTTTTCATTGACCATCTGCAGTATTGTTTACTGAAGGAACTGAGGTTATAAAGCTTCCTGCAAATGCTTCCTGCAGACATCTACTTGCATGCCCATGGGAAAAAAGTTTGCATTTATATTTCTTAATGAATAGTCTCTTTTGGATTTAATTAGTCATTGCGTCTATGCATGAATCATTCATAATCTGGGTTTGCCATCAGCACATGGCAGTGAAAGTCAGGTGAATACAAACAATATTTTCAAGAAAAATATAAAATGCTCATTGGCCAATTATCATTGGTTGACAACATGTTTTACAGATGTAAAAGTTGATTGGCAGCTGTTATAAGTTTTGGGTTGTCTTGTCTCTTGAGGAGAAAACTAACAAGGTGAAAAGCACAAAACTTAGGTATCTTCTGCACTGGCACTTTGTAGTCTCCAGCACTCCCTAGCCAGCCTGCCATCAGAGAGGTGCTCTGAGCTCATGACAGTAACATTAATAATCACTGCCATCTGTACCTACTGGGTGCCTGGCAATTTTACATGCTTTATGTGTAATCCTCCAAGTAACTTGTTCATAGTCATTGAGCTAGTAAGTGGCAAAGCCAGATCTATCAGACTTCAGATTCTCTGCTTTATTCTGTCTACCACATTGCCTGAAAACTGAAGGTAAGAGTAACTGAGGTTGTATTTGAGCTAAAAGGTTGATTTAAAATGTGATTTATGTTGTACATCAATGTTCATAGAAGTATTATTCACAATAGTCAAACAGTAGAAGCAATCTAAGTGTTCACCCATAGATGAATGGATAAACAAAATGTGGTCTGTCCATACAATGTAATATTATTCGGCCTTAAAAAGAAAGGAAATTCTGGTACATGCTACAACATGGATGTTCCTTCTAAAGAACTTTACCTTTTAGTATTTTTCATTTTTTATTATTAATCAAGTATTTTTAATAATTTTATTTTCTCCTCTAATCATTCTTATATGTACCTTCTCTGATTCTTTTAATGAAAGATTATGATATGAATCTTTGATATATTATAGCCTACTTCAAATTAGTACTTTTACCACTTCCCAATTTAGGAACTCACATTTATATTTTATTTATCCCCTCTCTTCATATTATTATTGTTAAATATTTTATTCATATATGTGATACGTTTCACAAAGCATTATATTTGTTCTTGTTTTACACAATATTTATTTATATTTGACTACATTTAAAAAATAGTTCCGATGTTCTTTATGCCTTTCTTTATTTTTTGGCTTCCTTTTAGGACCATTTTCCTTTAGTCTAAAGACCTTTACCTTTTAGTATTTTTTGTGATGCATGTCTGTTCTCAGTGAATTCTTTGCTTTTTGTTTTTTATTTTGCCTGGAAACATCTTTATTTCACATTAATTTTTTGCAGTGTACTTTCACTGAGTATAGAATTCTAAATTAACAGTCTGTGCTTGCTTGCTTGCTTCCTTCCCTCCTTCCTTCTTTTCTTCCTTCCCCCCGTCTTTCCTATGCTCCCTCCCTTCTTTCCTCGTTTTTTTTTAAGCTTCAAAGATCCTATTGTCTTCCTCTATATTTTATATAGAAAAGACAACAGTCTTATTGCTCCTTTAAAATAATATATGCCTTTTTTCCCAGCTGCTTTTAAGATTTTTTTTCTCTGTATTTGATTTTTAGGACTGACAGTGATGTGCCTAGGTGAGATTTGTTTTATATTTCTTCTTCTTGGGACTCACTGAGCTTCTTGAATTTGTGGGCTGATGTCTTTCACCAGATTTGAGAAAATTCATGGCCATTATTTCTTCCATGACTGCCTATTCTGTCTTCTCTCTTTCTCTAGTGAGACTCGAATTACATGTATGTTAGACCTTTTGAATATCTCCCACATGTCTTTTATATTCTGTTCTGTCTTTTCCATCTTTTTTTCTCTCTGGATATTTTCAGTTAACCGGGCTTTGAGTTCATTAATCCTGTTTTCTACTTTACTCATTTTTCTGTGAAACCTATTCAATGAATTCTTAATTTCAGATATTGTATTTTTTAAATTTTTATGTATTTATTTTTAATTAATTAATTATTTTTTTATGGTGACATTGGTTAACAAAATCCAATAAGTTTCAGCTGTACACTTTAACAGCAAGGCATATATATATTTACACTGTGTGTTCACCTCCCATAGTTAGATTTCTTTCTGTCGCCACATATTTGACCCCCTTCATCCCATCTATCTCCCCCCACCCCCCACCCTCTGGTAACCACTAATCTATAGTCCATGTCCATGAGTCTCTGTTTGTCCTGTTCATTTGTTGCTTTTAGGTTTATATCCCACGTATAAGTAATAGCATGTGATTTTCAACTTTTTCTGTCTGGCTTATTTCGCTTAGCTTGATTATCTCGAGGTCCATCCGTGTTGTTGCAAATGGCAGTATTTCATCTCTTCTTATGGCTGAATAATATTCCATTGTATATATGTGCCACAGCTTCTTTATCCAATCGTCAATCATAGGACACTTCAGTTGCTTCCATGTCCTGGCCACTGTGAATAACTTTGCTATGAACATCGGTGTGAAATGTCTTTTCGGATATGGGTTTTCAAGTCTTTGGGGGTAAATACCCAGTAGAGGGATTGCTGGATCATATGGTAGACCAATTCTTAATTTTTTGAGGAATCTCCATACTGTTTTTTCCATAGTGACTGCACCAATTTGCAGTCTCACCAGCAGTGTCAGAGGGCTCCTTTTTCTCCGCATCTTCTCCAGCATTTGTTATTACTTGTCCTGTTGATTATAGCTATTCTAACAGGTGTGAGATGGTCAGATATTGTATTTTTAAATCCTAGAATGCCCATTTGATTTTTTTATGGATTTAAAATTCTGTTGAAATGCTCTGTCTCTGTATCCATTTTGTCATTTTTCTCTCTTTTTTAACTTATTAATCATAGTTATTTTGAAGTTAACTTCTCACCAATCAAGTTGCTAAAGACATGCTAGATATGCCAAGTGGCTCTTCTTACTGGCTCTTGACATTTCAGCCATCTGTATTTTTGAAAGTTTATATTTCTCTTCTGTAGTATTTTCTTCAATTTCCCTAACTGCCCTTGGCCTTCAAGCAGAGAGAACATTAAGTCTTTGAGAACTTCCCAGGAGCCGTGAGAACACGAGGCCCCACATTTATGTAGATGTGGCTGCTTGGTGACTAGTGAGGAAAATACTGGTCTCCTGGGCTGGACCTGCCTCACTGAGGGCTCCTTGGCCAGCCAAGGCTACAAGGATGGTGTTAGGGGCTGCGTTTATTTGTTTTTCCGATTTTTATTCATTGTATATCACAAGTTTTTAAACATTATAAATATATTTACAAGGGAAATAACTGATATTAAGCTTAACCACCTAATGTTTTTTTTTAATTCTTTTTCATGGTTTGTTAATATATCTACTTCAGATAAGAAAAAATATATATATATATATTTGGAGGTTAAATTTTTTTATTGTAAAATATACTTAACATAAAATTGTTATCTTAGTCATTTTTAACTGGACAGTTTGGTGGTATTAAGTACATTCATATTGTTGTGCAACCATCGCCACCATCCATTCCAGAATTTTTTTATCTTGTAAAACTGAAACACTGTAATCATTAAATAGTAACTCTCTGTTCCCCCTTCTGTTCAGCCCCCTGACATTAACCAACTTTCTGTCTCTATGAATTTGACTACTCTGGGTATCTCATATGAGCGAAATAATACAGTATTTATCTTTTTGTGACTGGCTTATTTCACTTAGCATAGTGTCTTCAAGGTTCATCCATGTTGTAGCATGTGTCAGAATTTCCTTTCTTTTTAAGGCTGAATAATATTCCATTGTATGGATAAATCACATTTTCCTTCTCCATTCATCTGTCAATGGACGACACTTGGGATGCTTCCACTTTTTGGCTATTGTGAATAATGCCGCTGTGAACATAGGTATACAAATATCTCTTCAAGACCCCTCTTCCAATTATTTAGGGTATATACCCAGAAGTAAAATTGCTTGACTTTATGATAATTCTACTTCTAATTTTTTTTTTTTTAAGAAAGTCCATACTGTTTTCTATAGCAGCCACACCATTTTATATTCCCACCAATGGTGCATAATGGTCTCAATTTCTCCACATTCTCACCAATTCTTCTTATTTTTTTTTTTTTTTTTCCTTAAATTATCGCCATGGTTTTGATTTGCATTTCTCTAATGATTGGTACTGTTGAGAAGCTTTTCATGTGTTTATTGCTCATTTGTATATCTTCTTTGGAGAAATGTCATTCTAAGTCCTTGGCCCATTTTTAGATCAGGTTCTTTTTGTTGTTGAGTTTCAGAAATTCTCTATCTAGTTTTTAATCTCTTATCAGCTATATGATTTGCAAATACTTTCTCCCAGTCTGCAGATTGCCTTTTTACTCCGATAGTATCCTTTCATGCACAAAAGTTTTTAATTTTCATGAAGCCTAATTTGTCTATTTTTTTCTTTTGCTGCCAGTGCCTTTGGTGTCATATTCAAGGAATCATTGCCAAATCCTACGTTGTAAAGCTTTTATCCTGTGTTTTCTTCTAAGAGTTTAATTGTTTTAGGTCTTACATTTAGGTCTTTGATCCATTTTGAGTTAATTATATGGTTTTAGCTAGGGTCCAATTTCATTCTTTTGCATGTGGATATTTAGTTTTCTCAACATGATGTGTTGAAAAGATTGTTTCTCTGTTGAATGATCTTGGTACCCTTCTCAAAATACTTTTGACTATACATGCGAGGATTTATTTCTGAAAAGCCATTGGGTTTTTAGAGCGAAAAGAGGCTGCAGGAATCAGTCCAATGTCTTCTTATTACAGATAAGGAAACTGAGGCCAAAATGAGAAGGCAGCTTGTCCTAGATTTCATAGAGCTGGGAGTACATCCTCAGTAGTCTGACCTTATATCTGATGCTTTAAAAAAGCCAGTTGCTAGTTTGCTTTGTTCCTAGAGTGGAGTTATACCAGTTACTACTTTGATGGAAGAGGCGAATATATTTTCCCTTAGGCAGATCATTAATTGTGTCTCACTCATCCTCTCGCCACTGCTGTGGAGCCATCACTGGCAGCAGCTGTGTTTCTGAGGTATTACTATGGTGAGACTAGGCCACTCAGCCTTTTGGTGGGCTCTGATCACCCCTGTCATTTGATCTGCAGTTATTTGAAGAGTCCTGAACACAGCTATGTAATAACATACTGCAGGATTTCTTCTCACTCTTGTGTTTATCGTCCACTGACAAGGAACTCGTTCTGTGGATTCTGTGGCAGCCGAGAGCCTCTTTCTCTCCTGCCTACCATCCCAACATCAGCTTGGCACGGTGTTGCCTGGAGGTGAGGAGAGAGAAAAAATATGAATTAGGTAAAATTCCAAAGCATATTTAAAATTATGCCATTTTTGGTATTACCTGTGCTAGGTTTTCTCATTCAAGAACTATTGAATGCCTCTCAATAGTACTATGAACACATTTCTGGAAACTGACAGGCCCCCACAAAAACAGAAGACAAGGACTCTTGTGAACTTTCCGGAGAGGAAAGATGCCTGGGCATGGAGCAGTTAGGTACCAGTGGAGATGGTTTGAATGATTATCTGGTACATGATACCAGCAGGGAGTGTTCTTAGGGCTCGAGGAAATGGAGGTAGAGGCAGAGGACAAGGTGAGGAGCCATGTCCCAGGATGGTAAACTTTTCCTTCACAAGTACTTCATGGCACCAGGCCCAGCACTGGCCCTTGCAGCACTTGGGAGCACTTCTGAATTAAGGGCTCTGCAGCTCCAATGGATAGACAGGAAACCTGGATTCCAGGTGAGGGATGGAGGAGCAGAGGCTCACAGTTGACAAGGTCATGAGGCAAAGACCTGAGACATCATGGCAGGAGGGCAGAGCTGTCACTAGGAAAGTCTGGGACATGGGGTAGAGAGAAGGGAAATCTGTCTGAGACCCATAGGGTTAGGCTTGGAAGTTGAATCTTACTTGGTCAGAAGCAGGATGATGGCATTTTAGGTTCATAACAGGGGCAGTGACCGGCTGTACCAGGTTTCTTAGGAAGAATCATGTGGCCAGAGAGGAGGCTAAGAGAGGACGCAGGGGCCCAGGGAGGATGCTGCCATGGCAGAGCAGGGAGAGAGGAGGAGGGATAGATCCAGGCCCCCAGTCAGGACAGAAGGAAGGAGTGGGCTAAGAAAGCTCTGGGGATCCTGGGGCTGCCTGATTGTGAAGAAGGAAGAGGAGACATGCTCATGTTTTCAGGGCATAGCAGAGGGTGAAAAATAGCAGCTGGGCTGGGAGGACGGAGGGTGGGTTTGATTGAGATTTAACAGCAACATTGGTAGTAAAGGTGACATTCCAGGCAGGTCAGGGGTGGTTTACTAGTTGTCAGCAGCAATGGCAGCAGTCATTGTCGGCCCACCAGGATGAGAGTGCTGAGCCTGAGCTCTAGGGCAGACGGAAGAAGAGGGCCTGGGGCAGAAGTGTGTTCCTGCCTTTGTGGATGAGAATCAATGGAATGTGTTCCAGTTTTCAGCCTTTTCCAGAACCTAGAATTTAAAATTTTGCTGTATGACTTTGATTGTTTCTGTTCCAAATCCTGAACCTTCTGGTATCTTCAGTATAAATGTGAGCATATCATGTCAGCAGAAATTCTGGGCTTTGTGCTAGTGTGTGTGTGTGTGTGAGTGTGTGTAGAAATGGACTTCACTGGATCCCTCACTGGTATCCTGGAAGGTGAGGTTGTAGACATGCTGGTGATAGCTAATGTGCCGTAAATTAGACGATTAAAGGAATTAAATGTAAAGAATCCTTTGGCACGAAATCCTCAAGAAATTCCATTTCAAATGAGGAAATGCACAAGGAAAGATTTGAGACCCTCCTTATAGGTGTCAGCATATCTGCTTGGCAAATGTTGGGTATTTGGAATGTTGGATGTCTCATGCCTGGGACCATTGCAGCATGAAGCCCTTGTGCTCCTGGGTGCCTGACTTGTTTTTGTCTTTGAATGTTGATGGTGTGCTACTTTAAAAAAAAAAAAAGCTCTTGGAAGTAATTTTCAAAGGAGAAGAAAAGATGTTACATTAAAATACTGTAGAAGTAACGGTTTTGTTTATTTTTTAAGACAGCCTATGTGGATTGTGATTCTTCTTCCTTGATGTAAAAACTGAAGGGGCCCCTGCCTTCCACCTGCCATGTTTCCTGAATGGCAAATGCCCACTCCTGTTCCCACGATGCCCTTGGTGGATGTTTCAGCTCTGCGCTCTTTGCGTAGCAGCCATGATCCATGCGTGTTTGAGCAGAGTCCCTCATGCCTGCTTGGGCAGCATTTATTAACCTCGACTCGGATTCATTCCATTTGGTCTTCCCCTTTTAAACTGGGGGCCCAACCAAATGGTAAAAATGAAGATGTCTTTGGATTTGAGCAAATGAGGCATAAAAGTTGTGGTTGTTTTAAAAAGAATTAGGCCGGAGTTGGCAGTTTAGTCCTGTGAAGAGAAGAGTCTCCTCGTCTTAGACTCCTGAAAGGCCTGAAGGAGGCCATGAAGTGGGCAGAGCTCGGGGTGACTGGCCAGTCTGTGGATTCCCCTCTCACCAGCAGATAGCCTGAGTTGTCTCAGACTTGGAACCAGATGGAGCCCCACCCTATCCCCTCGCCCCAGAGGAGAAACTGAGGCTCACTGAAGGCAGAGGTGACAGTGGGTCAGGTCATGTTTCTGGTCTGTAGCAGAAGCGAAGTCAGAGCCAGAACCGCATCTCAGCCTGGACTTTCCTGACTGGAAACGAGGAGGGATTTGAACAGAAATGAAAAACATGGAAGTGGTTCTGCATGATGTCACCAGGCTCCAGCAGTCCCATCTGTTAGTTGATTGGCACTCTGGCACCAGGCATGTGGGGGAGGGAATCGAATTTCATTTGAGGATGGGACCCCAACGGCCTTCTCTCTCCTAGCTCCTAACACAGACTCTAACTGGTTAATACCTTGCAACCCCAGGGCATAACATAGTGGAGAACTGAGAGCTCAGGCCAAGGGCCACCTAAGGGCCCCTCCCTCGCTCGCCTAGTTGAAGGGCCAGCCCTCTTTGGCCTCGATTGGGCCGCGATAGCGCCCTTAGTGCCAGCTCGGGTTCCGGGCCATGCTCGCTCATTTTAAGAGACTGAGCTTCGCTTTCCGCTGCCTGCCTGCGTCCCGCCAAGGAGAGGTCGCCTTTGTTTAGCCTGCTGGGTGGGAGGAGATCGCTAATCCCTGATCCAGACTGAGCTGAAGGAGTCGCATCCGGCCCTCCGGGGATTGGCAAAGTGGCTTCTTGCGGCACCCTTCGCTCTTGGAGCAAGGTCCTCGGAAGCAGAGGAGGCCTCCTTGGGCGGGTGAGGAGAAGGCTGTAGGAATGAGGACGCTGCGCGCGGCTCCTCTACCGCGCTCAGGCTGACGGACCAGCGGGCGGAGCGGGGCGCACGGCTCCTCTGGGCTTGGCTGCGCTGCGAGCGCGCGGGCTGGCCGCTGTCCGCGGTGCTGAAGAGGTAGCACACACCCAATCCCGGGACCGCCCTCCTTCTCTCGGGCTTGGCGCGGCGGTGGCAGCCAGCATTGCACCGAGATGGACTAAGAGTGCGGCAGCGGGAAGGCGGCACCGGCGGCAGCTGCAAGGGTCCCCGCAGCCTCGGGGCCGGACTCACTTCCACACCCAAGAGCCCATCCCTGGGGTGAGTTGGGGCAGCAAGAGCAGGATTGGGGAGGATGGGTCCTGGGGCATGGGATCTCTTGGGCTTTAAATTTTTTCTTCTCCATTGTAAATTTCTTCTAGTCCTCTTCTCAAGCATCCTGGAAGGCTGAGGGCTCAGTCTTGGGATAGAGGGCAGGACCCTCTGCCCTCACAAGCCAGAGTACTAAGGGGGTTTAGCCAGAAGTCTAAGGACAGTCACACGGCATATCCTCCTCCCCACCCTAGATGGCAGCCCACTGCATGGGACTGGGAATTGCTCTTTGCCCAGACTGGTGTCAGAAGAGCAATACCTTCCCTTCTTTTTCCAGGGGGCTGGCCCCGGGCAGCCCAGTCCCTGGAATTCAGCCCAGACAGAGGCCAGCCATTTTTTAGCAGGGAAGGCAGGCTTGAGCCTTCATTGGGGCTGTAAGCCAGAGATAAAGCCCTTTCCCTACCTTCCTTCAGTCTCCTTAGGCACTTGAATTGCCTTAACTAGGGCTTCAGGGGCGAGGGTCACTTCAGTGCACCTGGCTGTTGTGAGTGAGCTGGACTCAGGCAGAGGAACTCTGGAGTGCATACTGGGAAGGCACTCCCTTCTTGTGTGTGTGTGTGTGTTTTCCCAGCACGCAAAGGGGATTTTAAACTTCAGTAGTGACTGTCAGAGGAAGAGCCCTTCTCCAGCCAGCTTGTGCCTCTGAGTAAGCAGTTTGGGGTCACGCTGGGCAAATACTCAGCCAGAGGAACCTTGGACTTCCTAGGTACCTAAAGCTGCCCCCTCCTGCCTTGAGCTATCTGCTGAAGGAGGAGATGTGTTTAAACTTAATGGGTCACCTCTGCCTTCGATCCTACCAGCATTCGGTTCCCATCTCCATCACCTGGCAAGGTCAAACAGGTAGACCGCTTGACTCCTAGAATCTGATGGGCAGACTGTTGGGGGGCCTTCTTTACTTGACAAAGGACTTTTGGTGTGTTGGGAGGTGAGGGATGGGGGTGGAGGGACCATCCTCAGAGCCCTGGAGAGACCTAGTCGTGCTAGATTCCAAGCCGTGTGAGGTGCCCATTTTAACCTGATGGATGTAAATGAAGCTTCTGAATCTTGACGGGCTCATGCTGTAGGACTGCGGTCTGTGTTTTGTTCTGTCTGTCTGGCCTAAGCTGTGTGCATCAGAAATGATTCTAGTGGGCAGCTTCCTTAGATCATTGGATGCCTGACAGTGCCTATGAAATGAAAGAGAGATGGAAAAGATGTGTGAGATGATGTGCTGGTTTTAGGGTCAGTGTGAGCTGCAATGGTGCTGCAATGCTGATGGAAATCCATGCCAAGAATGTGCAAGCATTACTTGCATAAAGCAGACCACTCTGTACTCAGGTACTATTTGTCTCTGGCCATTGTTCTGTATAGAGGAAAGGTTATAAGGGGGAAAGTATAACTGCACATCTGACATATACTCAATTTACATTATTCTTGACCACTTTTTTTGTGGTCAAGAAAAGCATTTTCTTTGGGGGTAGGTACGTTTTTACCTACTATATAAACACTTTGTATTTTGGTTAGATGAATAAATCTCTTTAGAGAAAGTTGTCTAGGAGGATGACTGACTCCTAACTGTACTTTCACATCCTTGCTGACCTGTTTCATAAAAATGTGAAGTCTCAAATGTATGATGGCAGGCCAGCTAAGCAGCAGGCCATTACTTTTGTTTAGGGAAAACAGTGTATTGAGCTTTGCGTGTTGTTTGTTGTGACAATACATATGTAGCCCAAAAGTTTTCTTTAACTAGATCAAATTGGGATATATATATGTTAGTATGCACCACACCTGTAATGCAATCAGGCTATCTATTTTTATTCATAGTCTGATCAACTTAAAACCTCCTCAATAATTAAGGTGGAATCAAGTTGTAACCAAGGAAGGCAACATTTGAGGGTTGACTGGGTAATGCACAATCCTAGATCCAGCTCACAGTCTCTGTTAAGAAGTCCCACACTTGGTTGTATCACATGCAACCCTATATCTATGCATAATTATATAATGTACCTGAAAAATATGAACAGAGCCTTTCTAACTGGATTTCTCAAGGTAAAGGCAGAAAATAAAAATATAGTGATAAATATTTAGCAATAGAACAAAATTTCATTTTGATGAAGCAGTTGATCTTAGGTTCCCGGTAGAATCATGTTAGGGATGGTAGCAACAGCTATGTTGTGAAAAGAGGCTCAGCTTTTTAGATCGAAAGACCTGGGTTCAGATTCCCATTTTACCTTAGCAACTATATGTCATGATTTAGTCTCTCTGAGCCTCAGTTTCATCATTTGTAACATAGAGTAAGTAACATTTCTCTGGTATATAAACTAGGCACAGAATTGTAGCTGCCCAGTGTTTTCCTTAATATCTCTTGCTGTAGTCTACCAGCACTGATGTTTAGAGGAATATGAGTATGTTAAGACAAAATCCTCACACAGTGGTGTTTATACTCAAACCATGAAGGCCATGAAAAGCCTCAGTAGTTTGTCTTTGAGTAGCCTGGCCCCGCTGGAGGTAGTGTTCCCAAGGTAGGGTCTGTCCTTGGGTCTGCTGCCATCCAGGGACCTTGGCTGGCCATCAGTGGAGCTTGGGCAAAAGGACAAGAACACTGCTTTCTCCAGGAGGAATGGAACCTAAATGCCAAAGGCCATGAGAGGTCTCTGTTCAGAGAAAAGATTTGTAGTGAGGAAGGTGTTGCTGCAGGGAGAGGCTGCCACTTTCCCTCCTGAGGTTTTCTCTCTGATACTGGGTTTTCCTCCAATAATATGTCTTCTCCTGCTTATGTCCCACATGTCTATGATAATAGCAGCTAACACTGGCTGGGAGCTTACTTCAGGCCAGGCTTTCCTCTAATAACTCAGTCCTCTTGACAGCCCTGTGAGATAAGAAACATTACCATCCTTATGACACAAATGAGGAAAGTAAGGCTCAGAGGGATTAGATCATAGTTGTCCAAGGTCTGACTGTGGCACCTGCCTCTCCAGCACAAGGAAAGGGTCTCACAGATGAGCCAATGGCACAGAAAGCAGCACACCCACAGTAACCCTGGTATCCAAGCTCACAACCCAATGCTCCATCCTCATACTGAGTCAGCAGCACCCTCCCTTCCATATCTGCCAGATCTTCCCATCCTCACCCAGGGATGGGGCTTGTGATCTGGCAATAGGGACAGCAGCCACAGCTGTAAGCAGAGCTGGAAGGTGGAAGGGCCCTTGGAAATTAATGAGGCCAACCTCAGAATATGACGAGCCTGAAGCCCAGAGAGGGAACGACTTATCCCTGGTGGTGGTGGTGGTGGTGGTGATGGTGAGGGGGGTGTCTTTATTCTGTCCTCTAGGGCCAGAGGCCCTCCTAATGGACAGTCCTAGCAGTGCCTCTCTGGGGAGCCTGAGGTGTTGCTGGTGGCTCTGTTGGAAAGGGCTTCCTAAGTCCAGGAACCTCTGCCCATCCCAGAGTTGTCCCCGAGGTGTGCAGTTCCCTCTGCTCCTGGCTTCCCTGCCCACGAAGCAGCTCCATCTGGCCTCTGCTGTCACGTGGTAGCATTTGCAAACTGCATTGATTTTTATTTCCTGGGGCGATGAGGTAATTTAAAGGATATTTAGTTGAGTTTCTAGTTCCCTTGGCTTGAGACCTTTCTCCAAAAAATGCCTGCTGTTAACAGCCTGGGAACCAGGCATTGATATAAAAAGACGTGCTTGTTGCCCATAAACTTGAATTATTTATGAAGCGTGTGGATTTCTTCTAGCTGCTTGGTACACACATCCCACCTCAATGATTACGTAGGAACTTGCTTTTTTAACTGAATTGCATTTCATGAAGCTAACTCAATCGCTGTCCCTTCAGGCATACTGCTCTTCCCAGGCTGCCATTTTTAGTTACGGGCCCCCGTGCTCTTATGTCTCCTGCCTTGAAGCCCAGTCACTGTGAGCCTCAGCTCCTCCCACTCCTTGCCCCCTGAGGCCATGCCCTATGCATTTTTCTACCACATTTTCTCTGGATTCTGTCCTTTCCCTCAGGCCATGCTGCCATGGCCCTGGTTCAGTTCCTCATTATCCGTTGACTTTTTGCAATATCCTTTGACCTAGCTGCTCCCCTGCATTGGTGTGGAACCATTTTAGACTTGCTCCTGCATGCCTCAGGCAAATTAATCTCTAAAAAACACTGGTTCTGCATTTGTCACTGCTCTCATGACAATCTTCCCTGGCTCCCTGCCCTCCAGCATGAAGGCAGTTGCTCAGCCAGCCCCTTGCACTCTGAAGCGGAGCCAAGGCCTCCCATGCAGCCTGACTCTTCCTCCTCTTCCATTCTGCATTCCGTCCTTCCTCCTGGACATGTCCCTTCCCACCTCCTCCAGACCCAGCTGCAGAACTGCCTCCTCCAAGCTGTCTTTCTCCTCTGCCCTGCCCTCCCCCGGACCCAGAGCATACCAGCTCAGTCATTCATTCACAGAGATCAGCTGAGCCTTGCTGCGTGTAGGTCAGGTTCAGTGCTGGATATCGGTAATGCCAGAGTGAGTGTTGTGGGTTGTATTGTGTCTCCCCAAAAGATATGTTAAAGTCCTAACACCCGGTACCTGTGATTGTGACTTTATTTGGATATATAAGGTCTCTGTAGATGTAATCACATGAAGATGAGGTCATGAGCGTGGTACCTAATCCAAGATGACTGGTGTTCTTATAAGAAGCGGAAAATTTGGATTCAGACAGACACACAGAGAAGAAGGTCACGCGAAGACACAGACACAGACACACAGGGGAGGGTCGTGTAAAGATGGAGGCAGTGATCGAGTTATGCTGCCATAAGCCAAAGAACACCGTGGGCTACCAGAAGCTAGAAAGATCCTTTTCTACAGCCTTTGGGGTAACATGGCCCTACTAACACCTTGATGGTGGACTTCTAGCCTCCAGAATTGTGCGCATAAATTTCTGTCGTCGGAAGCCACTCAGTTTGTGGCAGCCCTAGGAAACTAATGCGGCGAATATGACGCAGGCCTGGCCCTCAAGGTGCTGACCATTTGCCAGAGACAGACAAGATCCTTACGAGTCAGTGTAATGGGTGTAACAAGAGATGTGCAAGGGTGTGGTGAGAACGCTGGGGAAGATCCCTCCTCCAAGTAGCTGTCCATCCCCTCTCTGGCATGGCAACTGTCAAGTAAGGTTCCCTGGTGTCCAGAGATGACAGGAGCCAGCCAAGGGAAAGAAAGGCAGGTGCCTAGGCGAGGTAAGCAAAGGTATGGGAGGAAGGAGCAGTGGATGGAGCCAGGGATTAGGGAGTGGATAGTTATTAAAGTCCACAGGCTTAACTCTTAGTGGCCTGTGGTTTGCCAAGGAGTTTGAACTTGAACTTGCTGCTCTGGGTATCAGGGAACCATGGAAAGGAAGTGACAGGGAGCAGATGGTATTTCAGTAAATTGTCCTATGGTGGCATGAAGTATGCATCAGAAGGGATAAAAGTAGAAGCTGAGACCTGGGAAGTGAGCCAGGGAGTGGTTTGCTCCCTCCGCCCCCTCGCCTCAGGTGTAAAAGAGGGTATGGATTTGCAAACTATTTTTCATTTCATGTCATCAGGACTTAGGGACTCTTGTATGTAGGGGCCCAAAGAGAGGGAGAAACCATAGGAGCTGACCCTTAGGCCTCCAGCCTGGTGCTTGGGGACAGAAAGAATTGTCTGGAGAGGGAAGGGTTGCTGTGAGGGAGCAGAGAGATGTGCTCAGTTGGGATAAGGTTGAATGTGAGGGACATCCAGGTGTGGCCATGGAGGTCTGCAGCTTGGAGGGGAGAACTAACGGATGATACAGATACAGAAACACAAAGAAGGAAATAGGACAGGGAGCCGCGGGCATGGATGCCATCACTTGGGCCCTAGCACGGAATAGAAAGAGCATGGGAGTGAGAACTGACTCCTGCCTGGGAGCTAGGACAGGGGAGGTTGGAGGACAATGGGTGTGTGGCAAAAGGACTGGGAAGGAGGGTGTTTCAAAGAGGGGCAGTTGGTGTGATTCGGGCCTACAATGGTAAAGGCCCTAAGGAAGGCATCAGACAGGGCCGCTGCATTCAGGATTGACTCTCCTGAGCAGCAGCACATCTGTCACTTCTTGCCTTCCCTGTGTCTTCTGTCTACACTTGCCTACGACATCCTCTCTCCTTTCTGGCACCTCTCCTGACACCTCTTTGGACCATGCAGCCCAAAGCAGGCTAGTGAGTGCAGGTAGATGCCTGGATACCCACATGATGTCCTCTCCTGGGCCTCATCCCAGAGCCACAGCCATTACTCTCAAAGTCACTAGTGTCTGGGGCCATGAGCATCTGCCAGCAGCCTGGTGGCTGAGGGTGGTATTTCACCTGCTTCCCACATCTGGTTGTAGCTGTATCCGTTCTTTGCAGGGCCCATCACCATGGGCGGCTCTGTTCCTCCGCCTCATGGGAATTGTGCCACGGGTGCGCCAAATGATCCAGCCCCTCTCTGATTGCTGCCTGCCAGGTTGGTCTGTGTGCATTGATGTGGTGGCTTCTCTGATGTGACTTCTGGGCCCTCCTGCCCCCAAACTCACCTATTATGCATCTCCCTTCATGCCTGACCTTCTACCATTAGAGAATCTTTAGTAGGGTCTCATAGGTTTCAACATAAGCGAGAGTTGATTCTGGCACTTTCTTTCCAATTGTAATTTATTGAGAAACTTCAGTTAAGAAACACAAGATTGTGAAATATTTAAGTTATTCTAAAAATATATATATAAAAAACATAAAATTTAGTCATTTTTCATCACCTCCCTCCATCTCACTCCCCTCCCAAGAGATATACACACCCATTTGTTAACAGTGGGACTTTCCCAGATCTTTCTCCACGCATTTACAAAGCCTGTAAGTGCACACACACTTACATGTACATCCATGAGATCAAATGGTGCACATTGCTAAGCAGCTTGCTTTTTCCCTTACCAATATATTTTGGAGATCTTTACATGTCAATACAAATAGACCTCTCTCATTTTAAAAATAACTCCATAGACTTCTGTAGTGTATCATAATTTATTTACTCATTTCCCTCTTGATGGACAGTTAGATTCTTTACATTTTATTATTGTTTCAGACAGCGCTCTAATAAACCTTCTTCAACATGCATCTTTCTGCCTGTGTGTGTAAGTTTTCCCATAGCATTGATTTCTAGGTGTGGAATTGCTAGGTTATAAGTGCATAGCCATGATAAATATCAACAGACACTATCAAATAGTCAGCTAAAAAGAAGGCATAAATTTATGCTTCCGATAGTATGGATTGTCGATAGATGCTACCCCATCGTCCTTTTTATTCTTCTTTAACTGATGGGTGAAGGGACAGGCATTTCCTTGCTCTGTTTTGCATTTCTTTTATTACCAATGAGACTGAGTATACTTTTATCTGTTTATTGACCAATCGTGTATATTTTGTGACTCATATGTATTTTGTGATTCATATAAACATTTTACTGTTTAGATCCTTGTATTTTTATACTGATTTGTAGAATCAAAGTTATGGTTATTTTTCCTTTGTCAGTTATATATTTTACAAGTATTTTCTCTTTGTTGCTTATCTTTTGATTTTGTCTGTGGTGGCTGTGGTGCTATGGAATTTCTAAACATTTACGTTCTAAGATCTACCAATCAGAGGCTTATTTGTAGTAGCAGGAACAGAATGGAGTTTGGAGGTTTAAAATGTTGTATTCATGACCTTTATCTGGTCTGTGCTTGCTCTTTATCTTTGAACAAAACCCGTAACTTCACTGAACTTCAGTTTTGCCAGTATCAGGCCATCTTGCCCAACCTCACTCCAGCCGCTGTGGGGATCACAGGAGAAGCTTAGATAGAGCCTTGTAGCCATTCTGAACTTTACAGTTAAATGAATTCATTGATGGACCTTGAGGTCCACTCCTCCAGCACAGGCCTTGTCTAGGGCAGTGGCTTCTGTGCCCTGTCCCTGACGTGGTTTCCTTTTCCCAGATGTATTTTGAGTACTTGCCTGTGCTGGGAATATCATCTCAAGGCTCTACAAAAGGAAGTATATTAGTTTGCTTGAGCTGCTATACAAAACACCACAGACTGGGTGGCTTTAATAACCAAGATGTATGTTCTCACAGTTCTGGAGGCTACAAGTTCAAGATCAAGGTATCAGCAGGTTTGGTTTCTTCTGAGACCTCTCTTGGCTTGTTGATGGCCTCTTTCTCATTGTCTCCTCACATGGTCATCCCTCAGTCTGTGTCCTAATCTCCTCTTCTTAAAAGGACACCAGTCATATTGGATTAGGGCCCACCTATATGAGCTAATTTTACCTTAATCACCTCTTTAAGGGCCCTGTCTCTAAATATATTCACATTCTCAGGTATTGCAGGTTTGAGCTTCAACATATGATTTTTGGGGGCACAGTGCAGTCCATAACAGGGCGACAGCACCATGTCTGGATGAGAATCAGGTTAGCGAGGCTCAGAAGAGGCTCCTGTACTTACTTCAGGTCACCCAGTGAGTGGGTTGCAGACCTGAACTCAGGCCCATGCATTTGACTCCTAAGCCCAGGCCTGCCCAGGCCTCCCCAGGCAACCTGACTAATGCTAAGACTGTTTTGATTCCACTGCCCTGACTTCCTGCTCACTGGTCATCAGCCTGTGTCCCTGCCATTCTTTAGGCTTCTTAATTTAGGCTCCTTGAGCAGGGCACCTACTCCCAGCTGACTCTCCTGCACCTCCTTTGTCCCCTTGGGAAAAGATTTCAAATAATAATTCAGTTGATTGAATGTAGCTTGTTCAATTGTTACTGTTTTTGTGGGAAAGATTGCACAGTAAGATAAAATGTTTCGGAATACAGAAAATTCCCCAGCAATCTCACGTCTTCACAAAGCTGTTTTTGGTTTTTGTACTTTACCTTCCCCTCCTCCCTCTGTACATACACTTGTATTTCACATTTTTGGCATCATATCGAACATGGCAATTCATGCTCTGCCTTTTTCACCCCACATTCTATCTAATAGTTTTTCTGTCTTTATAATAATCATTTTAATGTCTGCATAATAGTCCTTAATAGAATCGATATACTCTAATGTTTTGACTCATCGTCCAATTATTCAGCATTTAAGTTTCCCATTTTGTGCTACTATAGTGATGGCAATGGATGTCTTTGTACTTAAAGCTTTTTGCTTCTCTTGAATTATTTTCTGAGGGAAAATTCCCAGGAGTTGAGTTACTGAGTTAAAGGTGGCAGCAGCATCACAGTACCTTGATGAGCTATAATATCTCTTTATGGAATGGGCATACCGATATTCCGTGCCACCAGCAAGGAGCAAGCATGCCGGATTCACTGTACTCTCAGTGGCATTAGGTGTTAATACCTTTCTGATCATTTTAATTAAATTAAAAGGAGACCTACCTCAGGGCTGCTTTAATTTGTACTTCTCTAATAACCAACAAAGATGGAGAAACATTCTGCGATAGATTTGTATTTTCAATTCTTTTTGCTGTCATTTTCTTTAAACAAACAAACAAGGAATACTTGAAGACTAGACAAATGGATAATAATCCTTGGAAATCCCAGCTTTTTGATGGTCTCGAGGAGTTTCTTGGTGAAAGTAATAGTTAGACTTCAACAAGCAAAAAGCCTTTTGGTCAATAACAGATATAAGCCATCAAATGGAGTCAGTTGGGCTGGCCACTTCTGGGGGCAAAAGGGACTGAGAGGACGCCAGAGTCCTCAGAGCTACCAGATGGGACCTGACTCCGATTCTTTGCTTGGTACTCTAGGAGACCTGGCCCTCAGGCAGGAGTGCATGTGCAGGAATGCAGTGCAGCTCGTTGGCTCACTCCAGACTCAGCGCCCAGAGAGGTGGCCTCCACCTCTCCGACTGCCCCTAGCCACAGAGGGCACATATGGGCAGAGTCAGGCCTGGGCACCATTCCTAGGGAAATCTGTCTCATTCTTGCCTTTTTTTTTCAAACTGACTTGAATGGTGCATTCACCTCCTTTCCATTATTCTGATCTAAAATAGTCAATGATAAATTGCAGTTTTTTTCCCTCAGAAGTTTAATCGCCTAGCAACACATTATCATAAATTGCTCTCAAATTAATTTGTTGGCTTTAGTGCAGAATCGTTTATTAATGATGATGGCTTTCAGTATCTATGCATGGCTATTCTTAGAACACTGCTGTTTTAAAGGGCTTCATTCTTAAGATATCCTCACGAGGAATTTGTACGCTAGACAGACCCTTGGAGAACTTGATTCAGTAGACAATATGGAGAAGGTCAGCGCCTCTCTTCCACGGGCCCAAGCCCCTCATTTGTGATAAGCTTGAGACCCAGAGGGGGAACCAGAGGTCCTTAATTCCCACAGTGGTGGAGGGCTGTGGCCAACTCTGGTCAGGAAGCCACCATCAGGTCTTGGCCGTGCAGGACTCCCCAGCCTGTGCTCACCTCTGTCAAGGTCTAGTCAAGGGCATTAGTACAGAGGGAAAGGGGCTGTGTAGTATCGTGCACAAGAGGATTCAGGCATGGGGCCAGTGATGGAAAGCTTGGGAAGGCAAGAAAGTGTTGTAGGTATGTAGGCAGGGCCAAATAGGGCTTCTGATGAGTGATTACGTTGTTTTTATCAATTGATTTATTGATCAATTGATCGATCTGTTTATTTCCATGCTCATTTATTCAATGCATGCCTACCATGTGCTGGGCCACACTGGAGGCTGAGAATAGTGAGAAAAGATCACAGTCTCTGCCCTCATTGAGTTCACAGTCTGGTATGGGAGATAGATAAGTAAATAGGAACCCCCAGCATAGCTTGCTAGGTCCTGGGAAAGAAAGAAGCCCAGGGCATTCCAGGAGCCCAGACTCAAGGAAATTCACCTGTGGTCCTATTATTTTAACATTTCCATAGATGCATAGTTTTCACACAGTTATAACTATATTGCATGATTTGCCTTTTTCCTCCCTGCATTTTGTTTTTAAGTACAATAAGTTTCTTATTTCTACAAAGCCACCATATACTGAGTCTAAATGGCCCTGTGATACTCCGTGAAGTTGATGAAATAAATATTCACCTACTGTTAGACACTTAGGTTGCACCTAGATTTTAGCAACTAATGACATTGGATGCAGAGCCTTGGGCTCCTTTCCCATTGCGTACACTGGGCTAGAGGGTATAGACCGCTTGCGGTTCCTCTAGTGTATTGTCACATGACCCCCTGAGGCCTCTTTTTTTTTCAAACTGACTTGAATGGTGCATTCACCTCCTTTCCATTATTCTGATCTAAAATAGTCTGTTTCTCTGTTGCCTCCTGTACTGGGAGGCAACAGAGCCTGTTTCTCTGTTGCCTGTTTCTCTGTTGCCTCCAGTACTGGGATGGACAACAGTATACCCACCCTCCAACCCCCGACACACACGGATATGTATATATGAATTTTAGTTGAGAGTGTGTGTGTCATAATAGTGAGCAAAGGAGGGAAGATATTAGAAATTGAGTCTGATTAACAGTGTCCTAGTAGCAAGTGGAAGTGGGGAGGCTGGTCTCTAGAGAGGCTGTTGCAGTAGCAGCACCCAGGTGAGACCTGACAAGGGAAGTAGTCACCATAGACATGAAAGGATATCAAAGACTTTGTGACCAAATCAGCCGGTCTTGATGTGAGGTCAGATATAGCTTAGAGAAGGGGTCGCAGCTGCCTCCAGAGTTACCAGCAGAGGGTATTTGGGTAAGTGGGCCTCAGGAAGGTCGCAAAGTTAGTGCACTTGGTTTTAGAAGGTCACATTTAGAGTGTTGGGGCCGTTTATCTGGAACTGTTTAGGAGATGCCTTCGATGCATGAATGCAGATGGGGGACAGGAGAGGGGCTGGGGTTCAGCCTCACTTGCACGTGGGTGGGAGGGAAACTTATTTGGGGCCCAGGACAGCTAGCAGAATGGTTGAAATTACCCATCAGTCATCGTATGCTTGGTCTCTTGACTTTCTTGCTGCTAGGTCAACTAAAGCTTTCTAGCTAATATATTTTCTTCTTTAAGGACAAATTGTCACCCTTTTGGGTGCCTGTTAGGCTAGGTTGTAGATTTTTAAGTATTTCACGTGAGCAGAATCTGATCATTGTTTGATGTGACTTAAGCATAAAATAATTACAGAGAAAGGAAATAGCGTGTATGTTTGCTTTAGTAGGACTGCCTGATCTTTCTTCATATTTTTCTTTACTATTTTAGTTTCCTCCTGGCTGTGTGTTGTTCCCTATCTTCTCCATTACACAGCTGTCAGGCAGGCCTGGCTCTAGATGAGGAGGATAGGTAGACAAAGGAAACAGGGGCAGTGACCCCAGTGTTCACTTGCTGTGAGGACAACACAAAACACTCAGCCCTCTGCCCTCCCCTTCCTCAGTTCTGAGATGGAGGGCACGGCTCTGCATTTGAAAGATTCTTCCAGCTTCCAGATTCCATGATGCTCAAGAGTATCTCATTAAATGTGCTGGTTTGGGTTTATTCTTGCACAAGCAAGTCTTGTAAAACTTGTCTGTATGTCTGTTAGCATCTCCCAAAGCATTGAGGATTCTGCTCCAGTCTCACTTCATTTTTCCTCAAAAGGCCTCTGGGAGCCCCAGGAGCAGTTTTCTGCTTAACGGACCCCACAGAGCATGGTTCAAAGTGTGGCCTCCAAGGTCAGCCAGAACAGGCCTGTTCCAAACGTGTTGATCCTGGGCAAGTCATCTTACCTTCGAGCTTTAGTTTCCTCATCCATAAAAGAGGATGTTGGTGGGACCTATCAAGCAGAACTATTCTGCGGGGATTAAATGAGGAAATGCAGGTAAAGCTTGCAGCCTAGAGCTTGGCGCTCAGTCAGCACTCCATCACTGGCAGCCATTTGCGTCATTATTATGGTCTTCATTTTGTAGCCAAAAAAACAAGAGCCAAAGTGGCTAAATGCCTTATATCCCCTGAGACAGTGAATCTAACACAATTGCTAAGGATTCATTCTCTAGGTGGACGGAGTACTCAGTTGCTTCAAAGGCCTGGAAGGGAAGTATTGAGTCAGCCTATCTTCTCTGAGTCTATTACATGTTATAACAGGAGCTTTGTTGTATGTATGAAAACCTTTAAATTGGTGAAAATTGATTGACTGATGCTCCTGTGAGATGGTGGTGTGGGGTGAGGGCTTTGTTGGGGATGGAGCAATGGCTAAAACCCAGTCCCAGGGCTCAGAGTCTGTAGTCCAGTGGGAAAGACATAAACAAAGTAAAGTGGGGGCCGAACCGGCCAGTGGGGCCGGCCAGCTCCTTGCAGCAACTGTGTTCAAGCCAAGATGTTAGTGAGCTGGAGCAGAAGGAGGGGACTTGGAGACTATAGAGGCAAAGGGTGACCAGAGTCGTCTGACGTGCATTGGAACAGGGTCTCTCAGGCTATTGTATTGAGTATAGACTGTGGGGGCCAGAGTGGAAGTGGGCTAGACCTGATGAGAAGGCTGTGGAACAGTCCAAAGGCAAGATGACAGTGGGTTAGGCCTAGGTGGCAACTGTGTGTGTGTTGTGGGCCAGGTCCTGGATGTATTTTAAGTGCAGAGCTGTCAGGAGGTAAGAGGTAGGAGGTAGGTCTAAGGGACTAAAGGGTCAAGGACGACTGCAAGGTTTCTGTCCAGAGCAAGTGGGAGGATGACATTGCCGCTAGTGAGTGGTGAAGACTGGGGGAAGGGTGGGGGCACATCCGGAGCTCAGATTTGGACAGGGGTTTGTGATACCCATCAGACGTTCCATGGAGAAGTCCTCCTGTAAACAGCTGGCCAGGCAAATTGTGTTTAGAGAGGTCTGGGCAGAGAAAGACGTTTGTACCCAGACATTTGTCCCCAGATTCCCGCAGCCCTGTGGTAGCAGCTTCAAGGGAGCCCAGTCCCCTGGGGCCTCACCTGTTGTTGCCTTCCTGCAAGACAATGAACAGGTAGCTGCAGGTGGCTGGACACAGGTGCACCAGCCACCGAGCAAAATCAGAAGTGACCCCGATTTCCTGGAATCACCATCAGGTCCCCAGCCATCTCTATTTCCCACGGGTACTCGGCTTTCAAGGGCAACTTTCTTTTTGAAATAAAGCAAGGCCAAGCCTGCTGCTGCAAGGGGGGCGGCACCTTCGCTCAGATTTTCACATTAGAATGTGACGTTTAAATAGGGAGTCCGCCGGGCGTCCAAGTCTCGGGTGGCCTGGGGGTCACACCGGCAAGCAGGCTGTGCGTGGGCGGAGGCGGCGCCCTCGGGGGAGGGAAAAGGGGCTGCTGCGGTGCAGCTGGCCCTCCGCTCGGCTCCCGCGGCGCCGACGGGGTTAACGGGCTCGTGCACTGGGTGGCGGGCGGGCGGCAGTGGTGCATTGTGGTAACGCGGCGCCTGGACCCGCGAACGCCCGCCGCCTCCGCCGGGCGGCCCGCCGAGCTGTGCGCGCGTCGGAGCGAGCCCCGGGTCCCGGCGCCATGTAGCGCCCGGCTGCTCGGAGGCCTCCCAGCCTCGGGGATGAAGGGACGCGGCTGCTGGGAGACGGCCTCCGTGCGCTCCTTCTGCAGCTCCGGCTGCCTGAATAAATTTAAGAAGGGTTAGTGCTACCCGGCTTCCGCCCAGAGCCCCGGCTCCCCACGCACGCACGCCCCGCGCCTGGCTTGCTGCATGATCAATCCAAGCGAACCTCTGATGTCACTCCCTCGCGGCGCGGGGAGCGCGGGGAACCTCGGGGAACCCCTGTCCGCGTACCCCGCCGGAGTGCGCTCCGGATTCGCGGGGCATTTTGGAGAGGGGCTGCGGCTAAGAGACGTGTATGTCTCATTAATCTCGGCAAAAAGGAACTGAAATATAATCCAGAGCTTTCTGTAAAGAAGGTGGAAGCGGCGGTCCGTGTTTAATCCACTCACCTACCCCTCTTTCTCCAGCGTCCGTTTGAGGCCCGCTGGAGCCTGGGCAGAATTGCTGCTTTGCCCACAGGGCTTTGCCCTCGACCACCCAAGGAGGTGTAGGCTGTGCTTAGTGCAGGACCTAACTCCCTCCCCTTTGCCCTTTGAGCAAGCTGCGACAGATCAAGAGAGTCACTGTAAGTGTCCTCTTGGGTTTGAGTAATGGCCAGCCCTGAGGATGCTGCTGCCCCCAGGATGGTGGTCCTGAAATGACAGCTCCCAGGTGTGCAGGCACGATTGCCTAAGAGCCCTTTATCAGCATTTGGGGGAAAACCCTTAGCCGTTTGAAGGTTAAAGCAAACTCATTAAGCTCCTGCATGCAATTCTTGATGCTTGAAATCTTTATTACTGGAGATTTTGCATGAGTTAAACTTGATGCGTTTACCTTAATGAGTGTTTTCTATTATAATTTGGAACTCTAGGGGGAAAATTGGGATTCTTTGACCCTGTAGACCTTAAAGACATAGAGGCAGTTAATTTTACTTACCATTAATTAATTTATTAGAAACAGCTCCTTTTAGAAATCAGTGCTCTCTGATCTCTAATAAACCTGTCATTAACTTTGCCTGCTGACTGGTCACACAAATGGCTCCATGAGGTTCTCGCCCAGTGCAGGCATCTTCAAACTTGCAGACTCCAGACCTCAACCCTGGAGTCAGGTTTAACCATGCAAATTCTCCTGAAAACACTATCTGAAGTCTTAGAGTGTTTGTAATTGTAAATATTTGAAATTTATTTCATGGGGAACTAATGATATGGCTCTGTCTTAAGAATCTTTTAAAGAAACTTGCAAGTGAATTTTGTCTAAAGTATGTCTTCTAGTTTTAGATGATTGGTCTTAATTTCCAGTTTTCATTTTGGTAATGCTGTCATTTCAAATGCAGTTATGCTCCTTATGCAAAGTTTAAATGATGTTCCTGTTATCAGTGTGAATGGATTCATTCTGAGGGTGAATTTTGGACTTAGGGAAAAAAAAGAAGAAAAGAAAGTATGTATCAGTTAGGCGTTAAATTGTTTTTCTTCTGTTGTCCTGCCTGATGATCTTCTTGCTTGCACTCTAGAAGATTTGCATTTGGCGGGGCAGGGATCCACTTGCTTTCTGGTTGTGGGAGGGATGCTCACCTTTGTTGGGAAGCTCGCGTGTGACCAAAGCAGCTGCACCTCAAGTGTGATGACAGGGTGACCAATTGATTGCCAGACCCCTCCAGTCCACACTTTCCTTCCTACCCTTCCTGCCACTGTCTCTCTCACTCTGTGCAGCTGGGAGTGTGGGGTTCAGGAGGTGGTAAATTGGGCATGGTGCTTAGAACAGGGCCTGGAGCAGAGCTTGCTGTGCTGGCAGGAGGAGGCCCAGGAGCCAGTGCAGTGGTCAGTAGTAGCACAGACTCGGCCCCACAGTGTCAGAGGCCCCAGGGGAAAACTACAGTGTCTCTCCTGGGAGCCCTGAGTGAAGGTGGGCCTAGGAAGACCAGAATGGAGGAGTTTTCAGGAGAAACTGGAAATCTCTCAGTTTTTAAATGTTGGCCAAAAACTATTTTTTAAACACTCAGGCAAGACAGTGCCCATGAACCTTTCTAGCTAAAGAGAGAAGAGTGAGAGAGGCAGAGGTGGGGACTGCAGAAGGCCTGACTAGCTGTCAGCTTTGGGAGGTCGGAGCCTCAGGACCCCTGATGCTGTGGGTGTGGCAAGCACAGGCATGGGGCCCTTATCCCCAGCATGCAAATGGGATGAGACCGGCCTCCTCTTTTCAGACACAGTAAAGGGTATTGAAATGAGAGGCCGCAAATTTTCTTTTAGAACAGGGTCCCAGTGAAATTGCATCATACCCTTGAGCCCTTCTTTGGGCAGGTTGAAGGGGAGCTGGGCTCGCAGCCTATCCTGGGAGACTAGGGACAGAGGTCCAATCAGTGACCATTTCAGTAGCAGGACAGCATTGAGGCTTCTGGAGGTTCATCACATGGGCTGTTAACTCTCAGGGTCCCATAGAGTCACTGGGGCATCAGGGGACCTGGGTTATTGTCCGGACTCTGTTGCTGGGCTGTGTGACCATGGGCAAGTCCCTGCCCTTCTGCAGGCCTCAGTTGCCCCCACCTGTGAGGGCAACTGAGGGGAGGAGTGGGTTGGGAAGGGCTGACCTCCACCCTGCTCTTGGACCTGGTTACGTGAAAAGGAGCCGTGGGGAGTCTGTTGACAGGAGACTGCTCCTCAGCAGGCAGTGATATGTTCAAACTGCTCCTCAGCAGGCAGTGGTATGTTCAAACTGCTCCTCCACCACTTTCCTGACCTTCAGCTAGCTTCTTAGCCTTTTTGAGCATCAATTTTCACATGAAAGATGGCATGAAGCCTACTTACCTGACTGGAGGTTGAAATGAAATAGTATGTGTATCCATGCCTACTAATTTATCAGTCAATTTGTCTATCTGTGTCTGTCTCTTTGCTTCACATGGGAAAATGCCCATTTAGGGTCTCTTATAAGCTCTGAATTCAGCCCTTGGCAGCTCACTCTTTTACCTTTGTGTGTGTACATGTGTGCACAGGTGTGTGTACAATTTCTACATCTTTTTCCAGTCAGAATATAAAGCTTTCAAATTGCAGAAAATAAGGACCCCTCACTCTGGCAAGGTAGACTTACCAGAAGTGAAGGCCAGGTGGCCTTAGGCAGCCCTGCCCATGACACTGCTAAGGTCATCAGTTTCTCATCTGGGACCTCAAAGAGCCCCAGTGAGCCCACCAGCCGGCCTCCATCTTCTAACTGCAGCCATGTGGATTGCCGACCTGAGCTTGGCAAAGACTGGGTGGTGTATCAGGAAAACAGGAGGGAATCAGGAATGCGAGTGCCAGATACTCGAATGTTCTGAGGGCTTGTTTTATTCGATGCAGTTTTCTGTATCTTTGAGGCCTTGGACAGGTACCATTCTCAGAGAAGGCTCAGAGAACATCAGCTGAGACTTGCCATAGCATGTAGGGTCCTTCGAAAAGTCAGAGGTAGGGTGTTTTTGGAGATGGCTTGCCAAGGTCTCTGCTATTTCATTCCCTACTTTTGGCATCTGGTGGGGTCCTTGGGAGGAAGGACTAAGGCCTGAACTGAGGGACTGGCTCGCAGATCTAACGACTTTCCAAATATGTGCCTGGGGATTAACATCTGCCACCTCACTGGGCCTGGCATCACAGCCCGCCCAGTACAGCCTCACTCTGCTCTGCCCACTCAGCCGAATGTCCTTGCCCATCTCTCACATTTTAATCAGATTCATCATTGCAGGCCCAGTGCCCATTCCAGTTCCCTCTGAAGCTTCCCTTTCCATCCTCCAAGGCTGGAGGTGACCCCTCCCCTCAGACCTCTCCTGGGGGCTCCCTTTTGCAGCAGACCCGAGTTGTTTGAATGCACGTCCTCCCTCCTCTGAGACTGTAAGCTTCTAAAGGTTAGAGGCTGGATCTCACCTGTGTCTGTGATGTGCCCTCACCACCACCCCCAGCACTCAGCACTTTTATGTAATTGCTATTCTATAACCACCCAGCAGCATAGAAGTGAGTGGAGGGAAGGGGCCATCTGAGGCCGAGTGGCAAGATGCATGCTTGGATGCTGTTTTCCTTCCAGCCAGGGTTCTTAACCTCCTGTTCCTCCTCTGAGGTTTCTCCTGGTTCACTGAGACTACCCCAACTTAGGACTGGAGCAATGGGTGGAGTCTGTCCTCCCTCTTCTGGTCCCACTATGGTTAGTGGCTCCCCTGGAACAATCGGGGAAGCTCAGTGATATGGGGTAGGGGAGGCTCTTAGGTGAACCTGGGACATCCTGAAGAACTTCCTGGAGGAGGTGACACCCAGCTGGGTATTGGAGGATGAGGATGCGTGGGCAGGTGGAGGATGGCAACAGGCAGGTGCTCATTTAGGTTTGAGTGAGGCCTCAGGGCCTCATCACAGGCGAGAGGTGGGAGTGCACCCACTGGTGGGCTGGATCAGAAAGACAGGTTGGCAGGAAGGGGCGTGAGCTCTGCTGGCTCTGGAGGTGGTATGTGGCTTATGGAGAGGAGGCTTCAGGGTAGCATCTACCTCATTTATGTCTTTCCTGCACCCAGGGAGGGAAGGACATGTGGCATCATGAAAGGTCACTGTTGCTGGATGTGATACATGGAAACAGGACATTCTTTTATTCATGTTACCTGGTGGAGCCTCTATCTGCTTACTGTAGGATGGGAGTGGTAATGGCATTGGATGGCAATAATATGTATGAAAGCCCCCCACTCCCACCCCTTCCTGATACATAGAAGCTGCACATTATTATTACTTTTTGGAAATCTCTCACTATAAGTATGGCTACTTGTGTGCATGCACATTATTTTACAAGTGGATATCCACTGAGGGAGCAATATTTTACTGCTGCAATCTTCACAGAGGCTGAGAAGGACAGTTTCAGTGAGCCAGCCTGCTAAGGCAACTATGAGATCTTGTGCATGGTACAAGTCTAGACTTCAGAGCCAGATAAGACCCAGGGGTGATGCGGCACAGACCAGTCCATTGTCCCCATCTGATGGAGCAAGGCTGCGATGGAGCATGAAATAAGAGGGAAAATGGGAAGCCCTTGGCACACAAAAGGGATCTTTATCAGTTGTAGCAACTAAAACAGTTATTGGCCATGTCATTCTACAGATGGGAAAACTGAGGATTTTCCCAAGATCATACAGGCAAAAGTGGGATTGGAGCCTGCATGCTCTGCCAGTACTTACCATGTGACAGTGAGATGAAAGGTCAAAGGGCAGGGAAGGCCAGCAAAGAAGGTCATAGACGGAGAAGCTGCTGGACTCTCAAGAGGCCTGTCCTGAGTGGAGGTCGCAGTGGGCGGACTAGGGGCTCAATTTCTGGGGGATGTTAAGTATGGTGATTTGAAAGGATTTATTTTGAAAGAGGCTAAATGCCAGGAGGAGGTTTCAAATGTTTTGGTGCTTTTGAGTCAGAATGAAGAATAGTAAATGGTAAGAGAAAACAGAAGAATTTGTGTTTTCTGTTTAGCAGAAAAATCTAGCCATTCACTCTGTGCTGGGAATTGTCCCAGCAGCTGTGTGGAACACACAGTGTCCACAGCCAGGTGACAGAAACCCAGAAGGGCTAGAACCTAGCTAGCATCCTTCTAATCCCCCATGCCAGTGCCTCACCTGGAAAGGAACAGATGATGAGGTATGGCTCTGGCTGGCTAAACTCAGCATAGGATGTGCTGGCCATGCCATGGAGAGAAGATTTGAGAATGTACAGTCTGAGGTATGCAGGAATCTGTGAGCTCTTGACGAAAGATGCTACCAGGGGCCAGAGAGGTGGGTAAGGAGTCTAGTACAGAGGCCCCTCTGTGGGCAGGTACCTAAGGGTGGGTTGGGTGGGTTACATGAAGGGTGTCCCAGGTTGAGGGAGCAGCATGTTGGGGGCACTGAGGAGGGCCACACACATGCATGCATGTGGATGTCACTGTGTGTTGGCAGTAGGCCTACAGGTGGGGAGTGTAGAGAGCTAAAGGCAGGAGGAGGGGAGGAGGGTAGGGAAAGGTGGGCTGAGCAGGCCTCCCCTAGGGTTTTGGACTGGCTGTGCAGAATCCCGCCTTAGCAAACAGACTTCATGTCTGCACCAGCTCTGAGCCCCTGGGTGGCAAGTGGACCGCTGTGCTGGGTTGGGAGGACTCAGAGAGGAAAGAGGGTCATGATCAGGAGTGACATCTGCCTCAGGGGAAGCAGATAATAGGAGCCAATCATGCACTCAATACTTGTTCCCTCTAGACACAGCGTGCCAGTGAAGAGGGTATTGGCACCAAGAGGGAGATGAGGCTGTGACAGGCCTGGGCTGCCTCTGCCAGGGCTCCGTTGCCATCAGTGGCCCCAAGAAACCTGCACTCTGTAGGGAGCTGGTTCACTTGTTGTCCATAGGTCAATGTGCAGGGCTGTGACGGGCCCACTTGGTCCAGCCCGTCTTTAGAAAAGGGCACTCCTTCCTCAAGATCTTTTACTTCCACTTATCTTGAAACTCAGAACATACTAACTTTGTCAGAGCAATATTCTTTTCTTCCATTGCTGGACACATGTTATAACGAAAACAAATCTACAGTACCTGTTAGGAAAGATGCCCCCTAGGGTTGTGCAGTGAGCAACCTGCTCAACCATACGCAACAGCTCTTAATGTAAACATTTATATTTTAAGGAGCAATGTTTGGTGAGTCCTGAGGATTACACAGTGACCTCCATCACCTCCAGGCAAAGAGAGAGAGAGGGCTTCCCAGGTGCCAAGCCAAGAAAAATGACCCTGCAGGGGGCCTGACACAGGCCAAAGTAAGAACAGAACCTGGAAGGTCCTTGGGAAGCTGGGCGTGGAGACCTCAGAGTGACCAGCAAAATGGATAGAGTTTGGAAGTGGCCAACTGAGTCTGGCAGTATAGAGTCAGGCTTGAGTCCCGAAGCTCCCCAGTCCTGCCCAGGACTGCGAGGCTTGCTGTAGGTACTACTTCCTCTGACTTCATCAGGGAATGTCACACAGCACACCTCGCTGCCTTCTGCGGACGCAAGTCATTCCCCCGACGCCTGGTTTTCCTGTAAAGTGCCAGTCAGACGGGCAGCAGCATCTGATCAAATAGATGAACAATATGAATAAAGATGAAGTTATGGGCTTCAGGCTGCCAAAGATGTTTCCTTTTATGTCCTGCTTCCCTCTGACGCGCGTGTTGAATAATAAAACCTGACGCACATCTTCAGAAATAGAAGCTGCTCAGGCTCGACGGCGTGGTGAGGCGGAAAGAGGCCACAGGCTCAGAGACCAGAACCAACCTGGGCAGTGCCCTTGGCCAGTCCTCCCAGGCCTGGCATGGCCAGCGTCCTTGGGGCTGTAGCTGGATGCTGATTAGAAAACAGACGTTTTTCCTGAGAGGCTAGAACTGACAGCTGGCTAAACCCCCGGGGTACATCCTCCTCCCACCCCTCCTCCCACCCCGCCTCCCGGATATTTTTACATCGGAAGCAGAGCAGTTTGCACGGAATGAGGCCCTTGAAGCAGGACTTTGAGCTCGTTAACCCTTTGGCAGCTGCTCATCTGCCTGCTGAAATCTCTTCCCCAAACCCACTCCTCACCTCCCCCCAACACGCACAATGCTTTGTTCTCAGCCAAACTCTGACATTTATCTGGGTCAGCCCTCTGTCCCCCTGTACATTCATTACTTTTAAGTGTTATTTACTGTTAAGGCAACAATTCCAGATGTTCAGGATTGTGGTGTCTCCATAACTCCATTACTCATCATGTCACTGTTTTTAGGGCTGTATTTTTAGTCAGTATTTTTCCTTCATGTGAGCATCCTTTTGGCATCATTGAGATACAGGGCAAAAAAAAAGATCATTTTCACATGACTGTAAGCACTTTCCCACGTTATCACAGGCTTACTGTGTTTCTGATGAATGGCTGTGGAATTTCTCTTCCCAGATTGTCAAAACCAAACTGCTGCTTGAGCATCTTTGGCATGTAAAGTTTTTCTTCGGTGTTTCTTTCTGGGATAGATTCCCAAGACTGTTATCACTGAGTCTGGGTGAGACTGCTTCTCTATGACACCCATTGAGAGGTGGTCTGGCCTGTAACCTTCTCAGGGCTGTGGTGTGGAAACCCAATGGGAAGCATTATGGAGTTGGTTTATGTCAGACATGGCTGGAACCCAAGCCAGAAAGGACTTCTTGGGACGCTGGCATCACTCCACTTTGCTTGGTGGGCGGGGTTCAGAGAAATGGTCCCTGGCACTGTCATTTCCCGGCAGGATCCACCCCCATAACTTGTGGGACCCTGGTTCAAAAATTATTAAGTGTTTCAAGATAGAGACAGCTGAGTGTTAAACCAAGTGTGGGGCCCTTCTGACTTTGACCTTGTATAACTGCATGAGTCATACACCCGTGATGGCCACCATGCCCCCATCCCCTAGAGTCATCTAGTTGAAAATGGACAGTTTAGAGGTGGCTGCCTGTGCTGAATCCGCCTTTTAGCTTTTCCAAGTGCTACTCCAGATCCAAGTTTGGGCTGGCTTCCGTGGTGGGGCCGCTTGTGGCCACCAGAAGCCCCTGCTCCTGTTGCTCTTGCCCACTGTTGGCTGTGCACCCTCCCCAGTTTTCTCAGCCCTGGAGTTAGTTGTCTTTTTCTCCATGACCATTTCTGTGCCCACTTTCACCTCACCTTGACACCTAGCGGCTCTGTCTGGTGGAGAGTTGGCTCTTCTACTCCTCTCTGTGTACTTGAGCCAGGCAGAAAAGAAAGCATCTCATTGCCCTGAATCTTTCACCTTTGTCTCACTCACTTCTCTCCTAACCTCCCCCTCCCAAGCCTTCTTCCTGCCAGCCCTGGGCTAGGAGGAACTGTAGCTTGTATCATGAGAAGTCCAGTAACCCAAGTGGCTGCAGGTTAACTGCTGGCAATCAATACGGGCTGGTTGCACTTGCTGTCAGTTGGAAATGCCAGGCTGTCTCTCTGGTCACTGTCCCCGCTCTCCTTCCCAAACAACAAAGGGTCTTGGCATGGGGGGAGGAATGTTAACTTTTTAGAGGGCTCTGAAACATGGTGGCATTCGGAATGAAGTTGATGGGCTTCCATAGAAGGAGGGGAGATGACCCCTGGTGCTCGTTCGGGGTAGTGCCTTACTGCAGGGGACCTGGGGCTGACTGCTCAACTGGCTGCAGCAGCAGGAGCCGCCTTCCAGGAGCTTCTCCCTATGAATTGTATAAGGTTTGGAGCTTCCTTAAGTGGCCCTTGGCTTAATTTAGCTCTCACTCTCACGGGAAATGTGGCCTACACTCATGTTTTTTTCCCACATTTTTCAAAGTTTGAATCAGGAAGGTGTCAACGTGAGAGTTCTCACATTGAGCTGAGAACAGTTCAGTCACCCACACAAAGCAAAATCATGTAGCCATTGAATCCTAGGCTGTCACCGTCAGATAGGATCTTGAAGACGATTTACTCAACCCCTGTGGTGACTGAGGGGTTGGTGAGGAAACTGAGCCCCAGAAACACAGTCATACATGAAGCCACAAAGCCAGCTGTCCACTGCTGAGATGGAGATCATCCCCAATCATTGCCATCTAGCTGTTAAAATAATTTGGCGTTTTTTCTAGATTTCAAAGATAATTCATGTTCATTGTAGAAAATTTAATAAAGAAAAAGCATTTAGAAGAAAATTTAAAGTACCTGTAATTCTGTTGCACAAATAATAGCTACTGCACGTTAAGAACCTGTGCCATAGGCCTCTGTGTATGATCGATCTCTTTGAGTCCCTTTGATCTGTATCCTGAGACCCAGGTGTTTTGAGGTCCCCCCACCTCATTTTTCAAGCATGGGAGTTGAGATACAGAGACAGACAGAATTTGGTGAGTTATATATAGCCTTAGCAAATAGACCCAAACCTAGCCACTAATCTCACCATACACCCACACCAGTATTTAATACATTTTCAATTGTGTCAAGAGTTGAAAATGGTGTCTCTTTATGTAATGGACATATCTTTGATTTCTAATGGAGTTGATTTTTTTTTTCCATCTATTTATTAGCCTCTTACAGGTCTGTGACTTTTTTGTCATTTGCTGGTTTTGTCTAATGTTGCATCTGAACCACATCGATACAATTATTGTAGTTGGAAAATATGTTTTGTGGAGTCTTCGCTTATCAGTGGCTTTTCCCCCAACACTTTATTATGAAAAATTGCAACGTAGAGAAAAGTTGAAAGAATTGTTCAGTTAACACCTGTATTCCAACTACGTAGTTCTACCATTAACATTTTATTATATTTACTTTATCATCTTTCTATCCTTCTATCCATTCCTCTATTCATCCATCAGTCTTATCTTGGTTTTTAAAATGCTTTTCACAGTAAATTGCAGACATCAGTACATTTCACCCCTCCCAAACACTTCAGCATGTATATCATTAACCAGAGTTCAATATTTGTTTACTTTGTTAGGTAAAATTTGCACTAATTTTATCTGTACCATCTATCATTTGAGTTCTGATAAGCGTGTACACCTGTGTAACCTAGAGCCTGTCAAGATATAGGACCTGTCTGTCACCCCAGGATTTCCTCAGTCCCCCTCTCAGGCAGTCCCCATCCCACCCCTAGACATTACTATTGTTCTGATTTATTTCACCACTGATTCATTTTGCTTGTTCTAGAACTTCATATAAATGGAATCAGCAATGTGTATTCTTTTATGCAAGTCTTCTTTCACTCTGCGTAACGTTATTGAGGTTCATCCAGGTGGTTTGGTGCGTCATAAGTTTGTTCTTTTTTCATACAGTGTTTCACACATACATTATTTCATTGTGTGAGTATACCGTAATTTATTCAATTTCCTGTTAATGGCCATCTGGGCTGTTTCCAGTTTGGGCATAAATTTTCCAGTTTACAAATGAAGCTGCTGTGGGCATTTTGTGCAAGTCTTTTTGCTGACATTTGCTTTCATTTCTCTTAGATGAATACCCAATAGTGGAACTTAGACAGTTCCCCGCAAGTGGTTGCATCATTTTATACTCCCACCAATACTGCAGGAGAGTTCAGGCTGCTTCACATCCTCGTTAGCATTTGCTGTTGTCAAACTTTTTTTTTTTTTCATCATTCTGAAGGATAGGTAGTGGTCCCTCTCCTTTTTTAAATGTCAAAGCTATTCTTACCTGTTATTTTTTTAAGCTTTTATTTTTTACTATGAATTTTTTTTCCAGATAATCTTTAGTATTAATCTTATAAAGCTAAGAAAGTGGGATTTGATTGTAATCTTGTCGAACCCTAATGTGGGCAGATCCATTTCAGTTGACATTTGAGGCTTAAAATATTGGTACATCTTTAGAAAGGACATATACTTTACTGAACAGGAGAAATATCATGAATGAATTGGTACTGAATATAGAAAAGCATTCAGCATGAGTATACCATCCTCATCATGAGAGGACACTTGCAAGAGAGAGACTATATGTGTTTAATAAATATTACCTACAGGCCATAAAAATAATAAACATCTCTGAACCCACCTCCCAACTCAAGAATTAGCTAGAATATTACCATGTACCTACATAAATCTGTGTTAATCCTTCACCATCCTATATCTTCCTTCCTCTCCCCTGTGAATCCCTGTCCTAAATTTGGTATTAATCATGTGATTGCTTTTTAAAAATACATAGTTTTGTTGCTCTTGTTTTATTTGAAGAGTATATTGTTTCGTTTTTTTTTTCTTTTAGCTCAAATAAAAATCAGACTATATGCATTTTTTAGGACTTGCTTTTTTCTCTCTCCATATTTTGTGTTTCTAAGATTTATCTATGTTGTTGGGTGTAGCTTGTTTGTTCTTTCCACTGCTTCTAATATTTTGTGTGACTATGAACAATTCATTTACCCTTCTCCATCAGTGGACATTAGATGTTTCTGATGCTTACCAGTAATGAACTTTGCTGCTATAAACGTTATTGTGCACATCTCCAGGTACATATGTACAGACGGAGGGCCATTTCTGGTTGTGGGGTATATGAATGATGAGTTTTGAAAAATATTACCACGTTGTTTTCCAGAGTGATTGTACCAATATACTCTCCCATTGGCAGTGGGTGAGTTCCCTTTAATTATCGTCCTCTCTGACACTTAGTATTTTAACATGTTCTTGTTAAAATATTTAGTATTTTAACATGTCTGATGGCCCTAAAATGGTATTTCTGTGTAATCTTAATTTCCATTTCCCTGATATCAGAATAGTAGGGGCATTTTATTGGTGAATATGTTTCTTCTTATGTGAAATGTACTTTTCTGTTGGGTGCTTTTTCTTTTTCTTCTGTATTTGTAGGAGTTCCTTATATGTTCTGGATACCTACCATTTGTCAGTTAGAAGCTTTTAGTTTGTATTTTCATTTCATTTTATTTATGATGTCTTTTGATGGGCATACTTTTTTTAAAAAAAATAGCTTTATCAAAATATAATTTATATACTATAAAAGTTACTCATATAAAGGGTACAATTCATAGTGTGTGCAATCATACCACAATCTAATTATAGAACATTTTTGTCTCTCCTAAAAGAAACCATGTACCCATTATCAGTCAATGCCCATCCCTCCACTATCTACCCCCACCCCCCAATTTTAAGCAACCACTGATCTACTGTTTGTCTTTATAGATTTGCCTAGTCTGGATATTTCATATAAATGAAAATGTAGACTGTGTAGCCTTTTGTGTCTTCTTTCAATTAGCATGTTTCTGAGGTTTATCCATGTTATAGCATGTATCGGTCCTGCATTCCTTTTTATTGCTGTATAATATTGCATGGTATGGTCATACTGCTTTTTATTTATCCATTCATCAGTTGATGGGCAGTGGAGTCATTTCTCCTTTTTGGCTATTATGAACAACGCCGCTATGAACATTTGTGTCTAAGTTTTTGTGTGGATATATGTTTTCATTTCTCTTCGGTAGAGATACCTAGGAGTGGGATTGCTGGGTCAGGTGACGTGGTCATATTGCTGAGTCACGTGGTTTAACTTTTAAAGAGATTGCCAAACCGTTTTTCACAGCAACTGCATCATTCTACATTACCGCAGGTAGCAATATGTTAGGGTTCCGACTTCTCTACATTCTTGCCAACACTTGTAATTTTCTGTATTATTATTATTAATATTAATGTCGTCATACTAGTGGGCATGAAGTGGTATCTCATTGTGATTGTGATTTGCATTTCTCTAATGACTAATAATGTTGAGCATTTTTTCAAGTGATTATTGGCCATTTGTATACCTTCTTTGGAGAACTGTCCGTTCAAATTCTGTGTCCATTTTTTGAGTTATTTGTCTTTTTATTATTGTGTGAGCTCTTTATATATTCTGGATCTAAGTCTTTTATCATATATACGATCTGCAAATGTTTCCTCCCATTCTATGTATTATCTTTGCACTCTCTTGATGGCATCATTTGCTGCACAAAAGTTTTTTTAATTTTGATAGTATCCAATTTACCTGTTTTTTTTGTTTTTGTTTTTGTTTTTTTGTTTTTTTTGTCACTTGTGTGCCTTTGGTGTAATATCCAAGAATTCATCGGCTAACCCAAACTCATGAAGGTTAACTTCTATGTTTTCTTCTAAGAATTTTGTAGTTTTAGCTCCTACATTTTGGTGTGTGGTCTATTTTGAGTTAGTTTTTTTATGTGGGTGAGGTAGGGTTCCAACTTGCCCCTTTTGCATGTTGTTCCAGCATCATTTGTTGAAAAGCCCATTTTTTTCCATTTAATTGTTTTAGCATCCTTATTGCAAATCCATTGACTATAAATGTAAGGGTTTATTTCTGAATACTCAACTCTGTTTCATTGTTCTATATGTATATCCTTATGCTATTACTACCCTTTCAATAGATACTCTTCATTTTAAATGTAGTTGGATTTATAAGTCTCATGATAAATCCAGTTGTATGTTTCTACCTTGAAATCACATATTTTTCCTATATCTTCTCCTTAAAAGTTTTAAAGTTTCATAATGAAGTCTTTGATACATCCATAGTTGATTTCTGTACAGGATGTGAAATGTATAGTTAATTCCATTTTCCCAATATAGTCAACCATTTGGCCCAGCACTGTTTACTGAGCAGTCCCTCTTTTCTCTGCTGATCTGTTCTACCATCCCTGGCAACTCTCAAAGTTCCGCATATGCTTGCATCTGTTTGGGGCTCTCTCTGTTGTTTCATAGGTCAATTTCTTCCCACTGTGCCAGTACCACTCTGCCTTCAGTACTTTATAATACGTTTTTATATCTTATAGGTCAAATCTGTCAGCTTATCAGGGTGTTGTTTATTTATTCCCATTTTACATGTGAGAAAACTAAGACTAGAGATGTTACACCCCAGGCCATACTGCTAGTGACTGGCAGAGCCAAGCTGGTTTGCATTATGGCCCACACTCAGCCTCTGAATTCTACATTCTTAAACAACAATCACATACAAATCACACTTGCTCTACCAGCTGACAGTTTTAGACTTTCTTCCCTTCTCTTTCTTTGCCTGGCAAAGGGAAGGTAAATAAATTGAAAATATAACCCCAAACAAGATCTGGTTTATTTGAGATTTTAACTATATCCTGCTGCCAAACTTGAGATATTTCAGGGAAAGTTTTTCAAAGATATTTATATTATTTATATTTACCAGGTTGACATCTTTGGGCAACCTTCTAGTCAAAGGTGCAGGTGTGGTTGAGAGAAGAGCCGCCTGGGAGCGTGTGGGATGCAGCAAGACAGGTGGCCACAGGTTAGCAGACAGAGCAGGTAGTCGGGACAGGAGAGACTTCAGAAACCCCAAGGAGTGGTTGGTGACTGGAATTCTGGGCTGATGTTGGCTAGAGAATGAGGCTTAGGGACATAGTAACCCATAGGGACTGCTGCCTGTGTCCCCAGCATGTCACATAGTAGCTGGCACACAGTTGGTTCTCAGTCTCACTGAGTAAATATGATTAAGGAACCAATTTAACAGATCAAAGATGCTAAATTGAATTGTGTCTCCAAGCTGTCGTCAGTCAGTATTTTTGAGCAGCGCAGTGTGCTGGGGATCAGGGCACAGAGTTCCCATCATACACTCCCAGTGTATATAGCTCGACCTTAACCCTGTTGTACTTTGGCATCCTTATCTGTTCCATTGGAGGGTGCAAGACATGGTTATTTGTGCCCATTCGGTGATGCCAAAGCATGGAAAACCACTAAGACCCCTGTTGCAAGGGACTCTCACGTCCCTGTGAGAAGGAGATGGGCCATGCCGCCCAGCAATGCTGAGTGCTGGTTTGCAGGTACAGCTCATGACCTCCAAGATCATGCACTGTGTAAAGCAGAAACTTGCAGGAAAAGATGTCTCTAATTTTTCCTAGTGCCTATCTCAGAAGGAATGTAGTACCTTCCATTCCAAATGGCATGCCCTGGAATCTGGGTCACCCTGTAAATCCCAGAGCGTGTCTAGCTCTGGGCTCTGTTCTTGTTTGCCAGCTGCTCGCTCACGTTGCACTCAGCTAGAGGCTGAGGTTGCGATGTGGTTCTTGGCAGGTTCAACATGGAAGCGATGCCCAGGGTGACAGAAGCAGTAGAGTCACTGGGGCTAAATCTCAGTGCCAATATTGTCCTAGTTCCTTTCTCTATAACCCTCAAGTCTCACTTCTCTCACATTGATTGGACGTGGGAACCCTCTTTAGAAAAACATGGGTCTTAAGTTTTCAGAGTTTATATGTGATTTGTGAAAGGATATGGCATCATCATTTTTAGGGAGTACTTCCTTTGTGCTGAACACTGTGCAGTGCTCTTGACGTACATTAATTTCTTTTCAACCCTCGAGGTAGATATTACTATTCGATTTGAGAGAGGAGGAAGCTAGAAACAGTGAGATTGTCACTTGGGAGCAGAACTGAGAGGTGAGGCGAGGCAGAGCCCACCTCTTAGCTTTTCAAATTTATCACTACCCTTCATGCGGCACCAAGCTATCCAGCTTATATGGCCCCAGCAACAGCCTAGCATCATGCAGAGCCAGAGCACTCGGCGTGACCCTCAATGATGTGAGGAGATTGAAAGGTTAGTTGTGCCCCTCTTTCAACTCATGTTCCAGGGTTGGGGGTTCCTGGGGGTGTGATCATGTAAAACTGTGTATTCCCTGAGGAGAACAACCAGTTCTGACTCACATCTATAGGATGATTGGAAAATATAGGAAAACAGGAGGAAAGAAAAATGCATAAATCCACAAACATACGTTTTGATATCGTTTCCTATATTTCTTTTTCTTGCTTTATTCCACTGGCAAGAACCTACAGTACGGTGTTAAAGAGAAACGGTGAGAGCAGGATTCATTGCCTTGGTCTCAGTCTTAGCAGGGAAACATTCAGCCTTTCACTAAATATAATGTCGGCTGTAAGTTTTTCACAAATCTTTTATGTTGAAGAAATTCCATTTTATTCCTAGTTTGCTGAGAGATTTTTATGATGAATGGATGTTGAATTTTGTCAAATGCTTTTTCAGCATCTACTGAAAATTATTATCATGTGGGTTTCTTCTTTAGTTTGTTAATATGATGGATTATATTAGTTTTTATATTTTGACTCCGCCCCCAGAGTTTCTTCTGATTCAACGTGTCCTGGATAGGGCTTGAAGATTTTTATTTCTAACTAGTTCTCAGATGTAGCTTGTCTAGGGATTACACTCTGAGAACCACTTCATTAAAGAGATTGGAGGGAGGTGGTGTGGGGAACATTGAAAAGCTCAACCAGCAGTTTGGATTCAGACTTAATTCCTACCCTTACCGGATGTGTGCATATTACATAGCTCCTCCAAACCTACTTCTCATCCATAAAATGGGATTGACAGCAAGGTGAAGAGTAAGAGCTGATATGTGTAACTCAGAATAGTGTCTGACACAAAGTAAATTCTTAATAAGTGTTAGCTATTTGTTCCTCTCCATATGGTGGTTGGGAGGATTTAATGAGATAATGTAAAGTGCTCCATATATGCTAGGGTTTTTTTTGTTTTTAATAATTTTATCAAGATATAATTCACATTCCATACAATTCACCTTTTTAAAGTGTGCAATTCTGTGTCTTTTATTATATTTTCAGGGTTGTGAAACCTTCACCACACTCAATTTTAGGACATTCTGCCAAAGAAACCCTGTACCCATTAGCAGTCACTCTCTGCTTCTCTCCTACCACACACCCAACCACTGATCTGCTGTCTGTCTCTGTAGATTTGCCTCTCTTGGACATTTCATACAAATAAACCACATAGTATATGGGCTTTTGTGCCTGACTTCCTTCAATTAGTGTAATATTTTCAAAGTTCATCCAGGTCCTAGAGTATATCAGTACTCTATTCATTCTTTTTATTGCTGAATAATATTCCATTGCATGGATATGCCACTTTTATTCATTCGTCCAATGGACATTTAGGTTATTTTCACTTTTGGGCCATTAGGAATAATGCTGCTATGCTATAAACATTCATGTGAAAGTTTGTGTATGGATGTATGTTTTCATTTTCCTTGGGTATATACCTAGGATGAGATGGCAGATATAAGTTCCAAACTGTTTTCTAAAGCAACTGCACCAATCTATATTCCTATCAGTGTGAGAGTTCCAATTTTTCTACATCCTTACACCAACTCTTATTTTCTGCTTTTTAATGACTAATAATACTGAACCCTTTTTTTCATGTGCTCATTAGCCATCTAAGTATCTTCTTTGAAGAACTGTCTATTCAAATCCCATTTTTATTTTTTAATTGGCAAATAACATTATCTATAATACGTCATCTATATATTGCATTGTGTGCTCACTACCTAAAGTCTAGTCTCTTTCCATCACCATATATTTTATCCCTTTTATCCTCTTCCTCCTCCCCCACCTCCAACCCCCTCTGCTAACCACCATACTTTTGTCTGTGTCTATGAGTTTGTCAAATTCCATTTTTAAATTGGGTTGTCTTTCATTGATATTTGAATGTTGAACCAACTTTGTATTTCTGGAAAATCTTCACTTAATCAAGATGTATTACCCTTTTTCTATATTGCTGGGTTATATTTGTTAGTATTTTTCTGAGGACTTTTGTGTCTTTGTTCATGAGAGATATTGGTCTGCATAGTTTTGGGAATTTTTAAATTTATTTGTTTGTTCATTTTGTAATGTCCTTGTCTGGTTCTAGTATCAGGTAATACGGGCATCATAAAAAGAATTAGGTAGTATTCTCTCCTCTTTAATTTTCTGGCAGAGTCTGTGTAGAATTGCTGTTGTTTCTTAAATGTTTGGTAGAATTTGTCAGGAGAGCCTTCTGAGACTTGAGTTTTCTTTGCTGTAAGATTTTTAACTACAAAATCAATTTCTTTAATAGACAATTCAGGTTATTATTTTACTGAGTGAGTTTGGGTATTTTTGTATTTTAAGGATTTGTTTATTTCATCTAATTTATCAAATTTGTGGGAACAAAGTTGTTCATGATATATCCTTATTAGCCCTTAATGTCTGTAAGATCTGTAGTGATGTCTCCTCTTTTATTGCTGATATTGATACTTGGTTATATCTTTTCTTCCTCAGTCTGGCTAGAGGTGTATAGATTTTGTTGATACTGTCAAAGAATCAGATTTTGGCTTTATTAATTTTATCTACTGTTTTTCTTATATGTTCTTTAAAAAATACATACTATAGATACCTTTAAAAGGCAAATTGAATCGTACTATACATACTATTATGCATCTTGATCTTTTTCATGGACGTCTTAAAGTTTTTTTCATATCACACAGAAGTCCATGGATTCTCTTTAAGAGCTATATAATATATTCTGCTATATGCATATATCATAGTTTAATAACCAGTCCTTTTTGAAGGGCATTTAGGATGTTCCCAGACTTTTTCCTATTGCAAACAGTGCTGAAATGTACATTTATTATACATCAGTCTTTGGTCACTTATCTGCATGTGTATCTGTATGTCTGTTGGATATATTACTAGAACAGTAGGTGATAATCCTCCTTTTAACCAACTTTATTGCTATATAATTTAAATATGATCAAATGAACTGATTTTAACTGTTCTGTGAGTTCTAGCAAGTATATACACCTGTATAGCTACCATTCCAAATAAGATATGGAATATTTTTATTTCCCCAAGAAATTTCCTCATGCCCTTTTGCAGTCAGTGCCCCCGCATACCTAGCCTCAGACAACCACTGATCTCTTTTTGCACTATAGTTGTTTTTTTTTCTAGAATTTCATATAATGGAATCAAACAGTAATATGTATGGCTTCTTTCATTCAGCTTAATGTTTTTGAGGTTCATCTTTCTTATGTGAATACATAATCTGTTCCTTTTTATTGCTGACTAATTTTCCACAGTGTGATCATATCACAATTATTTATTTACCTGTTAATGGATATTTGGGTTGTTTCTAGCTTGGGGTTGCTATGAGCCGTAAAGCTGTTATGAACATTTAAAGTGTTTGTGGACATAAGTTTTTATTTCTCTTAGATATGCCTAGAAGTGGAATTGTGCATCATATTATAAGTGAATGTTTGTTTTTATAAGAAGCTGCCAAAATGTTTTCCAAAGTAGTTGTACCGTATTAAATCCCACCAGCAATGTGTCAGAGTCTAGTTACCCCACATGCTGCCAACACTTGCTATTGTTAGTCTTTTAAAATTCACCTATTCTAGTGGGCATTTAGTGGTATCTCATCGTAGTTTTATATTAATTAATTAATTAAATTTATACTTAAATTATTTCTCTAATTACTAGATATTGAGCTTCTTTTCAGGTACTTACCAGCTATTTATATATATTCTTTTTTAAAGTGCCTTTTCAAATATTTTACCTATCTGGCCTGGAGTGGGGGGTTGTTGTTGTTTGCCTTATTTAAGTATTCCAAATACAAATTATTTTTCAGGATAATATATTGAGAAAAAAGTTCTTTTAATTTCTGGTTTACCTTTCATTGTAATGTTATCTTTCTAAGAGCATAAGATTTAAATTTTGGTTAGATCTATTTATCAGTTCTTTTATGGTTAGTGCTTTTTGTGTTTTAAGAAATTTTTGACTAACTCAAGATAGCACTGTTTTCTTCTAGATGTTTTATAGTTTTGGCTTTTGCATTTAGATTTAAGATCCATTCTTAGTTAATTTTGTGTATGACGTGAGGTAGTTGTCAATGTGGTTGTCTCCATGTGGTTATTCAGTTGTTCAAGCATTTTTTTTTTTAAATAAAGCATTTTCCTCATCGACTTAGCTCGACACCTTTGTTGAGAATCAGTTAATCACACATCTACAGATCTATTTCTGAATTCTTGATTACGTTCCATTATAAATCTATACTTAAGCCAACACTGTACTGTCTTGATTATTATAGCCATATAGTAAATCATGATAATCAGGTAGTATAAGTCCTCCAGTTTTGTACTTTTTTTTCTACAACTCTTTTGGCTATTTTTGGTTCTTGCTTTTCTACATCAATTTTAGAATTGGCTTGTCAGTTCCTACAAAAAAGTGCTGAGATGTTTATTGGAATTGCATTGAATCTATAGATCAATTTGTGGAGAATCGATATCTTAACAATATTGAAGTTTCTAATCTGTGAACATGGTTTTATTTATATGTATATTTATGTTTTCTTAAATTTCTCTAAGCTATGTGTTTTCTTGCACCCATTTTGTTAAATTTATGTCAGTATAAATGGTATTAGTTTTTAAAATTTATTTTCCAGTTTTTCATTGCTAGTATTATAGAAATACAATTCATCATTGTATGCAATCTTTTATTCTACTATTTTGATAAATTCACTTGTTAGTTCTAGTACTTTCTTTAGATTTCTTGGAATTTTCTGTCTATATAATCATATGGTCTGTAACGGAAGGCTTTTTTACTTCTTCCTTTTTAACTTGTATGCTTTTAATTTCTTTTTCTTGCCATATTGCACTGGCTAGGACTGCCAGTGTAATGTTGAATAGAAGTGGTGAAAGCAGACATGCCTTGTTCCTGATCTCAGGGTGAAAAGTTCAAATTTTCATCATTAAGTATGATGGTAGCTGTAGGATTCTTATAGATGCCTTTTATAATGGTAAGAAAGTTTTTTTTACTTACAAGTTTTCTGAATGAGTGCTGAGTTTTGTCAAATGTTTTTTTTTATACTGTTAATATGAACTGTATTAATTTTAAATGTTGAACGTTGCATTCTTGAGGTAAACCTCACTTGTTTATGATATGTTATCCTTTTTACCTGAATTTTATTTGCTAATATTTTGTCAAAGAATTTTACATCTACATTCATGAGGGATGTTGGTCTGTAATTCTCTTCTCTTATAATGTCTTTGTCAGCTTTTGTTATCAGTGTAATCCTGGTACCTTATCATTTGCTCTACTTTTTCTAGCTTCTTAAGGTGGAAACTTAGATTATTAATTAAATCCTTCTTCTTATCTAAAATAAGCATTTAAAGCTATGCATTTCCTTTCAATACTGCTTCATAAGATGGTTGTGAATTGTTTTCCTTCTCTTCTATTTTCTGGCAAAGTTTGTATAAGAATTGTATTATTTTGTCTCTAAATATTTGGTAGACTTCACCAGCCATTTGGACCTAAATTTTCTTTGTGGAAAAGGTTTTTAATTTTAAATTCAGTTTCCTTATAAAGGGCTTATTTTCTTTTTCTTGTGTAATTTTTGGTACTTTGTTCTTTCATAGACTTTTTCATTTCATCAAACTTATTGGCATAATATTTTTCATAATATTCTTTTAATATCCCTTTAAAATCATTAGGCTATTAGTAATATTCTTTCTTTCATTCCTATTATTGGTAATTTGCATTTTCTTTATTCCTTGATTGTTCTAGCTAAAAGCTTTTCCATTTTATTGATATTTTCAAAGAAAAACTTTTCAAAGCTTTTAGTTTATTTTTTCTATTGTTATTATTCTTTATTTCATTTATTTCTGCTCTTTATCATTTTTTCCCTTCTACTTATTCTAAGTTGCTCTCTTTTTCTAGCTTCTTAAGGTGGAAACTTAGATTATTAATTAAATCCTTCATATCTAAAATAGGCATTTAAAGCTATGCATTTCTCTTCAGGCACTGCTTTAGCTGCATTTTGGTATGTGGCATTTTTTATCATTTATTTCAAAATATTTTCTAATTTCCCATGTGATTTATTATTTGACCCATTAGTTATTTAGAAATATGTGATTTAATTTCCATATATTTGGGTATTTTCCAAATCTTATTTGTTATCAATCTTTTTGTTATTGCTTTCTAATTTAATTCTGTAGTAGCCAGACAACATACATTTTGTCATTTTAAATTTGAGACTTGATTTATGGCCCAGCAAATGCTCTGTCTTGGTGAATGTTTCATATATTGTTGAAATAAGTGTGTATTCTGCTATTGTAGAGTGTAGTGTTCTATAAATGTCAATTAGGGCAAGTTAATTGATAATGGATACTTAAAGATTGATGTCTTCTAAATCCTTATTTGTTTTGTCTACTTCTGTCAGTTGCTGAGAGTATTGAAATCTCTAATTATAATTGTAGATTTCTCTTCATTCATTTCTGTTTTTGCTTCATGTACTTTCAAGTTCTGTCATGAGGTGCATGCACATCTAGGAGTTTGTTTGATCTTGATGAATGGGCTTCTTTTGTCATTATGAAATTTCCCTCTTTATCTTTGTCCCCAGGCCTCCTTTTGGATGTTAATGAGGCCAATGCAGCTTTCTTGTTATTGCTGCTTGCCTAGTGTTTGTTTTTTCAATCTTTTACTTTTAACCCGTGAGTATCTTTATATTTAAAGTGTATTTCTTATACAAAGCATATAGTTGGTTATTTTATCTATGCTTTTATATTTAAAGGGTTTTTATTACAGATAGCATATAATGTTTTTTTTAATCTAGTCTGATAGTCTTTGACTTTTAATTAGTGTTGAGATTATTTTAAGTTAATGTAATTAGTGATATGATTGGGTTTAAACCTACCATTTTGTTATTTGATCCAATGTTTTTGTTTTATTTTGTTTGTCTTTTTCTGCCATCTGCGGTACTATTTTTAGTATTTAATCTTTCTTTTCTTAGCTCATAACTATACATCTCTCTTTTCTCAGTGGTTGCTCTGGGGTTTACATTACGTATCTTGAGCTTATCGCGGTCTTCTTCAGATCATACATTGTTTCAGCTGTATCGTAAGAACCTTGTAGTACAATGATGTACTTCCATTACCACCTACCCTTTCTGTTGCGTCCTGTTTTACTTTTGAAGATGATATCAACCCTGCAATATACTTTTTTTTCCTTGCTCTGTATCGTCAGTTATCTTTAAATGATTTAAAAGTGAGAAAACCAGAATCTTTTGTATTTTCTCACCGTTTTCTTTCCTAGCACTCTTTATTCCTTCGTCTGGATTTGAGTTTCCATTTGATATCATATTCTTTGAGCTTGAAGAATCTCCCTTACCGTTTCTTGTAGTGCAGCTCAGCTAGCCACTGTTCCCTCAGGTTTCTATTTGTCTGAACATGTCTTTATTTCACCTTTATTTTTGAAGGTCATTTTTGCGAGCTATGCAATTCTAGGTTTGTTTGTTTGTTTGTTTGTTTGTTTTCAGCACTATAAAGAAGATTTTCTTTTGTTTTCTCGTTTATGTGCCCACCGCCCCCACAGCTCTTCTCAAGGCCTACACAGCCAAAACCTAGAGTCAAAGCTGCCAACCACACGACTGTGGGCAGGCACCCTGCCGCATGGGACCTGGGCACCCCTGACATATAAGGGGACCAGAAATAGAGTCCACAACACAGGGGCGTGATGATCCCAAGGGGAACATGTCTGGCAGAGTGCTTAATGGACTATAAAGTGACTTTGCGTTGTCAGCAAGCAGTGGCTACTGTTGTTGCCTAGGTCTCTGCCTCTGGTTCACCTGCTACAGAAAAGAGACCTTTTGTAGGATGTGGTCATTCCAAGGCCCCTGAGGCCCTCTGGTCCTGAATGGCCTTTGATATTCCTCAGCACAGCCCTCCAGAGGCCTCACAGCCCTACCCTCTACTACATGCTCCTTCCAGCATGACTGGACCTGGTACAAAGACACTAGAAAGTTCTCAGCCCCAAGGTGACCTGTTTAAGGAGAGCCCCACCAAGCTGCCATGGAGCCAGCGTGAAATGGGTCTTGAGTGGAAAACTGGCCTGAAGATATTGGATCTCTGTAGACTGTCTGGTTGTAATTCAAGGCCACCTGATTGGGGGGTTTCAGATTTTGCCAGATTGTATTCTGAAACCCTCACAGGTTGTATGATGTGTGTGCCTTAGGGTGCATCCCAGTTTCCTGCTCAGCCCCACTGCCTATGTGAGAAGTCCCTGGGCATGAAGTAGCTCCACAGTTGAGGGGATGGTCCCACCCAGGGTCTGTGGACCTGGTGTTGCTGCTCAGGCCGTGAGGCACCTCCCTGTGGGCTCAAGGACCAGCTAGGCCAGGGGCTTCTCAGAGGAAATGAGTAGTGGGGTCTTTAGGACTGGGGTAGAGAGCCACTGGCACAGCCCAAGGTGGGCAAGTGGCCCTGCTCTTGGGCTCTGCTCTGTGATAAGGCTCCTCCTTTCTCATTCTTACTCTCTCACCTCCTTCTCCCTCTGGCCCACTGTCTTCCTCCCTGGCTTCCCAGCGGCTCTCATCTCCACCCTGTTTCCCCCACCGAGGTCCCCTGAAGCAGTATTTCCTGACCAGTTCTAGTCACCAGGACTTGGCAACTAGAAACAGCTCCCTTCAGTTTTTAGGGACAATCACCTTCAGTTTCTTGACAAATACTATCACACATTGGAATTTCTAATTCCCATTTCTTTTAGAAATTAAAAAAAAAAAAACACAATGTACTAATTAACAATAAGATATATAACTGCCAAGAACTGGAGAATGAAGTTCGCTGGCCCTGAAGAAACCAGTTCTCTTCTGAAGGAGGTTGGGCCAGCCGGTCATCAGAGCCAGGGGCTGTAGGGAGGCTGGACCATGGCCTTCACTCTCTCCCTCTCAAGGAGGGGCCCAGCTCAATCCCGCCTCATTTGTGTTTGGCTAAGTTCCTCTTAAGCAGCTTCCTTCCTGAATGTGGACTTTTCTGGGGCCTCATTATTTTCAGACTGATTTTCCTCCTTAGCAGCAACTGCTCAGGTAGCTTTTCCCTAGGCCTGGGATGCCACCTGCCCACAGTGGTATTTGCGCTGGTCCTGTTGATGGGGTCCCCTTAAGTCGCGGGCAGTGACTATAAGTCAGCAAGTACAGGTATAGAGGAGTCAGGGCTAGGGAGATGATGATGGAATCTGGACAAGCTGCTTCCACACTGACTGACAGAGAGAGAATCGTGTGTCTTTTTCACTGTAGACCTTCCTCAGCCCCTTTTCCTTCTCCCAACTCTGGGTCTGAGTCCCGGGTCCTGTGTCCCAGGTGTCAGACCTGGGCTCTGCCTGCCTAGCTGATACAGTCACTCTCACAGTAGGCTTTCTGCTCCGTCACACAGTGTCCCATAGATCCTGGCCTCTGGCCTAGCTCCCAAAGCTTCTTCATAAATAACCAGTTCTGCTAAATTGTCAAATGCTGAGGAGTGCTTACATGGTTTCAAGGTCATTTCCTCTGAGGACCCCCCAGCCCAGAGGCCAAAGGTTGAGTGTGCTTGCATTAACCCCAGCTGGCAGACCTTCTCTTCAGAAGAGTGTGGGTCTGCCTGGTGGAACCCTTTCCTTTCACAGGAGCAAAAACAAAGGTCCAGAAAAAAGAGAAGATCTACTCAAAGTCACACGGCCTGTTGGTGGCCAAACCAACACTTAAGCTGAGGACCTGCCCACCAGGGGCAGTCTCCCTAAATGTCTGGGAACATAGAAAACAGAACAAAAAAAAAAATTTTTTTTTTAATTTTAAAAGGGACTAGATTGGAAATTGGAAAGGCCTTAAAGCCTCCCAGGCATAGGAACACCCTCCTCCACCTCGCTGACCCTCATCGTTGGCCTCCCCTAGTCAGTTCTGGGTCGGAGCTCACAGCCCCTAGCAGCTTGAGGGTGCTTTGCCTTCCTGAGGGTGGTAGGTCATAAGGGAAGACTGTCTACTGCCCTTGGTGTCCTCCAGGAAGAATTTTCAGATGCTTGCAATCACTGGACATGTGTCAGGCTCCCAGCTGCATGGACAAGTGACACAGAACTAGGAGAGGAACAAAAGAGGCTTGACAGGAGCCTCCACAAAGAATCCTCACCCCTGGCCCCTTTCTCATGGCCTCACTCTGAGCCTGTTCACTTTAAACACTTTCTGGCAAGTTTATTTATCTGGCGTTGCCATTAGAGTCAGGCCTTCCCTAGGTGGCACTTCAGATGGCCACCTTTGCTGGCCTGGTCCTCAGCTCTGCAGGCCTCGCTAGTCAGGGCTCAGGGACAGACTCCAGGGACCCAGACCAGCAGGGGACAGATAGTCATGTTAACCTGGCACAGGTGTGCCTCGATCTCAGGTACCTGCCTTTCAAGTGGTGAGAGTTCCCATCTGCCCTCCTGGCCCCAGGAAGATCTCTTATTTGGTCCCCAGGCAGTCATGGAATTGGAACAAGGGAGGCAGTCCCCGCTTTGTGCAGCAGGTTCGAGTGGGCAGGAAAGTTGCCACTGGCATCAGACAGACTGATGGTTATCTTAAAGAGGGTTGCTGCTGACTGTTTCTTTGTTATTTTTTGCTTTTCTCTTTTCTACCTTCAACAGGGATCATTTTTAAAGCCAGGTAATAATGGCTGTTGTTTGTGGCCTCGCTATAGGCCAGGGACTGTGTTAAGCACCTTACAGGCATATTAACCCATTTTACGGATGAAAAACTAAATATCAATGTTAAGTAACTGTGCAAGGTCACAGGGGTGATAAAATAGCAAAGTGGGACTTCCAGGTCTGCTTGACTCATAAAAGGGGAGAGCATCTCTAACTTGGTCAGTTAAACGAAAGGGGCCGCTTTATCCCCTTGTTTCTTTAAGACACGAATTTTCCAGTCTGCCTTACATGGAACCGAGTATGAGATTCCACCTTGGCGGGGACTGTGGGTCTGTTCCTTGCCCTCCCCACAAAGCTCAGTCCAGGGCTGGAACTCCCACCCACCATGCTGCAGCCGGAAGAGGTGGGGCAGGGAGGGGCAGTCACAGGGCCATCGGGCTGTGATTCACTTCACTTTGAATTCCTGTATTAACTCAAGAGCCAGGGGTGACACAAAGGAAAACCTTGCACCCAGAATTTTCTCCTAACCCCAACGCAGCATAATCCTCACCACCACATACCTGCACGCTGCCTGGCAGTTCATAAAACACTTTCCTATCCCTTTCTCTCCTGTCATCCATTCATTCACTAGGTTTATATTTAGCACTTCCTGCATGCCCAGCTCCGGGATGTGGGGATCAACGAGGCAGACACAGCTGCTGCCCTTCCCGGCCTCGTGGATCCTCAGTGGTGGGAGCCCTCTCCCTGCTCCAGGACCCCTGCCTCAGCTCACTCTGTCATTGACACCCAGAGGCAGCCACACGTGGAAAGCTCTTTAGTGTGATTACCTGGGCATCAGATGATTTCCAAGGATAAGCAGCTGCAGCTGTATTCAGGCCAGGAAAATGTAAACTAGCAGTTTCCAGTGACCTACTCAACAGTGCCGGCGCCATCTGGGAGAGATCAGTAGATTCTTACCTGTGGATCGCCAGACCTTGCTCTAAAATTTAGTCCCACTTATTTTGGCCATGAGACAGATGTTTATGCTGAGCACAGTGCAACACACAGGTGGGGCTCCTTGTGCATTATAGGATCCTCTCACTGGTCAGGGACCACTGTCCCACATGGTCAGCCAAGTGATCAGGGTCCCAGTGGTGTCTGGTCACTTGATGGGAGAAGTGTGAGGATCTGTGCTCAGAGTTGGGCCAAGGGCAGTGCCTCCCTGAGTCCCAACAAAGGCAGAAGGAAGCCTTCCTGCCGTGTCCCCACCATGGCCCCAACAGCTAACGCATTGGGGAGGCCACAGCTCTTAACCTGATGGGATGTGGGACTGCTGCTAACAAGTAACTGAGTCACAGAGACTCATAGGTGAGAAAGCAACACACAAAACTGAATTTGCGTTATGTGGACAAAGGCTTAGACTTCAACATAGAGATGAGGAAATTATTTAATTTCCTTAACTGTCAGGACAAGAAATTTTTTTCCCCTTTTCTTTGGTTACCTAGAAGGCAATTCAGGGCATTGGAGAGAGGGAGCAGCTGGTCTTGATGTCAGCAGGTCAGAGAAAGGGGAGCATTAGGCTCCAGCTCTCAGCTCCTCCCGTGCCCACTAAATGAGGGCTGAAGTGAGAGCAGCAGTGCCTCCCCAACCCAGTCAGTCTACACCGGGGGAGTGGGCTGCAGTATAACAGCCAAGCCCAGTTGATACGGGGTTCGGCCCTCCTGCACCTGCCTCGGGTTGGCTGGGGAGCAGCCCGCCTCTGCACTTTGGGTCCTGGGGCGAAACTCAAACCCAACTGGGGCAGGTAAGTGGGCCTGGAGGCCTTGGGAGGGTCAGAGCTCCCTCAGTGCTGGATTCTGGACAGGCACCCCCATTCACTCGAGGAGACCCCATGAAAACCCCAGTTAGGGTGGAAGCGATAGGGTGGAGTGGGCACTCTGCCAGCTGGAGGAGGCTGTGGGCAGTAGGTTATCTTCAGCATCACAGTAGATGCCATAGTGGGAGCACATGCCTCTATTTTTATGCTCCATCTTTGCACCAGCGTTTGTTTCCCTGGAGGGAGGTAGGCCTTGCTCCCAGAGCCGTTTCCTCATCCTGAGGACACCCCGTGGCTGTGGGGTCACAGCATTCTGCTGAGGGAAGCAGGCACCCAGTTCCGTGGGTGTCTTGACATCCCAACAGTCACTCAATCTCATGCACTTATTTTTTCCCTTTGCTGTGGCTCGTAGCTTTGACCCTGTGCCCCCGCCCCCTCTGGTGAGAGGAAGGGAGGTACATCTCTTTGCCCTCCAAAATGTTCACGCAGCCTTCCACTGTTTGCTGGCCTCTCATGCCAACCAGAGGTCCTGGGGAGTGTTTTACTCTGGGCAGATCAGAGATTCAGCCACCACAGATGCTGACCTACAGATTCATGTTTGTGGGGTGAGGTTTCTGCCCCTGCAGTTCTGGTGGAATAGAAGCCAAACCCAGTTTTCATGTCAGCCTGGGGTACGCATCCCTGAGGCCCCACCTTGTCCTTTTAGATAGCTGACTGTGGTGAGGATGGATCCCCTGCACTCCTCTCCTGGGGAAGTTGCCGGAAGAGCCCGATGTGGTCGCACAGGGTTCCCGATGCCCTCAACACCCCTGTGCGGATCCCCAGTGAGGGAGGAGGGAAGATGGACCACAGAAGGGCCATGAAGGTCAGGGTGATGCTGGCGCTCTGGCTCGTGTTTCCCATCTGCCTGCCAGGATTTCGCAATTTATTATTTATTATTATCTGATTTTCCATCAGATTAGATCCTGGCATGCCTTCCGGTGTCCTCAAGGCCGAGCTTCATACATTTGGTCACTGACTTCTTTTCCTTGCAGTGTCCCACGGGACCTACTCTGGGGAAGGCAGGCCTGCTTTCTTCTGGGTTCCCCAGTCAGGAAGGGTTGGCAGTGCCTCAGAGGAGCCACTCCTGTTCCCAGGGGCCCTCGGCGGCTCCCCGTCACGTCCGACCTGGTGCTGGTGCTTCGTGCTCCAGCACTGAGGCCTCCGACCTGCCTCAGGCACTGCACTTTGGGGCTGCCCGTACTCGGTGCTCCGGCCCGGTGCTCCTGCTCCTCCCTCTCCCCGGAGTTGCACCCTCCTCTCATGGCACCGTCACCATATCACCCTCTTGCAATATGCATCTGTGGGGCGCCTATCTGAGCCGCTTCCCTGTCCGTGGTCTCGGGTTCCCTGTCCATGGTCTCAAGTTCCCTGTTTTCTCAAAGCGCCCAGACCTCTCAGCCTCCCTCTTCCCATTGCCTGAGTGCCGGCGGGTCCCCCTCCGGGGCAGGGGACCAGAGGACCAGCGCCATGCCCCCAGGCAGAGCTTGCCTCCCTGCTCATCCAAACCAGGCCAGGTTGGAGGACACTGGCAGGACCACGTTTATTTCAGGGCTGGGTGTGGGCAAGCTGCTGTGGTCTTGACCTCTGGAGCCATGAGAGTGGCAGGTGCCACCAGGCTCTCTGTAAAGACTGCGCCGCCAATCCCAGATCTGCCACTTAAGGGCCTTTGGGTCTTGGACGCCGTCCTTAACTCTCCATACCACACTTTCCTCTTCTGAGTGTGACTCTTGCAACCTACCGTGTCAGACATGGGAGTGACACAACGTATGGAAGTGCAAAGTAGGCAGTCCCTGAGCAACCCGGCTGTTCACTCTTAGACCTGCTGAAGTCATTTGACATCCCACAGACCTATCTTGAGGCCTGTTTCTGTCTGCTCTCAGCATCTGGCTGATTGCGTTCTGTGATCACCTTCCGGCAGCTTAACAAACCTCCTGAAATCTAAATAGAAATCACTAATCCTGCTGTAATTGAATGTTTGAGGATCTGACATTGCAGATTGGAAATGGCTGTTTTTGCCAAGAGTGCAAAGCCCAGACATTTCTCACGTGAAACTGACACCTGCTGTTTGTGGCTCCTCAGAGGCCCTGCAGTTTGAGTCTCTTTGCACAACCAGACTGAAAAAAACAAAAAAACAACAAAAAAAGGATGCACTCCTTGTACCATGTCGTTTGCACTCAGAAAAGGATGAGTACGTCCAGGATGGGATGAACCGCCCCCTGCAGCATCTGCAAGCCCCAGGGAGGTATGGTCACTCAGGGCCTGAGACCACCAGCTAGAAAGCTGCTAGGGCTCAGGGGTTAGACCTTGTCCCCTCCCTGTCTTGCATACTCAGACTCAGCAGAGAGGGAAGGTAGCAATGCCCGTCTCCATTAATGATGCTGCCGGCCCAAGGGAGCACCTCTGGGTCAAGGTTAGTCCTACTAGTGACATAAGTGCCCATCAGCCACTGCTGGACAAGTTGGTTTCAGTTCCCAGTGCAGTAGATCCCACAGGTACCCCTGCCCTGCCTTTGGTGGTAGTGTGGGGGAGGTCTTTCACCACCCTCCCTGTGCCCTTCTGAGGAGCCTCAGGAGGGCCAGGAAAGGGCCAGTGGCACCAGCCTGGGGTGAGCAAAGACACACGGACACTCAGATAGTATATGTCCCTTAACCCCCGTCCTCTCACCACCAGTCAGTAACACTCCTTGGCTGTCTGTGGGCCTCCGCCTGCCTTATGCCACCCACCCTGCAGATGGCTTTCGGGTCCCCTTGTGTGGCTGCCTCCTCCCCCTACCCCCAGGGAGTGGGGCAAGGCGTCTCTCTGTCTCCTCCCAGGGCCCTGTGGCCCTGGTACCTGGCTTACTGGGCCTGCAGAGATGAACAAGCTATGACCACTGTCCTCCAAGAAGTCACTATGTTCTTTTCACTTGTTTGGATGTTAATCCGTTGGCTGGAGGCTGGTCAAAGGGTCCAGTGCTGGGGAGCCCAATGGAGGGAGTATGAAGGCTCAGGGCAGCTGCCCAGTTGAAGTGACCAGGACCGGGCCTCAGGGGAGCGACCATCTGCCAGACAGAGGAGAGGAGGAGGGAAATCCAGGGATGGCACAGAAGTGGGTAAGCACTGAGGCCACGGGGCCCCCACCTGTGACACTGGATGGACTAAAGAGCAAAGGAGGGGAAAGGAGATGGGATGCTGGCAGGCGCTGCACCAGGCCTTGCCGGGCACGGGGTCCCTGCCTCCTTGGCACCGGAGCTGGATGAGCCATCTGAATGACGCTCCCTGCTCAGGACCCCACTGTGGCCCCTGTGCTGATTCCCCCACCTCCATAGGCCCGTCCCCTTCTGCTGCAGTCCCGTCCCTCTTTCAGGACCCATCTCAGCACTACCTGCCCCCAAAACTTGTCCAGCCCAGTGCTGGATGTGGGTGCAGAGGGAAGGCTGAGCTCTGGGCTTTCCCACAGCCTTGACCTCGTCTTCACTGAGGCCCCCCTATCAGCCAGAGCTGTTCGCACTCATATCTGACCATGGTGTGTAAGGAGAGGGGACCGCTCGGTCATCCTGTGTCTTGACCACGAGGAGTTCATGGGCAGCTGAGGGCAAAGCCAGGTACCCCAGAAAAACAGGCAAGAGACAATGCAAAATGGGGTGACTGCAGGGCCTCTGACTCCCACCACCATGTCACCACCCTGCCTCCATCCAAAACCAGTCTGTGTGGGCCTTTAGTTTCTCAGTTTCAAAAGCTGCCCCCTGACAGGACTTCCCACCGAGAAACTTGATCCATCTTCCTCCAAAGAAGAAAGCAAGCTCTACTTCTAAAAATAGCTCACCTGGCTCCCCTGAGCTGGCTGTTTCCACAGCAACTCACTCCTTCCCAGGAGTCTCTCCATGAAAGAGGGTGAAAGAGGGTCCCAGCCGTGGCGTGGGTGTCCCGTGGGCTCCTCAGCTAGAGCAGGCTATTCAAGGGTTCAAGGAAAGCCTTGAGTGGGGAGCAGGGGTGGGGGCACAGCAAACACAGAGGCTTCTATGATTTGAAGTGAATTCAGGACTGATTATGTGCAAAAGTGAGCTGTGCCAATGAAGGTGACAGGGATATTGGTGAGCTGGGATCAGTAAGCCCCAGCTCTGCACTGGCCATGTGCTTCTCCAGAGGAGGCATTACTATCCCCAGTGTATTAACGAAGGCCACGCAGCATCACAGCCAGACTGCCTGGCCCAGACCCACTTCCTCCCTGACCAGTCAGGAGGCTTATGTGCCAGGCTCTGAGGGGAGGACAGAGGGACTTGTGAAGTCTCTGTGCCCAAGTAGGAATCTCAATGATTAACTGGAGAGCAGCAAGGGACCACCCCTCGCCCCCACCCCAGGACAGTAAATCAAATGTAATGACCAGTGACAGGGTGGGAACACACCTGGTGTTCTGCTCAGCCACAGATGCTCAGTGTAGTTGCTGAATAATGGCCTCCAATATCCATGTCCTGATTCTCAGAATCTGTGACTATGTTACCTTATATGGTAAAGGGACCTTGAAGATGTGATTTAGTTAAGGATTTTGAGATGGGGAGATTATCCTGGATTATCTGGGGGGTGGGCCCAATATAATCACAATATAATCACAAGAATCCTTATAAGAGGGAAGCAAGGCGGGTCAGAATCAGAGAGATTGGAAGATGCTACTCTGCTGGCTTTGAGGCTGGAAGAAGGGACTACAAGCCAGGGAATGCAGGCAGCTGCTACGAGCTGGAAAAGGCAAAGAAACAGATTTTCCCCTAGAGCCTCCACAAAAAGCGCAGTCCCGCCAACTTGATTTTAGGACTTGTGACCTCCACAACTGTCAGATAATAAGTGTTTATTGTTTTAAGCCACAATATTAGCTTCTCATGGCTGCCGTAACAAAATTACCAGAAAATAGTGGCTTAAAACCACAAAAGTTTATTCTTTCACAGGTCTAGAGGCCAGAAGTTCAAAATCAAGATGCCAGCAAGGCCATGCTCTTTGAAGGCCCAGGGAGAATCTGTTCCAGGCTTTTCTCAGCTTCTGGTGTTGCCGGCCATCTTTGGCATTTATCACTCCAGTCTCTATCTATGTCAGCGCATGTGTTTCTGTGTCTTTTTTCCTCTTTTTATAAGGATATCGTTCATATTGGATTAAGATCCCACCCTGTTCCAATATGACCTCATCTTAACTAATTACATCTGCATCAACCCTTATAAACAAGATCCCATTCGAAGTTCCAGGAAAAAAAAGAATTTTGAGGAACAGTAACCAATCCAGTATAGCCACTAAAGGTTAGAAACTCAATATACTTGGGAAACTTGCTGTGGATGAGAGGCCACCGCCACACACTGCTGGCCTGGTCAGGATGGAGAGAGAACTTGTGACTGCCGCCTTGTAACACATCAGTAACCCAAGTTTTATGGATTGATTCTCTTCTAAAAGGAGGATTCATTCTTGCATATAGCTGGTGAAAATTGATGTCTATTTTAGGAATCGTTGCTCTTTTAGAAATGGTCATGCCTGAGGATAGGCTTGAGCATTTATTCCACAGTCGTCTGCTCCAAGTGGTCCCGCCATCCCCAGAACTACCTGTACCTTGTAGCAAGCTCACCATCTGGCTTAGAGGCTGGAGCAATTGTTCTTTCCATGCTCTACAGGCTGGAGCTGCTGTTTGCTTTTGTAACTTTAGCTAGGGAGGCTGGGGAGCGCCACTGGCCAAAGGATGTCAGGCCTGAGTTCCCCAGATGTTACTGAGAAGGCATTTGCAGTAGAAGCTGCAGACACACTCTGTGGCTCTGAGTTGTCCCTGGGGAAGGTGAAAAGCAGAGTCAACTGCTCCATCCTCCATGCCTGGTGTCCCTGTTTCAGAAGCCACAGCCTTGCAGATGGCAGAGCAACTCGCTGGTCTCTTGCCTAGTCACCTTTCTGTGGATGTTTGTTCTGAACTTTAGAGGCGCCCAGGGGTCACAAACACACAGACAGACAGACAGAGCAAGGCCTGAGGAAGCATGTGGGAGTTCAGAGAGCCGGCCCTGGCAGCCTTGCTGGGAGGCACAGCAGGGAAATGGCTGGTCCCTGACAGAGCAGGGACCAGGCAATGCAGGAGCATGGGAAGGCGGGAGTCCCCGGCCTCTTGCCTCAGGCACCGCCCATCTAGCTCTCTAGTCCTTCTTCCATCGGTCCCGCCACTTTCATTCCCTGGGGTCCGTCCTATGTGGGCTCTGTCCTCGGAGGCCAGTAGTTTGGGAATGTGGGCTCCCACTCTGACTTCGCTCTTCTCTGGTTGCCCAGTGGTCTCCGCTCAGAGGCGCAGCCCTCCCGTTGAGATGGTTCTGCAGGCCCCTGCAGTGCACATATTCTGGCTCTCCCCTCTTTCTGGTGAGGCTGACGGGGGTGGGGGGTGGAGGGGAGAGGACAGGAAGTGAGATAACACAGGCCAGTAGGGAGAAGGCAAGAGGAGATGCTTCATAAATCCCGTAAAGAAAAGAAATCACCAAGCAGGGTAAGAGTTGGGGCTCACTCCCTGATGGGAGATCACCGCGTAATCTCATGAACCAGTGAGTGCCCCTCCCCAGCGTTACAGCTTCTTTCCCAGATGCACAGAGGTCCCCTTAGTGGGGCCTGCTCTGAGCGACAGGAAGTGGTTGGCATGAGTGAGGGGATAGGCCCCAGCTTCACCACTCGCTCACCATAGGGCCCATTCTGCTCTGAATCTCAGTTTGCTCACCTGTAAAGTAAGGATGCTAAAGGTGCAAGAATCAAATGAGTTATTTGCCCAGTGTATTAAAAGGTGCCGTCACTTTGTATGAGCTGAGGCTGCCGCTGCTACTGTCAATGAGATTATCATTGTCATTTGCTGCAGAATGCTGCCATCCCACCCAGCCGCTTCATCACTGATCAGTGGGAAGCCGTCTCTTCCGGAGCTTGCTTCCCAGGCTGCTGAGACACAGGGTGGGTCTGGGTACAATTCAGGCAGCATTTCCTGGGTGCATCAGCTGAGTGCACAGCCAGCCAGGGACCAAAATGAGTGAGGTGGAGCAACTGACTGCAGGGAGCTTAGCAGAGTGGGTGGTGAGGGTCACTGCAGGGCCAGCAGGATAGTGTGTATCCTGGAGAGAAGGGGGACGGGCTGAGGGTACAGGGGTTGAGATTGGACATGAAGGATGGGCATAAATATCCTCACCAAGCAGATGCCGTGTATACTTTTAGCTACTGGCTCCTCATTCACACCCACTGCCAGCAAAGGTGGTTGATCTCCTGTTGGCTCCTGCCTTCCTCAACCCCTGGCCCCATGATGCAAGGGAAAGTACTCTTTACCCCTGTAGACATGAGCATCCCACAGCATCCAGGCAACGACCTCCCAAAGCGAGCAGCTGGTGCACGGCGTGTGATCAGAGGCCAGCAGGCCACCACCTGGAGAAGGGGCTCTGATAGGAGAAACATGCAGTGGTCACCCCACTTACTCGCTTCCCAGGAAAGTAGGCCTGGCATCGGGATCATCCACCCAGGGACTCAAGATCTGAGCCCTCAGAAAATGCACTGTAGCCACTTGGGAAGAGTACTGTCCAAGGTCTAGGCCTTACCCATCAGAGCAGGGGCTCAACAGGGACAGTTTACAGATGCCACTGCTGCTGCTCCAGCATCTGACCTTGGCCAAGCCCTTCTCTTCCTTCTGGGTCTCAGTTTTTCCACTGGAAAACAAAGGCGTGGGCCTGGATGAAATGGGCGTGACCTAAGTCATCCGTGCTCTGGAAGGGGTTCAGAGGCCAGTCTGCCCTGCTGGGTTTGGCCTGCTAGGAATGTTCTTGCCACCTTGTATCAGCTGACAGTGACTGCGAAGAAAGTGGGGGAAGCTAGTGGAGCAGGAGACAGTGGTGGCTGCGAGCCATGCTGCACAGGAGGCTCTGACACTGCTCCATCACCTCCATGCTGGGAGCATCCTTGTCCTGTTGGGCCACCTCACTGTTAGACACTTGTCCCTTATTTGACAAGCCAGAGTCTGCCTCCCTGTAAGTTCCACCAGTTGTTCTGAACAAAGACAAAGCAGCAACTAAACAAGGAGAGGCCCAGAAAAGTAGGGACTCCAAGGCCAGGGAACCCCAACTTTCAACTACTGGGGAGGAGTCTGAATGACCCAGGGGAACTCAACACCAGCCATGTGGGGGTGGGACCATGGAGCGGCCATGCCTTCCTTGTCTGGGGATTCTTGGAGATCACCAAGAAGGGCTATGGCTGCTCCCTGCCTCCCGGAGCCCACCTGAGGACTTAAGGAAGGATGCGGAGAAGCTGAGGCAGCTACCCAGCCACCGTGTGAGGCCCAGGGACAGGGAGACTGTCATCTCTACTTCCAGATGAACAGGGAGATTCCAGGAAGCCTACCGAGGACTCTGGGCAGTGGCGGCCTGAGGGCCTCACACCAGCACGGGCCTCCAAGGCCAGTGCCCATCCCTTGCACCCCCATGCCCATTCCATGGGGAACTGGGGGGCCAGGAGAGGACGAGGATATTTTCTAATGTTCTCCATGGCAGCCCTAAGGGACAGGCAGGGGAGACGGATGGGGCACCACGGCTCTCGGCCTGGGACTGGCCAGCCTCCCTCCACACCTCAGCCCTTCAGCAACACCAACTTCAGTCTCCCAGCCCCCTGCTCTTGGCTTCCCTCCTGAGCCTTATGCAGAAGCACCATCTACGAGGGATCTGCTGGCTCCTTCCCAGTCTCCACTTCCCAGCCTGCACTGGGTCCTGGGTGATGAAACATTTCACCCTCCTAGTGCTCAGGTAGATTTTCTGCTTTTGTTGTATCCTTAAAGGACCAGCATTTTCTAGAAGGTAATGGAGAGTCATTGAGTTCAGTCAGAACATGAAAACCAGGGTGTGTCTCTCCCTGCATTAGAGCCTGTTTCCCAGCCGAGTGCACAGAGATCCCCTCAGTGTGGCGGCTGCTGCTGCTGGTGATAATTCCAGCTGATGTGGGCCACCTGGCACCTAGGTCCTTCCCAGATCCAAGAGATGGGTATTGGTGCCCTTGCATGAGGACTCTGAGACTCCAAGAAGGAAGATGGCCACACAAAGCATCAGAGCTCAACGTGAACCAGGAACTCAGGCATCTATCTTGTTTACTCTGACCACCTCATTTTTTATACTACCCCCAAGGCAGCCTGGCAGCCCCCTCCCTGCTCAGTTTGCTAAGTCCTGGCCTTCGCGTGGGCTTTGAGGCAGGCGAGGGCCTCTTTTCTGCCTGGGAATATGGCTTTGTCTTGGCCCTAGATTTCAGCTGCTGCTATACTTATATTAACATAGTTGCAAAATTTCTATAGAATTTTACCTCTGTGGATAGTTTAGCGTCTGCTGTGTTGTTGTGATGTGGCTTGTTATTTTATTCCTCTTAGATGCTCACTGTCCCTGAGTTTTATCCGCAGTGGGAAGTAGGAACAGAAAGAATATGTGGAGTCTTAAAAGCCTGAGAATCTGCAAGACCACGAACCTGAGAACTGCAGACCTAAACAGCTTTGTACATACAAATGTCTTCCTTCCTTTGCACTAAATCTTCTATCAGTTGAGTCTCTGTCAGAGAGAGAAGTGGGTGATGGAAGCCAAGGGGCCATTTTCAATGGCTCTTGATGGGAATCCGCCGGTTTATCCTTTAGAAAGCATGAGCTAATTTAATGCCATCCATTCTTTTTTCCAGTTCGAGGAATGTCACATTTAGTTTTATTTGTGTCTCTAAGATGGAGTTTTGCCTGTCTTTCCAGTGTGGTTTGGCTCCTTACAAGGACCCTTGACCGCAAACTGAGACTTAGGGACTCAGCGTGGGCAGAATTCACTATTTTGGAAGCAGAGTCCCCTTCGTAGTTCAGCTCTGCTTCCTCCCAGGCTTGAGCGGGTGTTCACACTGCCATGCTCAGCACGTGTCTGAACAGCGCAAAACACTGGGGGAGTATGGGAGGCTAGGCCACATGTCAGCTTCTGAGTGACACCCACCCCCTCCTTCTTGAGGACTGGTGAGGTGTGGAGACTACACAAGAGTATGGCCGTCGTTCATGGCCTAGGAGCTGGATAAGTGCTGCCATCAACACATCTGGGCTGGGTCCGGGGGTCCTGTTCTCTCTGACCCCTGGCCTCCTGTGGCCATCCCAGCCCCAGCCCCATCAGACCTCTGGCCTCTCAGTCCCTCCAGTGTGCCTTTCATGCCACTTGCTATCAGTCTCATCTGTCCTATGGGCCTCGGCTCAAATGTCCACACACTCCCTTTTACCAAGGGATGAAGCCCAGGCTCCTTGGCTGTGCCAGAGGCCCTTTACCATCTCCACCCTCCAACTACCTCCTCCGTGCCCCACCCTACTGCTCACATCCTTCTCCAGACCTTACCATCTTGTGCATGACCTGCCACCTCTGTGCATGCCACTGAGAACTGATGGGCCTGGACAGGCCTCCCATGATGCACCCAAGATCGTTCATTCATTCACTTACCCACTTACTTCATCCCTCGCCTCACCCTTCCCTTCCTCTCTCCCTCCCTCCCTCTCTTTCTCCCTCCTTCTCTCCCTCCCTCCCTCATTCTCTGATCTCACTGTCCATCTGGGAGGGACTCTTGCTGCTCGTTCCCAGAAGACAAACTGTGTTGGTCAGTAATCGCTGACCTGAGTGTTTTCTCATCCCACCCCCCAAGGACATAGCCAGTGACTGGGGAGCAGAACAAACACATCATCGGGTCCCCGGCAGCTGGACTGAACTAGGACCGTAAGAGCTGCTTACTAAGGTGTATTGCTTAATGACTATTTAAATAGAAATGTGGTTACCCCAACCTCTGCACGCCAGGAGGAGGATGTTCAGAATTAGGCTAGTTGTGCTTCTCATCGCTTCTTGCTTAGAGCACATTCGGGCTGACCCACAGCCAGCATGCCCCCACATGGCCCTCTCAGTGTCAGTGGCAGCTGTTTTGATGGATTGGCAGCTGTCCATTTTAGTTTTTAGATATATTGAAACTGGAGAGGTGACAGGAAGTTGCATTGTAACTCAGAGCCCAAGCTCTGAAGCCAGGCAGACCCAGATGATCCAGGATTTCCTTGCCTCGTGGCCCTGGGCAATTTCAATTTACCTTTCTGCCCTAGACCTACCTCACTGGGTCATCAACGAAGGCAGCACCTCACCCAGGGACTGGCACCCAGAAAGGCTGTTGGAGCCTTTCTAAGGCAATCTAGAGAGAAAAAGGCCTTCCATTCAGACCAACATGGATTCAGATCCAGCTGTGCCTTCTTAAGAGCAGGGCCCTAAACCTGTGGCTCTTCTTCTTGGAAATTGTTCTCGCCTGCAGAGCGGGAGGAATAGCCAAGGTCTGCTGACCATCATGAGGCTCAGTGTTCTCATGAATAAAGCCAGTGATGCAGAGCCTGGCCAGCACATGCGGTCTCCAGACACTGGGTCATTTTGGAGATCATTTCGGGGCTATAGTTGGGCTGGCTGGCGGGGGAGGATGCTTGCCCCCAAGGCCTCTATGGCTGGTGGGGACAAGGTGTGCAGTGCATACTGTCCCCTAGCCCCCTCTCGATTGGGCCCCATGCCACCGGTTGGCTTGGCACTGCCACTGGCTCAGGACATGTTCAGAGCAGTGGACTCAGCTATGGCCACCCTCATGCACTCTGCCCACCATGGGAAGAAATCTGTTCTCTCACAATATGCACCTTTAAAAATAAGGTTGTATCTTAAGTTATAGATTTCCTTCATCTAAAAAGAAAAAAGTTTCTTTCTGATTATTTCTGAAACAAGGCGTTTCAGAAATGCCTCAGCATTTATGGGCTCTGGTACTCACGGGCTGGTATTTGCCTCTTGGTTTTCTCATGCTCAGCATTAAAGCAGCAGCAGGGCCCAGGCCAGCTGCCCATCGCCCACCCTAGAGGCCCTCACAGTGCTGTGACACCTTAGAGACAGGCTGGGTGGGCAGCAGGCTGGGATCTGAGGCACCCTAGACTTGCAGGAAGGGGCTCACTGAGGGTACCTGGGCAGCTATGCAAGAGGTGAGCGAGGATGGGAGGCGGAGGAGACCGAGCACTCACCTGGCCAGCTCAGCAGCCTGGCATGAGGAGAGTGGCCCTGGGGGCAGCAGACTGGCTGGGTGGCCCAGGTCATGACTGCACTTCTCTGAGCCTGGTGATGGCGCTGTCCCTAAATTGACAAGGCCATCATTAGAGGCCATAGCCAGTGGCCTTCTATAAGTGAGTGTGGCCTTGGACCTTCAGAAGAGATGGATGATGACCAAACGTAGGATGGGATGAGGCGGAAGTGGGGATGGGGGGAGCCGTGACTTTGGCCTGAGGGTGTTCAGGCAGTCTTTGGAGACATGCTAGCGCAGGGGTGGGCAGGAGCCAGACCTCTGAGGGGTGGGGGAGGTGTCCCCAGCCGCTGGATCTGAACTTGGACCCTCAGAGTTGCTTACTAAAGTGTACTGCTTAATAGCAAGTTAAAAAATAGAAGTGAGGTGAGGAGGTTCCAGGCAGGGGGGACAAAATTAGAAAGCCCCAAGCTTGAGTGCTTACGTGTTTGAACGGAACAGAGGGCAATTGGGTGTGGCTGGGCGTGGCTGGGAGTGGAGAGGAAAGTAAGGTTGGCGAGAAAGTGAGGGTCAGTTTGGGCTGGGCCCCCGCGATGTGGTGAAAAGAGCCAGGCTTTATTTGAGTCTCTGGCCTGGGATGTGAGCTGCCCCTACACAGCAGTCCCCACCTCTCCACCCAGCACAGCCCACCCTTGCCTGCACGTCGCAGCTTAGGGGAGCTGGTGCCCCCTGCATGTGGGCAGGTGCCTGCAAGTCTGCCCCCTCCAAAGCACAGCTCAGGCCCTGTCATTCAAGTCTGCCCCTGCTTACATCCCTCCCCACTGACTCGGGAGGGCCTGAGCCCACCCAGTGCCCACCCAGGGAAGGCTGGTAGATACCTCGCCCTGGCCCGGAGCAAGAACTGACACCGTCTAGGGCGCTCTCCTTTCTGAGTGGTGCTACCTGCTCCTCCCTCCTGGGCCCAGGCTGGGCAGGCCTCTCACGCCTCGTCGGTCACTAATAACCACAGCAACTCTGCTTCCCTCCACAGATGACTCTGGGGACGACGACGACGAGACTACCTCCCCAGCTGACAAGAACGAACTCCACAACACCATCCGAAGCCTCTCCTTGAAGTTAGGTGACCTCAGCACATGCAATGACCTCATCACCAAGCATGGCGCCGCACTCCAGCGCTCCCTGAACGAGCTGGATGGCCTCAGGATCCCGTACGAGAGCAGTGAGAAACTGAAGGCTGTGAACGAACGGGCCACCCTCTTCCGCATCACATCAAATGCTATGATCAACGTAAGTGCTGTGCTGGCTGACACAGGGCTCCCCGAAAGGGAAGTGGCTCCCCGTCACCAGCACCTCAGTCCCTGCGTGGGTGGCCGGGGTCCTTGATAGACCAGGATTTTGTTTCTGGTGGCTTCAGGTCATTTCCCAGAGCCGGCTCCCTCCTGCACTCTCAATCCTCTATGTCAGGGGTCCCCAAACCCTGGACGGTACCAGTCTGTGGCCTGTTAGGAACTGCAGTGCACAGCAGGAGGCGAGCAGGGTGGGGAGCTAGTGAAACTTCATCCGTATTTGCATCCGCTCCCCAGCGCTGGCATCACCGCCTCAGCTCATACCTCAGATCATCAGGCATTAGATTCTCATAGGAGCACCGGTCTCTGGTGGCAGAAAGGTTGGGGACTGCTGCTCTGTGTCATCCACGTGGCTGTTGGCGGGCAAGAACATTCTTTTTTTAACTGTCTGGTGGAAACCAGAGTTGGGTGTGGAATCTGGTTGAGGCTGCAGGTGTTTCGGGCCTGGGCCCCCGGTTGAGCAGCTGGCTGTGCCCACATAGTAGAGACTTCACTGTCACATTGGCCCACAACAGCTGCTACTGCTTTTTCCCGGATGTAAGGCAGATGCTACAGGACGGGGCATGCACATGTGGTGGCAGGTGGCATTGCGGGTCCATTAGCTAAAAGAGCTTTAGAGTGGAGGCTGCCATGGGACAGGCCAACCCGACAGTAGCCAAATGAGTAATGGCAGTCTGTAAACTGAGAGGCACAGCCACAGGAGTCGCTGCTCTCTCCTGGGTTCTGGAAGCCACATGATTATGACTGGGAGCCGGGAGCATCTCTCCATGGTGGCAGAGAATATAATGCTTAACCATCTTTCCAGGCCCCTCCTCTTTCTGTGCTCCCCCAGGCCACCACCCTCCAGATACAGGTCTGAATGCAACAGCCTCCTCCCCAGCACACCCCCCAGGAGGAACACATCTGGGCCAGGGGTGGCATGCTGGGAGCAAGGGGGTCAGAAAGAGGAGGTATGGGGAAATTCAGGCCACTGTAGAGGTGGCAGCCTAGGTGCAGAGAACATGGTTCAGGCAGGCCATCAGGCTAGCTGGAGATAATAATCAGTACTGGTGCCCAGTGAGCCCCAGGTGGGGGACCCAGCCTCCAAAGCAAGGGGGCGAGGTTAGCCCAACACCGGGAAACCCAGGGGCCAGGGGAAGATGGAGGCTAGAGCCCACCTCAGGCCAAGATCCCAAGTCAAAATCCTGGGCATCTGAGATTTGCCCCAAGCCTGCTTCACTGGGTCTGAGGGCAGTATGGTGTGGCTTGGACCACCCCGAACTCCCCCACCTGCCTTGCCTCCACCAGAGACAGACTCTGGGCTTGAAGCGGCCCAGGTGCAGAAAGAAGCCCCAAGAATCCCCACCCTGGGGCCTGAGGCTGAGGAGGCGTACCCTCCTCCCAGACTAGGGGTACGTAGCCCATGGGTACCCGGCTTCTTAAGCTCAGCAGGCGCACAGACCTTTGTCCACAGTGCTCAGGGGTATAGTTGGCGCCTGCATGTGGAGAGGCTGCTGGGCCGCGGCTCAGGGGCCGCCCTGTCTGTTGGCCCCATTGCCACTCTCATTTTCCTATGCCCACCCTTTTGGCCCATTTGGCCTCCTTCTGGTCCCCAGACTCTAGGGGCCCAGGTCCCTGCACTTCTTCCAGTGACAGGCACAGATATTACGCATTTAATGACATAACGACGCGTTCGTATTTCCCCATCCATCCCTGAAGCCACGACCCCCTGCAGCTTCCCTGGCACTGCCTCCCAGCCTGCCAAGACTGAAGCCGCTTTGTCTCGAGCAAGCAGTTTTGGCTTTTTCCAGATAATGAGCTTCTCAGCTGGCATCTCTAGCAAAGTCTTTAATCAGGCATCAGAGTCTCATCTGTGTTTGCGAAGCCATAAAACAGCTCACCATCTAAGTGCATGATGAATTGTTCGATGAGAAGCATAGCCTCTGGGGTTGATGATGAGCCTGTTCGCAGTTCTGGCACCAGGAGTGTCAGACCAGAGTGACAGGAGAGCTGCACTCTGGACTGGGCTCTGCCCACCTGCTAATGTGAACCTGACATGAGGACTTCTCCCCATCTACCTCCACTGGGGAAGGGGACACAAAGAAGTGAGGTGCTGGCCCCGTGTTGTAGCCCAGGCCAGTGCAGAGGCCGGTGTTTCTCTAAGGACGCTCCCTGATGCTGCTTTTCACGTGGCAGGAACCAGGTCAGTTCTGAGAGCGCAGTTTGGACAGCTATTAGACACCAAATGTCCAAATCCCCACTGTGTGCAGAGGGGTCACCTAGGCAAAGCGTCTCCACCCCTGGCCAGGCTTTGACCTCCATCCCTGTTACGAGGAGGAGGTGGGACCAAGGATTTGTAAATAAGGCAACCATGTGGCTCCCACCCCCAAGACCCAGAAGGAGCCCATTCACACCCAGAACCACTTACCTTCCCTACAACCTCATTAGCACCATTAGATATTATTAGCACCAGAGCAGGAACTGAGACTGAGAGAAGTTACCTGTGCTGCACAGTCACCCAGTCAGTAAGTGGCCAAGCCAAGACATAAGTCTAGGTTTGTGTGGCCCTATGGGGAAGTGATGGCCCCCACGCTCTCAGAGTCGGTGAGCCTGAGGCCCCCAGGGCTGCAGAAGCCCCTCCCACTCTGAGGTCAGCACATGGAGGGTGTGGCCTCTCATCTGCCAAGGCGAACCCCCAATCTCAGGGACCTGGGTCCCTGGTGTGCCTTTTACCGTTAGGCCACAGCCCCACCATGCCCTTTCTGGAAAGCTGGGGAGTTGGGATGAGTAGAAGCCACCCCCAGCTGTCCCCAGAAGGCACCAACCATCATCCCCTGGATCCCTCCAGGTCTCACTGTAAGAGGAGGGAAATATTTCTCCCCATTGTTGGGATCCTGCTGCAGCGCCACCACCCCGCCCTGCCCCTGCCCACCCCATGCGAGCCCTCCGTGGGGAAGCTCCCAGAAGCCCCCGCGCCTCGGGGAATCTATTCCCACAGGCCTCCTGTGAATGGTGAATGGCTGTGGGTTTTCCGCCTCGTGGGCTCTGACCGAGCCTGGGTCATGGAAGTGGAGCAGAAAGTGAGGGACGACTGGCCAGCTAGAACCTGCAGGGACTTCAGAGGGCCCTGGGCAAGCAGTACCCTTCCCACATGGGGAGGGGACAGCTGCCTCATCTTCACTTTTCCCCAAGACAACCAAGAATCTGGGGCTGTTCAGCCTTCAGGAGAAAAGTAGAGGGACAATGTTAAACCTCCTTCACATCTGGGTAACGGCATCAGTGTCAGAAGCTGTCAGATCCCTTGTTCCCAGCAGGGCAGGGAGGGGCTTCTCCAGCCAATACCCAAGATCCTAGGAACCCTGGTCAGTGACGAGGCCCATTGCTGTGCAACTGCTCCCCAATGGGCGGTGTAGTGGTCTCACCTCAAGTGGACGATGGCCCCTTCCGTAGGTGTTTGAGGGAACAAGATGCCCCCAGGAGATTCTGGATCAGGAGTATTGAACAGGGCCACAGTGTTTCACCCTTTGTGCCTTTGCCTGTGCTGTACCTTCTAGAATACTCTTTCCCCACCCTTCAATACCTGGCAGATCCCTTTTCATCCTTCAGAACTCCACATGGATGTCACCTATTTCCCACAGTAGCCCAGTGAGTGTGCCCAGTATGTGATTTGTCATAGTGAGCTGTTCCTCCCGGCTAGAAGCCCCTGGAACCCGGGGCCACTGCTGTGCCGTGCCGAGCCCACCACGTGGCGTTTAGCCCTTTATTTTGATGTCTGCCCCCTCCCCAGGCTTTGTGCCCCCTGAGGTTGGGCTCAGGTCTGACTCCTATTTCCCGCAGTAGCCCAGAGGGTGTGCCCAGTATGTGATTTGTCATAATGAGTCTCATATTTCAAGAAAAGTAGCCCACATCTCGAATTTGCCTGCTACATTACCATTAAAGAGCCGTTCTAGTCCCGTTTCCTCACCTGAACCAGGTCGGTGAGAAAGTGAAGGCTCTGCACCTGGCCTTCGGCTGCACAGCCACTCGTCACCACCCCATGCCACCCTAGTCACCCCGCCTTGCAGAGGAACGACTCAGCCTAGTCGCCAGGAAATAGGAACAGCACTTTCTGAAATTAAATCATGATTGCGTTTTTCATGGGAACGTCATACTAAACCCCAGCCTTGTTCCCTCTTCCAATTTTGGTTGGCAGGACTCAGAGGGTGGCTCCTGGTGGGCCTCGGAGGGGCCCTCTGGGGACGGCATCTGAGGAGGTCAGCAGCACTGGCGTGAACTCAGGGTAACCCTCCCCTTTCATCGCATAGCAAAGCCGTGGCCACATGGCTCATGTGGTTAAGAATGTCCTGCCTGATGAGAATTGAGCCCAGACCTGAGCAGCTGCGCTGGGCCTGTGCCAGATGGGGACTTAGCCCTGTTTCTGGAGCTCACGGTCCAGAGGACTCTTAGTGATGCTTCATTACACGTAGATTCAGCAGTATGGCCTTCTCGAGAAGTAGTTACAAAGGGACAGAAGCTCGCACTCAAAGGCCGAGTCGTAAAGGGGCTGGGAGGTTCACAGTCAGCTGGGAAGCAGGCTCGGGCCCAACAGCCCAGCAGGAGTATGAGTCTGGGGTGCCAACTGTGTGTTCCGTTAGCCAGAGCAGGGCCTGCAGAGGGCAGAAGTAGTAGCCACAGAGTGGGGTCTGGAGGGGTAAAGGAGGCTTTCTGCCGGGCCAGGAAAGAAAATATTAACAGTAGCCACATCTGGGCTGTGACTGTGAGCAGGGGGTTGCTGAGCTTCTTACGCGGTTCTCCATAAGTGACACTATGGGACAGGGACCCACACTAGTTTATCTCCAAAGCCCACCCACCCTGTTGCCCTTCCTGGGCCTCTGTGGACAGTTCTCCAGTCGTGGTGGCCCCATGGGCAGGACCTGGTTGTTGGGTGAAGATCTATGTGGGTGGCGGCTTCATCACCCTTCTACCCTAGAAAGGGGAGCAGACACATCCCCTTCTCTCCTCAGCCTTGAGGGAGAAATGGGGCATGAGATTCACACAATTCCCGAGTGCCCGCTATGGGCCCAGCAGCCCCTCCCCAGTCTCATCTCCCATTCATTCCCTGCCGGCTGCCCATCCCAGTGTCCCCTGCCAGCCTGGACTGCTCACCAGATCTGAAGTGGCCACAGTCTGTCAGCCTCTGTCCATCTGTCACACCTCAGATGGACATCACCTCTTCTGGGATGCCCCATTACCACCACCACCACCATAAGCCCACGGCTGCTCCCAGGGCTCCTTCTCATAGTCCACCCAGCTGGGTCAACCCTGGGTGTCATCTTCCCTCCCAGGCAGCAGCCCTCTCCCCTGCCACACTCTCCCCACATCCCCACACCCAGCACCACTGACCACCATGCCGTTGCAAGTGCATGGCATCTTACGGACTTTTGTACTGCAGCATATTGGCAGATCCTCCTTGCTGGACCAGGCACCCTGCACAGACAGGACACGGTCTCCCTCGCAGTCCCGGTAGCCTGGGGTTTCCATGCCTCACACCATGCCCAGCATGTGAGAGCTACGGCAGATGAATGAGAGAGAGAGTATGGGTTGTGAAGGAACGCAGGAGCAAATGAACGAATTGCTTAGTGTCTGGCAGAATTCCCTGGTGGGTGATTCTATAAGTCTGATCAAAGGCAGCCCAGCAGTTCCCTGCTTGGATTACTGTTTGGGTAACTGTGAATTAGCTCGTCAATTAGGTGGAACCTACAGCACTAGAAACGACTTTGGTTCCTAGACTGAGCCGGAACCACAGTGCGCCCATGCGCAGATGCTCTGGGGACCGCAAGCCTGGGAACCAGGATACGACTGGTGGTGTCGTGTTTAACGTGGAGAATGATCCACTTAACACATATTACTATCTCATGCTTTGGGTATTAGTTTCCATAACGTGAAAAAAATTCCAGTTTTATTGTTTTTTCTATGTATTTATCTTTGTGGTAAAGCAGAGTGCCTTGGTTTGAAGGACAGGCCTCCAGGATAGTGGTGGTGTGACAACCGCAGCCCACCCCTCCTTCTTCCCATTACTTTGCTCCTCACAACAACCACATGAGGTCGGTGTCATTACAGCTTCCCCGTCATCATCATTTGTTATTCAGGTAGCACCCTGAGGCCCAGAGAGGTCATTTTGCCCAAGGGTTATAGGCCCAGCTGCTGTATGAGCACTTGGGGTCACAGCCGTCAGTTCCTGGGCCACCATTTGGTCTGTGCAGAAGGGCTGAAGCTGTGTCACCTGTCACTTGTCACCAGCCCCAGCGCACCAGGGCTCTTCTGGGTGACCTGGGCTCCCCATGGGTTGCCCTTGAACCCTCACGGCCCTTGCTCAGGGCAGAACCCACAGTGTTGCATGGTCATTCTGGGGGCGAGCCTGCCCGGAGGTGATGTGGGTGTAAACCCCGCACCCTGTGCCCGGCTCCCCTTCCTGGCCTGTGGAAGCAGGTTCTGTCTGCAGGCCCAGGCAGCCAGGCCTGGTGGGAGAAGTGCTGCTCCTGTGACTCTCACTTTCACTTCCCTGCCCCGTATGCCCTTGGGACCTCCTTAAGTTACCCACCACATCTCCTCCTCTTCCTCTCGGCCACAGTCCCAGAGAGAAGGCGCTAAGAGCTGTTGGCAGGAGCTGGTGGTCATCTCCCTCTGCAGTGCTGGGCCCCTCGCTGGGCTTGGAGCCCATGGGCTTGTTCTTCGCCAGCTGCTCCTCCAGGCCCCACAGGTAGGGCTTGAGTGAGGCAGACTGTTCCTGATACAGCCCCACACCTGAGCTGGGGAGGCTCCTCAGAGGTGATGGCTCGTGCAGGGCCCAGGACTCGGCCCCTCCAAAACATGACCCCCACAGCCCTTAGGTGCTGTGAGTTCAGGTCAGCCCAGCTCACTCCCACTGAGCACTTTGCGACAGGGTGGAGTGCGGCTCCTGGTGGACACTGAGGCACAAGTGGCCTCCCATGATCTCTCCATGGTCCAGCCAGGTCTTGGTCTAGGCCCTGGGCGCACAGCGAGCAAAGCCCGGGGAGCTGTAACTAGAGATGATAGGGCATGTCAGAGGCAAAATGACCTTGGGAGGAAACAGAGCAGACTGGTGGGATGGGGCGAGAGGTCAGAGCACAGACTGGCTGGAGGGGAGGGGTGCGATGGGGGACGTGGAGTGAGGTGGGGGATGAGTCTGCACCAGGCAGGCTAGGAGCAGTGGAAGGCCTGGGCAACTGGGAGGAGAGGCCTGGGGAGACAGGAGGCCGGTCGTAGGAGACCTTGTGCATAGTTGCTGAGTGTTTTGCCTTTCATTGTGAATGAGGCTTGCACAGCCAAGGAGAATGGTCCAACCCACATTTTAGTAAGAGCCCGCTGCTGCTTGGAGAATGGGCTCTTGTGAGCCAGGGGCAGGTGGGTAGAGACCCTTTAGGAGGCCCTTCTTGTCACCTAAGGAGGGGTGGTGGCTTATCCTAGAGGAGAGGAGCCGGTGAGACGCTAGCTGCTGCTGTGTGTTGAGGGAAGGGCCAGCAGAGTTGCTGTGGGGGTGAGAGGCCAGGCCCGCCAGGAAGGACCGCCAGGTGTGGGCCTGAGCTACTAGAAGAATGGGGGTCCCTTGCTGTCTGCCCCTCTACCCCCGCCAGCCCTCACATGCTGGACACTGGTTGGTCCTACCGGTTCAGGCAGGATGCGGGAAGGCCTTTCCCAGGAACAGATTTTGTGCAACTGACTGGTGAGCAGGGCTGGGCAGTGGGCAAGCCCCACAGGAAACCAAACACAGCCAAGATGCCCAATGGGGACAGAAAGCAGCAGGGGTGCTGGCCAACAGAGAGGGAGATTGCCCACCATGCCCACCTCAAAGGGCCAGATAAGACAGACACTGCACTGTGGGTCCCTCAGTGTACCAATGAAGGCCCATAAGGGACACATTTTGGGGGGCAGGGTGGGGATTCGGATTCCTACAGCAGGGACTTGGGAAAGCCTGTGCAGCAGGACCTCCCAGCACAGCCAGACTGGGAGGGAGTTGGCTTTGACTCCAGTTGAAGAGAGTAGCAAGGCAGAGCAAAGTGTCGGAGGGAGCACAGAGGGGGTGCTGATCAGAGGCACGGGGGCAGTGCAGACTGCCAGAGTGGGAATCAGGGACAGAGGTGCATAGGGACGAATGGGGACTGGTGGAGATAGGTTAAGGGCAGGCACAGCAGGTATGCAGATGTAGAGGCAGCAGCTTGGAGCCAAGGCCTCATATTTGGGGCATCATAGAAATAAAGACCCGGATCAGAAGGAGCTATTTTCTGCTGGAAATCTTCTGAGGCTTTGCCGAGCCCACTCTGGAGATCATGGGGGCTCCTTGCGCCTACCCAAGCAGAGCAGTGGCGAGGGCTCAGGGGCTGCTCCGCCTCGTTCTTCCGGTCCCGTGGGCAGGTTCCTGTCCAGCTGACCACTGTTCTGCTGACAGCTTGCTCATTTGGGGGCCTGGGAAAATGAATAAAAATAGACTCTAGAACTGTTTAAAATCATTTGGCAAACTGGTGGCCAGATGGTTCTGGTTCCTGTGTGCAAGGGGTAAACTATTTTGAATGTGGAAAGGGCTATTTTGAAGTTTGAATCAAATTTTAAAAGCTGCCTCCCCAATGCTGCCAGTCCTGTCAAGGAGGAGCTGTGACCATGCCCTTGGTGTTGGGGAAGGGCTGGCCCCTGTGTGTGCTGGGCCACCTGTGCTAAGTGGGGAGTGCTCAAAGGCAAATGCCCAGCCCAACCCTGGGAGCTGCTCAGCCTCAAGGGGCCAGGTCGGTGATAGATACACAGCATGGTAGCTTGGCTGATCCTGATCCAGAGAGACCCTCCATCTGAGCCCAGGACTCTCATGTCAGAGCTCCAAGGGTCCCTACTCTTGGTCTTAGAGGCCTGAGATGGCCATGCTTCTTCTAGTTTGGCAGCCTCTGAGCCAGCCAACCTGGCCTTAGTCTCAGCACCTCCCCTTCCTGTCTTGAGGAGGTGTGTAGGAGGCTAGCCGGCTGCTCTGCGGTGGGAGGGGGAGGAGAGACCCTGTCAACCCCGGTGTATCACCTGGTGTGAGCCTCTGGCCATGTAGAGGGGTCCAGGGAGACCGTGACTCCATTATTTCTCCTATTTTCCACCTTTAAGACCATAGGCTGGTGAGGGTGCGTCCACAGCAGTACCGTCGACGTGAGGATCAATGTGATGGGGTGGATGGTGGGTGGGCAGTTTCAGCCCCAGAAACACGGAGAGCAAAGGGTCTGGGGACCGACCCACCAGGGAGCCCAGAAGCCTGACAGTTGCTGCCGCCCAGACACGTGGCGGTCAAGCACCTGGCAAGTCCTAGGTGGCTGCAGGTAGAAACATGGCCCTTTCTCCCATACTCTCCGCGTCCAGGGTTACCGGAACTTGCTGTGTGCTGACAGCTGGAGACAGAGCCAGTCACCAAGCTGGCCCCTGTAGGACCAGCCTGGAACCTGCAGGCATTTGGCCCACCTCCCACCTCCTCTGTGAGTCCCAGGGCGGCTCACCCCAATGTCTAGCCACTCTCTGGCACCTTCCTCACGTCTCTGTCTAGGAGGGCAGTGACAGTGCAGGGGACTGCCTGATGGTTTCCAGGCAGCCACTGAAGGCCAGTCCTGAGCAGGGTCCTGGCTCTGCAGGCCCCCCTTGAGAGCTTAAGAGCCTTTCCGGGCCCCACATAGGACAAGCAAGGGGACCCAGGCCTGCTGACCCCACACACTGCTTGCCCTCCTACGTTTGGAAAGCAATGAGGTCATTGTCAGGATTAGGATTAGGAACAGCAAACGCGATTAGAGTTTGCCCTCCTTCCTTCTGGGCACAGCTGGGCAAGAGTTTCCAGCTCAGAGATTCTCTGTGCCTGTCCCATGGGGACACCTATTTGGGTGACCAGCAGCAGCTCCCCTTGGAGCTCACACAGCTCACCCCCAGGTGGTTTCCTCTGGCTGGGCAGCCCTCACAGCGCCTTTCACCAGGCCAGGAAGAGGGAGTCCCCTGTGGGCAGGGGCCTGCCGGCCCCCCATTCTGTTGCTGAGCAGGGTCTGCTCCTCATGGGAGCTGCCTTTCCATCCTGGGCTTTTTGGTTTTCACTCTGCTTTGTGCGGCTCAGTGGGCTGGCTCCCCACCCTCCCCGCAGAGGTAGAACCACACTGACTGCAGGTGCCCATACCTCTTCATCTCGGGGATCCTCTCAAAAGCTCTGGGGCTGAGAGAAAGGGGCAAGACTGGGAATCTGGAACCCTGTTTCCATCCTGACGACAATCACCCCAGGTCACAGAACTGGGGATTCCATAGGAGTCCTGGGGTTCAGCCCTCCGTTCATCCCATGAGGACGCCAAGGCCCAAGAGGTTATGGGCCTGCCCAGGGTGGGCAGCAAGGCAGTGCCTGTGAGGGGCCCAGACGCTGGGTTCCTTGTTCCGCCTGTTTCCCAGCCCTTGCGTGATTTGGGAGTGAGTGTTGTGTGGGGAGGGGGCTTCCTGGTGCCCAAGGCACTCAGGGCTGAGCAATAGCTCTCTGAGAGTTGTGGCAGAGCCTGGGTCAGTCAGGCCTTCCCTGGGCTCCATGCAAGCTGCCCCCAGCCAGCCCCCTTGCTGGGCCCCAGGCCTAATCCAGCTTAGGGAGCATATAGTGCACCACCCAGCTCAGCATTCCAGGCGGTGGGGCCAAACCCGCGCCTGCTTCTCCGCTGCATGGCCAGGATGGGGCCTGAAGAAGGCCGGCAGCACCAGAGGAAACCCTGGGAGTTGGAGACGGACACCAGGTAGGTGCTTTGGGTGGAGGGGGCAGATAGGCTCGCCACAGCCCACCGAGTGACCAGGGTAGCTCATCTGCTGCAGATGACACCCCCAGTGGCAGTGACAAAGGCCCCGGTCCAGCCCTTAAACATCGTGGTGCAGCAGCCTCCACCCTGCCCCCACTTCAGGCAACTGTGACACTTTCTGATCTTTGTATGCCCAGCCACATGTGGCCAATATGAGGCCACAGCTATCCCAGGGATTTGACTTTCTGTCCCCCTACTGATCCACACCAGCCTGTCCTGCAGTGGCAGCAAGGTAGAGGTCACACACAACCACGTTATCAGCCAGCAGCCCTGGCTATGTGGGCAACATCCCCAGAGGCAGGGACTCACGGTGGTGCGAAGCAGGCGTGGCTGAGGCAGGGCTGGGTCCCTTTGCTTGAACAGGGTTATTCTCTAACATCTCTGCTCGTGAGCATCTCTGGGATCCCAGCTGCAGTCCGAATAGGCCATGAGATACCACACCACCTACGCCCTAGGAGACTTGCCGATGAGGTCCATGAGGACTTGGATGCAGGTCCTACACATACTGCTTGGTGGCCCTGGGCAAGTCCCTTGAACTCCCTGAGCCTCTAGTCCCTCTTCTGTCATGCTATTAAAACGGCTACCTCAGTGCGTAGGAGAATGCCCCAGACAGCCTTGACCCACAGTAGGTACGTGGCATGAGGGAGTTGGGGCCGGCATCAGGATAAACAAGGGTTTTGGGGATTGAGCCAGAGAAGGGGAGGAAGACACGATGCTGGTGGGCCACACGCGAGGGTGTGGGGAGGGATAGGGCCCCAGGAGATGAGCTTGCAGAGGATTTGGGGCCAGGTCTGTGAGAGGCTGTCAGCTGTCCTGGGAAATACAGCAAACCAGCACTTTTCCCTTGGAAGAGAAAATGGTCATTTCTAAAGTATTTATGGCTCGTGAACATCAAAGGCAGGAGGCAGGAAACCGAGTTGATCTTTGCGCTAAGATCATCTTTCCTGCTTTGCTGTTAGGAAGCCCAGAGGCCGTATAGCACCTTTTGACATGAGTTTGTGGGAATTATTTACCATGATCTTTGGCTACAATTTTGTGCTCTTGTTTGTGCCTCGCTTACAAGTCTTATTTTAAATGTCATGAGTTATGTGAAAGCCAAGCAGCTATCTATGTTCAAACTCACAGAGATGACTAAGGGAGTGATGGCGGCAGAAAGGACGGAGCAACGCCAAGGGGAGGACAGGGGCAGAGGCGTCGGGCCTTGTGCAGCTTCCAGGCCAGGCTGGGGTGCAGCAGGTGACATGCCACTGGGCAGAGCACCCCCAGACCAGTAAGAACCCGGGAAACCATTAAGCAGCCATCATGTGTCTCGCCCATAATAAGGCTCTATGTGCGACACCGCCTGGGCCTCTGCACCCTCACTCCAAGGCAGACAGGCAAAGGGGCCACACCTTGTGTGAACATGATCTGGCTCTGTGGGGGGAGCGTGGCTCTGGGGCCTGGCGGACCCGGGATCCTCTCCGCTTGCCCCTTATTGACTTGAGAAGCCCCTTCTCCCTGGGCCTCAGTCTCAGGGGAGACAGGAGGACCCGACAAGAGACTTCCCTAAAGTGGTGGGCCCGGTGCCTGGTGCCCAGTGCCCATCCCGGGACATGAGGGTGTGCCTCCTCCACCAGCACCAGGCCTATTGGCAAGTTTCTGACATGCCCTGTACACCTGGCTTGGCCTGGTGGGCAGCCTCGGGCAGCGGCAAAGCCAGCTGGAGCTCACATAGTGTTAGGACTCCTCCTTTGATCAGCAGACAGGTGGCAGGACCTGAGACTAACTTGACTGGGCCCTGGGGCTGAGCTTAGGGCTGCAGGAAAGCAAGGATGTGGGACATGAGTCTCACAGGAGTAGCAGCTCAGGTGGACTGAGCTCTGGGTTTAGGCCCTGGGTTCTGGTCTGAGTCTGCTGACTCTTGCTGTGTGGCCTCAGAGCCTCAGTTTCACCATCTGTGGAATGAGGTGGGGAGGTCCCTGCCCACCCATCTTCCAGGACTCCTTTAAGGGTCTGGAATGTTTCTGAGGCGCGGAGTGATTTTCTACAAACCCCCAACCCCCACCCCATTACCGCCTCTTACACGCACTGGTGCAGACTCAGCAAATAGGGGCCTTTGAGTCAGGCCACTGGGGCAGGTGGTCACTGTGTCTGCTGTCAGGGCCCCCACCCTGAGGCTTGCAGTGGTGAGGGTGGGGTGGGAACTAGGGGCAAGGTGGAGGCCACTATAGGACCCAGGGTGGTGAAAGTTTGGCTCCAGGTCACAAGCCAGGGAGTAGTCAGGGCTGGAGCTGGCTTTCCCTGGGCCCACCCAGGCCCACCTTGGCCGGGGCGGGGGGGCAGGTCACCAGATTGCATGGTAGTCAGTGAGTGCAGCTCCACACCAGCAGGAGTGCACCAGTACTGTGCACACTCAAAATAGCCTCAGACGTGCTACTACCCTGGATGTAGGCTCTCCCGTCCCCAGAGCCTGTTAAGTGCATAAGGAGATTTCTTTCCTTCCCCGAGGTCTCTCCCCGCAACCTGTGCCAGGACACCTGTCAGTATAAATCCCTGCCCCTCCCGGAGGAGCGGGTTACGGTGGCTTAGGTGTGGCCAGGCAGGAACCTGCACCCTGACCTTTTGGGGAGGATGGGAGGCCCCTGAACCTGAGCTGGCATGAACGCTCCTTTCCAGAGCCTTGCAGGGGAGCTGCCAAAAACTGAGCCTCGGTTTCCTCATCTGTTAAATGGAATGGTCCCGATCCTCCTACCTCAAGGATGTTGCTGGGTGAGGTGAGACAGGGTGGCTATGAGCACAGGGTCTGTCAGACATTACTGTTCCGTCTCACAGACAGGACACAGCTCAGAGGGGTGGAGTAGCTTGGGTAGGAGCCCAGGCCTTCCCACTCCCAATCACATGCCCTTTTCCACTGCATTTGATGGTTCCCTTGGGCAAGGAGCCCCTGCCCTGCGCACTCCATGTGGTCACTGGGGTGAGATGAGATGACGGAGGGAAGGTGACCTTAACAAAGAGCAGGCCTTGTTAAAAGAGTGACATGCCTAGGGCCAGCTGAGCAGCCGGCCCTCTTGAGCCTCGGGCTGGGGACCCTTTCTGCTAAGCCAGCCCAGTGGGTCACCGGGCTTCAGCTCTCCATGAGGGTAGGACAGCCAGCCAGCCAAGCCCAGGCAGGTGCCCAACACAGAGCCGTTCCCCTGAGGGAGACCAAGATACCACACCTTCATAGGGTGTTCACTTATCCAAGAAACATTCCTGGGCAGCTGCTGAGTTTGGGAGATTGTGTGGGACTAAGTATAACAGGCACAGTTGCTAGAGAAGCTAACTTGCAGATGTGAAATTTCAGGGGAGGAGAGTGTCTGCGGAGAGTGTCTGCGGGGCCCTGACTGAGCGGGGTCGGGAGCCTTCCTTGGGGAAAGGCCTGCAAAGTCTGAGGAGCAGCAGGAGGTAGAGGGCAGGTGAAGGCATTAACCCCAGGTGCCAAGGTGATGGTGGTGGTGGCCCCCAAAAGAGTATCTGTGGAGTCTCCACATCACCTCCCTGGTTCTTCCTGACTGCCCTTCAAGATAGTGCTGCTTTGTCCCCGTGTCACAGATGAGCGGCCGTGTGCCTCTCTCCCTCCAGGAACGCATGTCTAACCCTCGGGGTCAGACAGAGCGTGATGTGTGTGGAGCCCAGTGGCTGGTGCAACAAGGTGTGGGAAGGGAGTGCTGGGGGTGGCAGCCAGGACCACTAATGCAGGTTGGGCCAAGGAAACGTCCCTTCCTGCTATGTGAAGGAGTCCAGAAAGGGCAAACCCAGAGGCCTCTGGCGTGGACATTGCTACCCTCCAGGGATGGCTGAGGCCTTAGTCCTTCTCTCCACTGTGATGACAGGGACAGAATGACCAATCTCTGCTTCAAAAGAGTGTGGCGGAACCACATGTGGACCTGGAAAGCTAAAAAGAATCTAGATGTCATAGTAGTCCACAAGTTTGAAGAGGGAACCTTAAAAGCAAAGTTATGTGATAAAGACTTTGAGGTAACGTAATAGAAAGTTCCAGTCCCTCTGCCAAACAAGACTCATTACCTTGAACCAGGCAATATAGCAGACTATGGCTTTCCCCAATCCTTCTGTGCCAAAGCCAGGGACTGGCCTGAGCAGCCAGGGGTACCTTGGGTCCCACTGGGGTCTGGGGTTGTGACAGACCTCAGGTTCAGCACACAGGATATGGCAGCTGTGAGCTTGGGCTGTGAGGAAAAGCCAGTGTTCCCAGCTGCTGCTGACGAGGCAGCCTTGGCCAGCAACACCCCAGGTTTGGTGCTCTCAAGTGGCATTAGAACTGTGGAACACTGACCACAGCAGTCCCTGGGCTGGCGTGAGTAAGCCAGGGTCCCCATGTTCCCACAGAAGCCAGAGAGGACAACAGAGGTGTTTCTGACCACCCAGTGAATGGGGAGAAAGGAGAGACCAGCACCCCAGGGTCTTCCTCACTGCTCTGCAGGGTGGGGAGGGTAGGGGCACATAGGCCCCCACCCCGCCCCAGACCCAGTGTTCATAGGCCACTGCTCCCTCCCCAGGCCTGCAGGGACTTCCTGGAACTAGCGGAGACACACAGCCGGAAATGGCAGCGTGCGCTGCAGTATGAGCAAGAGCAGCGCGTCCACCTGGAGGAGACCATTGAGCAGCTGGCCAAGCAGCACAACAGCCTTGAGCGGGCCTTCCGCAGTGCCCCTGGCCGGGCCGCCAACCCCTCCAAGAGCTTCAGCGAGGGTGAGTGGGGCCACCTGGCCTCTGTCCATCTGACTGGTGCTCTGTCCACTCTACCCTCAGCCTCCCCCTCGTCCAGCTGGCTCTCTTACATGGCCCCCAATACACACGCCCTTTAACATGCCCACACTGGGGCTTGTCTTGGCCAACTCTGGCCAGCTTCTCTGTGGCTTCGTATTTCTCACGAGTGCCACCAACTGGCAACAGTCTCCCTGTAAACAAGTTCAGTGAGCCCAGCTGTCCCCTCTGTGGCAGAGCTGCCAGGTGGCCACCTCAGGCTAGGGGTCATGGGTACCCTGGGAAGGGGTCTGTCAGAAAGGGCACCTGGGCCACAAACAGACTGACCGGCACGTTGAGAGATCAGGGAGGCTTCGGGAAGGAAAGAGACAGGGCACTGACAGGAAAGCAAGTTCCAGAACAGCAAGTGAGGGCAGCTGCAGCCAGGTTAACCAGGACGAGGTGACCAAAGTAGGGAGGGGCTGGAAGGTGAAGTGGGGACAATGTCAGAGGGCAGGGTGGGGGCGCCCCTTGGGCTCTGGACTTCTCCTGGTGGGGCGAGATAAGCCTTTGTAGGGTTGTAAACTGAAGCAGCAACTTTGTGCGTGTCCCTAGGAAGCCTCTTGACTCCCAAAGGAGAGGACAGTGAGGAAGATGAGGATACCGAGTACTTCGACGCCATGGAAGATTCCACATCCTTCATCACTGTGATCACGGAAGCCAAGGAGGACAGGTGGGCTCTCGGGGCAGGCAGCCGCCCCAGAAGGACCCTTTCCTGGGGCAGCCATTCCCACCTTGTTCTTCTCGTGCTCCATCTGTTCCTATTTGTACATGGGGTTTTCTTTTAAGTCTCGCTCCAGGTGGCATTTTCGCTTAGATTGGTTCTGTTCTTCCTTAAATCAAAAATGCCCAAATAGAGTTTGTATCGGGATTTCATTTTAAATGGAGATGGAAAACAGTTCCAGCCTAGGGAGGTGGGGGCAGGGGCTGGGGCTCGCTTAGAGTTGCACAAGGTCCCCTCCGGCATGTCAGCAATCGAGAATAGAAGAGAGATGGAGGAAGTATCTTTTTTTTTCTAGTTCTGAGCTTTTGTTTCATTTTTCACAAAAGCCTGCTCTTTCAGGACGTTTCTAAATACACATTAGAACACGCAGTAGCAACCGGGACATTGACTGGCACCGAGAGCCACGTTGTCAGACTCCCTGCGAGCTTCAGGAAGTGCCCGTGGGGGTGGACCCTGCCGGGGCACGACGTGTCAGAGAGAAGGCATAAATTAGCCAGGTGGGCAGGCTGGGCTCAACCTGTGTCCCGGCTGTGGTTAGAGGCGAACATGCCAGGGCTGAAATGTCAATATAATATAATTGGGAGTTCTGTCCTTATTAGGGTCTTTATTCTCAAATGCTCAAGGTCCTAACGAGAAAAGGGCTGTCGAGTACAGTAGGGCTGCGAAACACAAGGGTGGCGATGAGCTCCACAGTTGTCTGGGGCTCCTGCTGCATCCTGGGGACAGTGACAACTAACCATAGCCCGTGCTGCCCACCGCCACCTTTAGCCGTGGGGCGTGTCAGAGTCGCAGAACCTCCTGTGCTTGCCCATGACTGGATGAGGAACTGCAAGTTTGCCATTGGTCTTCTTCTCCACCTCTGTTCTGCTGCCTGCCACAGCCCACCTGTCTTCCATGGGCCCCTGAAGCCCAGTCCAGGAGGAGGAGGCCAGTGAAAACCCCTGGCCTTGCTTTACCATGTCCCTGTCCTGGTTTCTTCCAAGGAAAGGGCTGTTTGGATCTCTTCTACCCGTCAGGAACGTTCTGGTCCTATCAGCAGTATATTTCCAGCTCAGAATCATTTTCCATTTCCCAATATTTTTAAATTGCTTCTATTGCTCTCAAAATGAGCATAGCTTGGCCGTTCTGAACTTCCACTTTATCACCCAGCAGTGCCGTTCTCTGGGCTCTGCAGCCAGGAGGGTCCTGCTCAGGCTGCCCTCCGATTCCTCTCCCATCCTTCCAGTACCTGGAGCCCCCAGGGACCCAGGCCTAGCTTCCTTCATGCCCCATCCCAAGCATCCTTCTATACCTCAGCCAAAAGCCCCAAGCCCTTCTGGTCCCACCCGACCAGTAAGCAGTGACTCTCCTGCTTAATACTTCTTTGGCTCCCATGGCTCCTGGCACAGCCCCGAGACCCACACAGCTGACCCACCCCTGTGTTGCATCTACACTGTGCAGTGGCAGGGGCAGGTCCTCTGCCTGTGTCCCCTCATGTTCAGCGCCCTCCTACTTACCCCGATGACCTGGGTGACGCCTTCCCATCCTTTGAGTTCCTGACTGACAAATATTCGTCCTCCGCCCCAGCTGGCCTAGGTCACCCCTCCTTGGGGTTCCCTCTGCGTCAGCCATAGTGCCCCTGCTGCTCTAACCCACCGTCTCCCCACAAGTATTCATGGGCACAGGGATGCATCTGATCCACATCCTGCCCTTCTGGAACCCAACTAGTGCAGGAGTCAGTGGGGTCTGTGGCAGAGGGGCCCATGGGGCTCCAGGAGGCCGTCCCAGAGGAGGTGCCCACTCCCAGCCTCCTCTGGTCCTGGGTCAGCCAGTCCCCAGGAGGAGACCTCAGGTGAAGGCTTTGTTGAGCAGCTGCTCCCACAAGGCATCAGTGGGTGGGAGCCCCTCCAGATCTCTGCCCCAGGTCCCACAGCCCCATCTGAACTAGAGACACCCTACTGGAGAGGCAGCCTTGGGCAGGCTGCCCCTCGGACCTCACTGAGGGGTCTGGATAGAAGGTGGCCAGGTCTTGGAGAGACCTTGAAATTTGTAAATAACTTGACTCTTTTTGTTTCTTGCAGAAAAGCTGAGGGTGGGACAACAGGCTCAGTGGACTGGACCTCATCAGACAATGTGAGTAGGGGAAGACTCTGAGGGTGGCCAAGGGGGAAGGCTGGCACTTTGAGCTTGGGGGGCCCCCAGTGTGGGCCCAGTGCCCTGGCTGCCTTCAGGTCCCTGGTCTGCCTTCATCTGATGGTTTAGGCAGAGCCAGCCTACCCCTCCTGCCAGCAGTGTCCAAGTGGCCAACTGGTCCTCAGACTGCCCTGGGCAAAGTGTGGAGGGCCAAGGGAGGCTATGGCCTCTGCTGATGTGCACTCTGCTTCTCTGGCAGGTGCTGGATGGTGCCTCGCTTGTGCCCAAGGACCCCCCCAAAGTCAAGAGGCGAGTCCGCATCCCCGACAAGCCCAACTACAGCCTTAATCTCTGGAGCATCATGAAGAACTGCATCGGCCGGGAGCTCTCCAAGATCCCCATGCCAGTAGGTGCTCGGGCAGGACGGCCTCACTGGGTCCCCTGGGGCTGTTTCCTTGTGCGTGGACTAGAAGTAATGCCTCGTGTCAAACACAGGCAGCCCTAGGCGTCATTTTCTTAATGACATCTGGGAAGCGTGTAATGAATTATTGAATCGTGTCCCAAGAGCAGAGGCCTCAGGCCCTGAGGGAAGGAGCCAGGGAGGACCTATGCATTGGTCAGAGACATGGGGAACCCCAAAGCACCACTGCATCTGACGGGGCCTCACCATATCCTGCTGTCTGGCCTCGTAGATGGGGTATGGCAGGACTGGGGAGTAGGTGGACAGGCAGGTCCTCCTCTGTGCTGGGAGCTGTCCCTGGTGTCCACCTCAACAAGGTCATACAGCAGACTGATGGCAGGGCAGGCATCCTCATGCTGCCAGGCTGTAATGGCACCTCAGCCAAGGAAGAGCTTAAGGGCTCCCGGCCAGACTTGGTTTTACTGTGTGACCCGAGATGAGTCCCTTCACATCTCTGGCCTGTGTGTCCATATCTGCAAAGTGGGGAGAATAAAAGCATCCACTTCAGAGTGTCTGGGAGGATGAAATGAGAGCACACAGGAAGACCCTGCCTGATGGCCAGCCCAGGGACGCAACCCAGCACCACAGGGGGCGGGTAACTCTGCCCTATCTGAGGCTGAGATGGGGGGCCCTGCACAGGAGCACTTGACAGAACACTTGCATAATGGCTCAGAATATGAGAAAGACCCACTTTGTCCATTATTCATTCAGTAACTGATTCCTGTGATTCCGTGTCAAACAAGTCAGAAACCCTGACTTTCCTGGCGTTTACATCCTGGGAGGGGAGACTGGCAGCAAACATAATGCAAGAGTACAAGACACAGCAGGTCAGGAAGTGGTGAGGGCTGTGGAGAAAACCGAGGCAGGAGAGGCCGGGCAGACGAGCAAGTAGGGCTGTGGTGTTAGGAGTCACCTGAGGAACCTCCCTGAAGGTGTCGTTTGAGCAGCAATGTTCCTGAACAGCTGAGGAAAGCAAGGGTGCTATGCTGACCTCATGTCTGTGCTGGGAGCAACTCTCTCAGCTGGACACCTCGGCCTGACCACCCGCCTGCCCTCAGGTCAACTTCAACGAGCCCCTGTCCATGCTCCAGCGGCTGACAGAGGACCTGGAGTACCACCACCTGCTGGACAAGGCGGTGCACTGCACCAGCTCCGTGGAGCAGATGTGCCTGGTGGCCGCCTTCTCTGTGTCCTCCTACTCCACCACTGTGCACCGCATCGCCAAGCCCTTCAACCCCATGCTGGGGGAGACCTTCGAGCTGGACCGCCTCGATGACATGGGCCTGCGCTCCCTCTGCGAGCAGGTGAGGCCCTTGACTCACACTCTAGCCAAGCTGCTCCTGCCAGGCCTGGAGGCTGGAATGAGACAAATGGGAAGCAGCCTCTGACCCTGACATGCCCATTCCCAAAGGGCCATCAATCTGGGGTCCAATCAAGCATCTTGGCCTCCTGTGGCAAAGACAGGCCCAGGCCCAGGGGCACACTGTCCTAGCAGACCTCCTGGACATGGTGAGGGCTGCACTGAGAGAATAGCTTGATGAGGACAGTGTGAGGGGAAGGGGAGGACTCCTGTCCCAGCCAGGAACCATGGAGCAGTGGTCGGGGGACCTTTGCAGGGTGCTGTTGGGGAGTCTGGGTGGTTTGGAGCATGGGGTCACCACTGAGCTGGCAGAGAGGAATCTGTGCCCCAAGGGCCCCCGTCAGTGACAGTGGAGGCCTAGAGTATGAGGCTCCAGAGGTCCTGCCCTGGGACATGCGGTCAACTTACCTCCATGCCTTCCCAGCAAAGACACACAGTATCCCCACGGGGCAGAGACAAAAGTGGGTGCCACAGGCTGGGAGCCTCAGCACTGGCATCTTAACCTGAGCTATGGTGTCCTTGTGTGAAGAGGGCTGATTCTCTTGGTGCCTCAGTAGGTGCTGGGAGGGCCCAGGCAGGTATGCAAGAAGGTGTCCAGAATAGAGCTTCCAGGTCAGGCTGCCACTGTACCTCCTGTGTGCCAGGCACAGCTCTGGGCCCTGGGGTTGAGCTCAGAAAGCAGACGGTTCACAATCCAGTGGTGAGTTTAAAAGGCATGCTCTGCTGCTATGTGGACCTGTAGGAGGCAGCTGTGGTGGCCAGATCAGGGAAGGTCAGAGCCTGGGCATGTTGAGAAGGTGGAACCTAGGGATCTGCTGATGCTCTGGATGTGGAGAGAGAGAAAGAAGCAGGGGAAGGCAGCAAAGGTGACCCTAGGTTCTTGGCCCGAACTACTGTGTGAATGCATTTCTTCATTCAGCAGAGTTGGATCAAGTGCCCATGATGTGCCAGATGCTATTCAGGTGTTGAGGGTACAGCCAGCTGAAAAATGACTGTTCTTATGGCCTGGGGGGCAGGGGCAGGTACTGTGTATGTTGGATGGTTCTGGTTCTTTTAGAAAGGAGCTGGTCAAGGAGCAGTTTGGCTGATGCAGAGAGAGTGAGGGAAGGCAGAGAGAGAGGAAGTTAGGCGGGCAGCTGGCGGACTCTGGCAGATGGAAGAGGCATGACACTCGGACTTGTTTAATGGGGCTGCCATGGAGAGTGGAGTGTGGGGCATAAGGATGGAGCAGGGAGGCCTTTGCATCATGTACTGTGGCCTGGGGAAGTGGGAGTAGGGAAGGGGCTGATTCTAGATACGTTTTGAAGAAAGAACAGCCAGGATTTGCTTATGATTCGATTAGGAACGTGAGAAAAAGGGGCCAGCGCTGACTCCAAAGCATTTGGTATGAGCAGCTAGAGAGACCAGATCAACTGCCTGAGAGGGAAGCGATAACACGGAGCCCCAGGGCCAGCCCTGGGGGTCACACATCCCTGAGTTTGCCAGTTGGGTAAGCTCTAGTGAGTGTGTGGGGGCCCTGGTGTATGCAACGGGCAGGCTCAGGGACACTCACCCTTTGCACAGGAGTGGGTGGCAGGTTTGGCTTGTGCTTCTAAGATGTAGGAAGAAAGTGGGGCTGCCACTTACAGAGATGGGAGATGAGAGATGCAGGCAAGGGCATCAGGAGCTCTGATCAGTCTGAGAAGCGATCTGAGTGGAGGTGTCCAGTGGGCAGCTGGAGGGTACAGCTGCAGTTCTGGGGCAGGGGCATGACTGATGCCATGAGATAGCAATGAAGTACCCTGGAGAGTGAGGGGGCTGAGGAGAAGCTGAGCTCTAGGACCCTGTGCCCAAAGGAGTCACAGAAATGAGGGAGAACAGATAAGGGAAAGTTGATGGTGGTGTCCTGGCAGAAAGACAGTGATCAGGGGTACACAATGCTGTGAGAGGAAGGGGTGGAGGTGCTAGGGGCCCCAATGTGGGTGGGCCCAGAGCAGGTCACCTACCTGGACTCCCATATTGGAGCCAGGCTGGCCAGGAGGCAGGGCCCAACTCTGTCCCTTGGTTAAAAAGGCTTCCTCAGTCTGGGCCTTTTCCATGTAACACAGCACAGCAGATATGCCCCTTTGCTGGCGAGTGGGGAGGTTAACTAGAAAGTAGGCATGGAAGCCCATGGAAGAGAGTAACACCCACTTTATCAGCCCTCAGCACGGCCTGTCACAGGTACCATGACATCCTGAAGACACAGGCTCTGTCATCATCTCCATTTCACAGCCCAAGAGTCAGACATAGAGACACCCCAGTCCTCGTCTTACGACCACAGCAGGTTGGGGCAGGCCTAGGACAGCTGCCCAGACTGCACTCACTGCCATGCCCTTGCCTTTCTGCCTGGAGCACTGTCATGGATCTGTGGCCCCCAGAGTAGCAGCTAGACCTGCTGTCAGGGCCACAGAGCTGTTCATACTGGGCACAGGGCAGGTGTTCCTCCCGGCTGGCCTGGGCCCATGTCCAGCAGATGTTCATGTCCTGTGGGTCTGGTCTCAGGTGAGCCACCATCCTCCATCAGCCGCACACTACGTGTTCTCCAAGAATGGCTGGAGCCTCTGGCAGGAGATCACCATCTCCAGCAAGTTCCGGGGGAAATATCTCTCCATCATGCCGCTAGGTGAGTTGGGACCATGTGTTCTCCCAGGGAAGAAAGACATTCTGGATAAGAGAGAGGGTTTTGCCAACCTAGAAGCCAGCTTGGGGCCTCAGGGGTGACGTTAGTCTCCCTGTAGGTATGTTCTCAGCCCCACCCCACAGGCTTCCTAAATACCTCCCTGGCCAGTGTGTCCCTTCCCCAGACTGCATGAATCCTACTTCCAGTTCTCAGGACCCTGGGACTGTGGGCTGGCAGGCTGGCTGGGGTCCAGCATGGTGGGTCATGACCTCTGACACTACATCTGGCCTCCAGGTGCCATCCACTTAGAATTCCAGGCCAGTGGGAATCACTACGTATGGAGGAAAAGTACCTCTACTGTGCATAACATCATTGTGGGCAAGCTCTGGATCGACCAGGTCAGGGGGTGCCTTCGGGGTGGGGGCATGTAGCCCGGAGACAGACCACTGAACACTACCTTCCCTCACCAGACAGGGGACATTGAGATTGTGAACCATAAGACCAAGGACCGGTGCCAGCTGAAGTTCTTGCCCTACAGCTACTTCTCCAAAGAGGTAGCCCGGAAGGTAAGCAAGGCCACCTCTCATAGCCTCAGAGGACCCAGAGTGGGCCTGTCCCTATGCTGGTCCTGCCAATGTCCACAGGTGACAGGCGTGGTGAGTGACGGCCAGGGCAAGGCCCACTACGTGCTGTCAGGCTCCTGGGACGAACAGATAGAGTGCGCCAAGATTGTACAAAGTAGCCCCAGCAGCCCCAGCCTGGATGGGAAGCAGAAGACAGTGTACCAGACGCTGCCGGCCAAGCTACTATGGAAGAAGTACCCCTTGCCGTGAGTGGGGCTGCAAGGGGCCTCTGAGGGCGGCGGGGCAGGGCAAAGACCAGGCAAGGAGAAGGAGGCAAGTGGGCATTGGACAGGCAGGGGACCCTGCTCAGCCAGACATTCAGCTGTAACTAGGTGACATTATCTGATGTTAGCAAGTCCTATGCAGAGACTTCAAACAGGCTGACAGGACAGAGTCCCCACAGTCCAAGGAATGAAAACCAAGAAACAGAAAACTATAAAAAGTGGCACGACAAACCCCAAAGACAGCAAAACAGAAATTCTACAAAGGAAAAATAAAATAATTGAAATTGAGAACTCCATGGGAAGGTTTAATGGAATCTACAGAGTAAATATAGGTCAGAAGAAGTAACCAAACACTTCAGATAAAGAGACAAAACCTGGAAAAGGGAAGCTAGAGAGGGCTTACCACCTAGTAACCCAGAGTGAGTCTCTGAAGCAGTGTCCTCAGCAGTCCTGGGAGCCCATGAGAGTGCAGAACCTCGGTCAAGTCTCCAGGGCATCCCTGGCATGTCCAAGTTGAGAGTGGAATTTAGTCTGGAAGGAAAGCGACCATATCTGAAGAGAAAACAATGGAGAATGTTCTACACCTAAATTTATACAGTGAAACTGTTGAAGCTAAACCAAAAAGAAAATATTAAGCAGCCAGATTTTTAAAAGACATTACTTCCCAAGGAATAGCAGACTGACAGCTGTCACCTCATCAGTAATAATGGGAGCCCGAAGACAGTCAGATGCGATCTTCCATGTGAGGACTTATTGCCAGCCTAGAATTATACACCCATCAAGAACATCTTTACAGAGTAAAGTTAAAATAGACATTTTCAGACAAATAAAACTCAATTTGCCATCAGCAGACCTGCACTAAAGGATATACCTCCAACAGAAGGAAACTGATCCCAGATGGAAGATTTAAAATGAATGAATGAATAAAGAAACTTTGTGAAGCTAAGCGAGCAGTGAATAATCATAAATAATAATGTGGGGTTTAAAACCTAAGCATAAAATACAACTGTGTGATCATGTAAGTCAGAAAAGGGTTAAATGGAAAGAAACTTTTTTAAAGCCTTCATGCTACCCAAGAAAAGGGTCAAGATGTGCATTAACTTTTGAGTGTATAAAGTATACATATTGTAATTCCTAGAGTAACCACTAAAATAATATATTCAATTGGAATCCCAGTAGGAAAGAAAAGAAATAAAAGTGGAGAGGAGAAATAGTTAAAGAAATGGAGAGGAACTTCCCAAAATAAAAAGATAGTGAAAGACCTCAGGCTGAAAGGGCCAGTAGAGCTCCAGAGACAAGAGAGAAAGAAAAACTTCTGCCTAGACCACACCATAGTGAAAATTAAGAATACCACGGAGAAAAATTCTAATAGCTTCCAGAGAGGACTAAATGATGTCAGTCAAGGATGAAGAATCAGATTGACATCAGATTTTTCAATAGCCAGTGCTGGGGTAATATTTTCAAAGTAATGAAGAAAATGAAATTACAAGGTAAAATTTTCTATCCAGCCAAGCTATCATTCAAATATGAGGGCATAATAAAAACATGTCCTCAGGGAACAGCCTCAGAAAGTGTGCCACACAAAAACCCACAATGAAAATGGTACTGGGCACAGTACTTTAAAAGGGAGAAAAAAAAATCCAGAAGGTGCTATAATACATACCAAAGAAAATAGGAAATATTCCCATAACACAGAATTAAAAGAGTAGATAATGTTAATGTGACGGTTTGGGGAGATAGAAGACACCGGCAGATGTGACGGAATGCTAAGTTCTTATTAAAAGGAAAAAAAGGATATAAGATTTTTTTTTTAAAATAGCAAGAAGGGATTTAAGAGAAAAAGTAGGACAAAAACAGTAAATTAACACAGTAGAAATAGGTCCAAGAATAATAACTATAAATAGATGAAACTCACCAGTTAAAAAGCGAAATACTGACGGATAGGATTTTTTAAAATCCAGATACATGCACCTTTTAAGAGATATCCAGAACATGAAGATGTGCAATGGCTGAAAGTGAAAGATAAACATATCACAAAAATACTAACCAAAAAAGCTGTAATAGCTGTATTACTATCAGGTAAAAGAGACTTTAAGACAAAAGCATTATTAGAGATGGAAGAGTTACTACATGATAAAAGGTTGCGTTCTTCAAGAAGATATAATAGTTTCAAACATTATGCACGTGATGAAAATCTACAAATATACAAAGTATATATTGGTATAAAGGAAGAAACTGATAAAACCATTGCTACAGTAGGAGTTTGAGAGACTTCAGTATACCCCTGTCATATATTATTAATAGGTGAACTGTGGGAAAAAAACAGCAATGACATGAAGGAGATTGAAACAATACAGGAAATATATAAACATGATTGCAACAATCAGAGAACATACTTTTTACTCTAGTATACATGGAACGTATGCAAAAATCAATCAGTCATACACTAAATCCTAAAGAAAGCCTCAACAAATTTACAGAGGGTAGCTAGCATACAGACCATGATCTACGATAAGTTAGAAGGTATGATGAAGATGACAAAAAGTCCCCACATATTTGGAAAAATTTTTAAGTTGCTAAAGAAATCATGGGTAATAAATTAGAATGGAAAAATTTTAAATACCTGGAACTGAATGAGAATGAAAAGATAACAAACTGGCTAGATGTAACAAAGACAGTGCTTTGAAGGAAATGCATTGCCTTAAATAGGTATATAAGCTCATGAATTTTGAGGGTTTTTTCTTTTCCGAGTTTCCATTCTAAGAAATTACAGAAAGTTCAACATATAAACCCAATGAAAGAAAAAAAATAAGAGCAGAGATTAATAATATAGAAAAAAGTAAAATAAAGAAGTTTCAAAAGCTGATTTTTCGAGGGAAAAAAACTGACAAAACTACTGATAAGACTGATCAAGAGAAAATATAGAAATAAATATTAATGAAAAAAGTTTCATATAACATGTAAAGTGTAAAGAGATAATTAAAATCTGGATAGAAAGGACAAATTCTTAAAAATGTATAACTTATAAGAACTGAGTCTAGAAAAAATAAAAGGCATGAATAATTTAAGAAACAGAAGCAGTGTAAAAATTCCCACAAGGAAAACACAAAGCCCAGATAATTTTATAGATGAATTCTACCAAATTCTCAGAAATATATTATTCCAATTCTACATGAAATCTTACAGATCACAGAAAAAGAAATAGTCTTCTGTCTTATACCGTGAGGCCAGGAAAACCCTGATACCAAACCAGGCAAAAAGAGTAGTAGATATAAATAAAAGTTCTACCTGTTTTCACTCAAATATACAAGCAAAATTCCAAAATAAGACATCAAAAAATCCAACAGTGTATAAAAAAGATAACACTCTTCAACCATGTTGAGTTTATCCTGGGTAAGCAAGGATGATTTAGAAAAAAACAAAAATTAATTCACCACAATAACAGACCTCCATAGACTCAGAAAAAGCATCTTAGGTGCCTCAATATAAGATTAATATGGAAAAGTCGGTTGCATTTCTACACACTAAAAGAAAACAACTAGAAAATACAATTTAAGAGAAAACACCAATTATCCTATCAGAGAACACCAAGGACTCTATAATATATCCAAGACCTCTATATAGAAAATTATAAAACTTTACTGAGATATCAAAGGAAGGCTAAAGAAATGGAGAAAGATACAATGTTTATGGATAGAAAGACAGTATTATAAAGATTTCATGATCTAAAGAGTCAGTAGATCAAATAAAAATCTCAATAGTGATTTGTATGGAACTTGATATTATGATTTTTAAATTTATACTGAAGAATAAAGGGCCAGGATATTTATAAAGAAGAACAGAGAAAAGAAGACTTGCTCTGCTAGATACCAGGATGTATTTTGAAGCAATAGTGGAACAGAATTGTGAGCCGGAAACACCCATGGATGTATGTATCTTTGGTATATCACAAATGTGGCATATCAGATCATGTGGACAGATGGCACTGTTCACTACAAGTATCTGGGAAAAAATGTTTATCCACATGGAAAAAGATGAACTGAATCTCTACAATATAACAAAAATCGACTCCATATAAAGGTCTTACAATAAGTATTGTTAAAAAACAAGATTAGATTTAAATCCAGTGTATCAGTAATTACACTAAGTGCTCCTACTATAGGCATAAGATTTCAGACAAGTTTTGAAAATCTAACTTTGTGGTTTACAAGAGACACATCTTAAGAAAATAAAGATTACTAAAATAAAAGGAAAAGATATATCCATGGAAGCACCAAAGAGATATTGCTGTAGTCATATTAATATCACAAAACAGACTTTAAAACAAAAAGTAAGAGTAATGATAAGAGAGACATATGATAAATGTTCCATTCACCAGGAAGATGAGTTTTAAATCTGAATAGACCGTTACCGAATAACATACTCAAAATATATACAGCAAAAGTTGGTAGAAATATAAGGAGAAATGGACTAATTTACAACCAACGTGGGAAATTTTAATATACCTCTCTTAGCAATGGATAGAAGTCAAAAAAATTTTTTTATGTCAGGAGTATAATTTGAACAATAGAACCCACTGGACAGTTGTGTAACACTGCACTGAACAACTATAAAAAAATACATTCTCTTCAGTTACACATGGAGCATTTGTAAAAACTGACCATGTATTGGGCCATAAAGCAAATTTCAAAGAACTGAAATTATACCAAGCATATTGTATGACTCCAAGGCAATTATGCTAGAAACAAAGATAATTATAAAAATCCACGTTTATAAATGTAAGAAATATACTTCTACCAATCCATAGGTCAAAGAAGATATAATGGAAATTAGAAAATATAACTGCATGATAATGAAAGTAATACTTATCAAAAATAGTGGGATTCAGCTAACGCAGTACTTGGAATGAAATGTAGCCTAAAAATGCACATATTAGAAAAGAAGAAAAGCTGAAAAATGAGCTAAAGCAGCCATCTCAAGAAGTTAGAAAAAGAACAAAGTAGAAAGAAGACTATAAACGCAAAATCAATAAAGCAGAAAAACCTAAACCAGGATCAACAATATTTCATCTTCCACTAATGAAGAAAATGGACAAATCTCTGACCTAACTGTTGAGAACAGAGAGAAGGCACATATAATCAGCATCAGAGATGCAAACAGTGATGTTGCTGTGTCACCGACATTACAGCAATAATGTGGATATTATGAAACAACTTTACACTGATGGATTTGAAAAAGTGGAGGAAATGGGCAAATTCCCAGAGAAGTATAGTGTAGCAAAGCAGATGCAAATGAGTAGAGGGAGCACGTGAGGTGAAGGAGGAAAGAGCGGTTGGATGGAGCAGCTGGGTTTTGCGGGCTCCTAGGGATGGACACCAGGCGAGAGGAGGTTGGACGTGGGCAGAGGGCTTCCTCGGCACCCAGGGCAAGCGGGTGGAGGGATGTGCGGGGGTCGCTCACTGCGCGGCCCCTTGCAGGGAGAACGCGGAGAACATGTACTACTTCTCGGAGCTGGCCCTGACCCTCAACGAGCACGAGGAGGGCGTGGCGCCCACCGACAGCCGCCTGCGGCCTGACCAGCGGCTTATGGAGAAGGGGCACTGGGACGAAGCCAACACGGAGAAACAGCGGTTGGAGGAGAAGCAGCGTATGTCCAGGCGCCGGCGGCTGGAGGCCTGCTCGCGGGGCTGTGGCGCAGAGGATGGTGAGGCCAGGCAGGGATGGGCGGCTGCCCAGGGGGTGGGGAGGAGGTGCCTCTGGAGCCCAGGGTGGGGTTCCGCGTGGGAGGGGTAGGAAGCTGCCTGCCCACCCGCCCGCTGTGCCCATCCAGCAGAGAAGGAGGCCGACATGTACATTCCGCTGTGGTTCGAGAAGAGGCTGGACCCGCTGACTGGGGAAACGGCCTGCATGTACAAGGGCGGCTACTGGGAGGCCAAAGAGAAGCAGGACTGGCACATGTGCCCCAACATCTTCTGAGCACCACCCCTCCTACAAATACAGGCGCCTGCACAGCCTGGTCCATCTTTTCTTGAATGCACTCAATTTAATACTTAACAGCATCCCACTCCACCTTTTCCTTCCTTTTTAATAACACTTTTTGGGGCCCCCACCTTGGAAGGAGGAAGTGCTGACCCGGGTTCTCTCCAGCCTCCAGGTGCCCCGGGTCACCCGTGCCCCTTCATTATGGACTTGGGCCCTACTGGGACCCCAGCTCCCAGTTACCACAACTCAGGCAGGCTGGCTGGGGCCCTGGACTGCCCGCCCTTCTTCGGCCACCAGCTCCACCCAGGGAGGAACTGGCTCCTCTTGGGGAGCCTCATTTGACTTTTTTAGAAAAAAGATCTCCTTTTCTTTCCAGCCGAGATGTTTAGTAAATATTTTTTAGCACTTAGCAGACAACTTTCTAAGTGTCCTGGCAAGAGCCCCTTCTTTTTAAGACATCAGGAAGCCAGATAGACCCTTTTGAGTCCAGAGCATTTTGTAGCTCAACATAGCAAGGCCGCCCCCTAGGAGCCCATGTCCCCACAGAGAAGGGACTGGGAGGGGCCATGGGCCCAGGAGAACACAAATTATCTCTAGCGCTACAGCCACTGTAGGGGAGGGGGAACAATGAGGGCCCCCCACGTAGATTTGAGGGCAATAGCCCCTTGCCTAGCCTTGGCCATGTAGGGGCTGTTCTCCAGCCTCAAAGAGGCCAGGAAGAGCTGGGGGCAGGATGTGCAGGTGCTCCCCGCCCCAGAACCAGGCCCCAAATCAGCAATAAGAACCAACCCTCAGCTCTGCCTGGGCTGGTGCCCTGGACATCAGAGACCCAGCATCTGGCCTCGGCTTCATCTCAGGGTGCTCATCTCAGCACCTGCTCTGAGCTATTTATTTGCCTGATTTATATATATATATATACTATATAAATATATATAAAATAGCTATTTTGCTTAAATTTCTATGGTATGTGTAAGTGGTAAAATGATGAAGATAGGGTGTTCCTGTCTGAGTTTGGCCCTCCTGTCAGCTGTGCCCTGCCCTTTCCTCAGACCAACTTCCAACAGCTTCTGCCAACAGTGGGGGGAATAAGCCACTGTGGCCACTGTCCCAGACCCTTAGAACCCCCACTCCAACCCTTTCCACTTCAATTTGGTCCTGAAACTTCATCACAGGGTTTTTCTTTCTACTCTAGGACTGGTTTTGTTTTTATAAGAAAAGAAAGTGAAAACACCAATGCGTGAAATGCCTTAGGGTGCCCACTCAAGGGAGTCAGGGCAGGCAGGCAGCCCCACTGGGCCTGCAGCACAGCTGTGCAATGTACCTCTTCTCAACACTGTTTGCAGTGAGCACCTTCTGACCGGTAATAAAAACCTTGGATTTGGAATTTTCCATGGCCTTGTCCCTGAATCTGTGACTGTGGAGTAGGACTGATGAAGGAGAACAGGTGACAGCCACAAGATAATATGGGGGAGGAGCACGGGCTTCATTCTGCTCAGTGCCAGAAATGGGCAGTGGGAGGCTGGTCTGGATGGGGAGGGGTGGGGTGGAAGACTAGGTGGGACGGAGTCTGGCATTGGAAGAGCTTTTTTCAGAAAAACGTGTAAGGGCTAAGTCAGCAGCTAGGGGTGAGGTCACAGCTTTACCTGGGGCTCTCTGGGGCCAAAGGAAGGCCACTCTGGTGAGGTAACGTAGTTGCCATGGCCTGGCCGCTTCTGTTGCCCCAACTGCCAAGCAACTGCATCACTAGCTACCAGGACCACCAAGAGGAGCTGGTTTAGCCCAGTGGGTCCTCCTCCCACTGCCACTGCTTCCAGGTGAGAGGATGGGGTAGGACAGGGCACCCCAGGGGCTCTAACCTTCCATCCTGACACCCGAGTACTATGGGATCCAAGGCTGGCCCCACACAACTCCTTCCTTCCCAGGGCCTTCCTTTCCCATCTGGGTGGAGGCAGACACTGGTGAGTCCTGACTGGGGCTGGAGGGGCACCTGTCACCGGATAGAAGGGTGGGACAACAACCCCAGGATAGACCTGACCCAGAGGGAGGCATGGAGGAGGTCTGCCAGGGGAAGGAATGGGCTGCTGCATGGACAAAGCCCAGAGGTGACAAAGGCCAGTCCACTGAGGCAAAGTGAGGAATCAAATTTGAAGTGGAGCCAGGCAGAGCTCTGAACAGGGAGTGACATCAGGTTGACATTCTAGAAACCACTCTGAGCAGCATGACACAAGATAAGCCTACACTCAGTGGTCTATACACCAGCCATCACTGAATAGAAAATGTAAGATTCTGTAACAGAACATAAGAGGCCTCAGAATACATCCAACAAAAAGATGCAAAAGATCTTCACAGATTAAACTTTAAAACTTTACTGAATGATAGAGAAGACAAACAGGAAAAATGCCATCTTCATGGATGGGCAAACTCAATTATATCAGTTCTTCCCAAATCTACAAATTCAACATGATCCAAATCAAAATTCTACCAATATTTTTCAAAAACAAGCTGATTGTGAAATTTATATGAGTGAGAAACTGCACAAGAAATAGCGGAAGTAAGTCTTAAAAAGAAGAACAGGGTGGAGGGTGAGAGGTGGGTCGACAACATGGACTTGACTTGTAGTTACCCAAACATGCTAGAAAGCTACCAACAAATGGCTTTCTTTTTCTCTACTGCACTCTGGCACCATCTGGCATACCATGTATTTTACTTAATTGTTGACTGTCTTCCCAACTCCCAATGAACTGTGAGCTTCATGAGAGTAGGAATCTTGTCTTTCTTATGTATTATAGCATCCCCAGTGCTTGGCACTTAGTAGGTGTCCAATAAATAGGTACTGAATGAATTAATTTCAGGCCAGGAAACCCAGCTAGAGCAAAGGCTTAGGGGGACACTCCCTGGGCATCTGTAGAGTGTGGGCGCAGCCTCAAATTGTGAGGGGCCCCTCAGAGACAGAAGTGGGAAGAGCTGAACCTACGGACACAGAGAACTCTTGCTTCCCCCAAACTCTAGCATCCAAATCATTGCTCCTGACAGACATTCAGGGAGGAGGCCTAAGTCTCCTTCATGTCCAAGGTTGAGTGGGGCTCAGCATGAGGTGGATAGAGAGGAGAGGACACCAGAAAGGAAAATTTCAAAGTGCAATACAGGAAAAAACAGGGCCATAGATAACATTCTTTTTATGAAGCTAGCCAGCATGACTCCAACAACAAAACCTGATAAAGACAGCACTAAATATATAGTTCAATCTCACATAAGAATAGAATTTTTATGCCACCCTGAACAAGCCCGATCCCATCTGATCTCGGAAGCTAAGCAGTGTTGGGCCTGGTTAGTACTTGGATGGGAGCCCACCTAGGAAGACCAGGGGCTGTAGGCGTAAAAAAAATTAAAAAATAAGGGATTGTAAGCTGACAAGGTCCTTGCAATCTGTGAGATCAACCAAGGGTTGCCTCGCCTGAAAAAAATATATTAAAAAAAAAAACAGAATTTGTATATAACCAAATATGACAATAGCAAATAGAATACAGTCACATACAAAAGATGGATACCCCAAACTGGGAAACCTATGCCCAAGTTGGGTTTACCACAGAAATGCAAGAATGGGTCAATGTTAAGTAGTTCAAGGAGGACTTCTTCATTCTGGCAGTATGGTAGACTAGATGCCTAGATAATCTTCCCTTGTGGAAAATTAGACATGCTGAATAAAATTTTAAAGCACCTAAATGCATCCATGAACTAGAAAGAATATAATGGATACTCAGGCCAGAAATCAAGTGGATGTGGAAACCTGGAGAGATAAGAAGAGCTCTGAAGTCTGTTTCTCCCTCGCAGCCATTTATTGAGCCCAGTGAGCCTAAGGGTAAGTTTCGTTGCCTCAAATTACCATCTCAATATAAGGCATCCAATAGGAGATGTCCCCCAGAAAGCTGGACCCCCAAAGGGCTATACTGTCAATATAATGGTGAATCAAAAATAAAATACAAGTAAAATTGCTTGTCTTAATAAATGTTTGTCATAAGTAGAGGAAAAAAAGTTCCCTAAGAATTTGCAATTAGGAGTGTACCCTCACTTGTCTGATCCAATAAAACATCTAGCAAAGTCTATAGCATGGTCCTAAACTGGCAATGTCCCCAGTCACATGAGCAAAGCAAACAAATCTTCTGGAGGATCTCCTCTTCATTCTAAACCTATGGAACCTCAGATGTGAAGATGCAAGAAAAATAAGCAGCTCACAGTATACTGTCTCTAAACACATAACACAAGTTGGCCCAGGAGCAGGGGCTAATCAAAATAACAGCAGAAGCAGACATAAAACTCTTCCATATAGTGAAATTATCAGACAGAATATAAAATAAGCACATTTAATATATTTCTAGAAACAGAAGGGCGGTTGAAAATTAGTAAAGAATATTCAAAAAATACTAAAGAACAGAAATTGAAAAAAATCACTAAAAATAACGAATTTTTTAATGGATTCCACAACTGAAGACAGTATTAGTGATGTGGAAGTGAGATCTGAAGAAGGTATCCAGAATGCAACACAGACACAAAGAGGTGAAAATATAAAAGAAAAATTAAGAGACATAAAGAATAAAGCAAGAAGTTCCCTTTGATGTGTTCCCTTTGAAGCTCCTTTGTTGTGTCTAATCAAAATGGAGCAGAAGCAATCTTTAAAGAGGTAATGGCTAAAAAACTTATGAGAACTCATGAGAAACACCAATTATACAGAGTCGATACCAACAAATCCTAATCAAGGTAAATAAAAAGACATCCACAGCTAAAGACAATACAGTGAAATTACAAGACCCTTAAAACAATGAAATCTTAAAAGCAGTCAGATTAGGGAGGGGGAAAAAAGATTACCTTCAAAGAGCATCCATTAGACTTAACATCCAAAGAAGCCAATGAAGTGATATCTACAAAGTAGAGGAGAAAATGTTAGCATTCCCAGTGAAAACATCTTTCAGGAGCCAAAGGAAAATAAAGACATTAACAAAAATTTAGTAAAACAATATTAATAGTGTCTTGTGCAGTTAGACTTTGGTGAGTTAAGTATCATGTAAAATGTCTCAGAGTAATCACTAAAGGAACAGGAATACGAAAAGGGGGAAAACACTGTATGTGGGGAGAAATTTTCAATACAAAGGCAAGGAAAGGAACGGAAAATGGAATGCAGATAAGGAGGAATAAAAATTACCAAAAAAAGAGGATAAGAATAAGTCAATACTTAATGCATCAATAATTACACAAAATTTAAGTTAAATGCTTCAGATAAAAACAATATTTAGAATAAAAATATAATCTAACTATTTGCTATTTATAAGAATATACCTAAAACATAAATACAGGCATACCTTGGAGATATTGCAGGTTCAGTTCCAGACCACTGCAATATAGCTGATATCACAATAAAGTGAATCGTTTAAATTTTTTGGTTTCCCAGTGCCTGTAAAAGTATGTTTACACTATATTACAGTCTATTAAATAGTGTGCAATAGCATTATGTCTAAGAAAACGTACATACCTTCATTGAAAAATACTTTCTTGCTAAAAATTCTAACCATCATCTGAGCCTTCAGCCAGTTGTGACCTTTTTGCCGGTGGAGGATCTTGCCTTGCTATTGATGAAAATGCAATATCTGTAAAGTGCAATAAAGCAAAGCACAATAAAATGAGGTATGTCTTATACAGACAAGATAGACTTTAAGGCAAAAAAATATTACTATATACCAACTCCTAGAAATAAAAAAGTCACTTTATAATGACAGAAGGTAAAATTCATAAAGCTGTAAAACTCTTGTCATCCAATAACATCTCAAAATAAAGTGAAATGGAAACAATCGCAAGGTGAAATAGACAGATACACAATCATAATGGAAATTTTATATATCTCTCCCAGTAATGAGAGATTGGACAGAAAAAAAATATCAGCAAGGTTCTGAATAACACAATTAACAAATCTGATGCAATGGGCACATTCAGAGCATTACACATAACTGCAGAATATACTTATACTTTTTTTAAATGTACATAGAACATTTATGAATATTAACATCATATCTGGACCAGTCATAAAGCTTCAGCAAATTTCAAAGTACTGGTATACAGACCATATTCTCAGACTATGATAAAGACATTTCAAAATCAACAACAAAACTATTTTTAAAACAATGTTTGAATATTAAGAAATATACTTTTAAATAACTCATGGATCAAAGAAGAAAACAAATTAGAAAATACAGTTAAAATTAAAATACTATATAGCAAAGCTTATAGGATACAGGTAAAGGATTACTTAGAAATTAAAAGCTCATGTTGTAGATCTTGAAAAAATAATGGTGTAGATGATAGAGGCTCTGTTTATCCCTCTTGTGACCAAATCAAAGTTGTAACAGAAATACGGAACAAACAGCAAGGAAAGTTGCCTGGGATCTAGACGAACAGAAACACTAAAACTGGAGAGAAGTAATCAACCTGTAAAGGTAGAAGGTAGGAGGGGGCAAAGACACAAAGCTGCCCTGTCCCCAGCAGCTGAGTGGGACAGAGGCTACAGCAGCAGCTGACACCTCTCTTAAAGGGGTTGTGTCCGCAAGCAGACTTTCGCGGTGACAGACCTACTCACTCAGCACCAGCACTAAGTCAGCTGCTCGAGGGGCAGCAGGGACTTACAGGGGAATAGTGAGTTGTCGGAGTGAGAGCGGAGGCAAGGCTCTCTCCCAGGCGGAAGTGCCAGTGGTATCCATTGTTCCTCTGTTAAGCCTTCCCCCTTCCCAGTGTGCGGACTCAGTACCGTCATAAATGAGACGTCATCATTATGGAACCAGGTAACAGAGGTCATTTCACCCAGAGGATTCCCTGAAACTCCGCCTCCCACAACTCACAGCCCCACCCAAGCCACATCCAGCTGTGTTCTCAGTGAGTCTGGTGCTCCTAGTTGAGCAGTGCCAAGACTCACACTGGTGGCAGCTGGCCTCGGTTTATGGTGTGGTTTCTTGAGGCAACTATAAGCACAGCATCTGTGGATTGCTTACTAAATCTTAACAGGTAGCCCCAGAGGGGTAGAGGCTTGGGCTAAATTTGGCCTGCAGCTGAACCCCTCTAAGGTGTTGTGCCACTGGACACCTACTTCACAAATCCACACTAATAAGACCAGGAGACTTGGGAGCTTTGCTTAGTACATGGAATCAGACATGGAAAGGCAGCCAAAATGGGAAGACAAAGAAGCAGAAACCATATGAGAGAACAGAACAGAGATCCAGGAATAATGGACTCAAGCAATCTAACAGATGCAGAGTTCAAAACACTGGTTATAAAGATGTTCAATGAACTTAGGGGAAGTGTAGATGAATTCAGTGAGAATTTTAACAAAGAGATAAAAAATGTGGAAATGGAAATTATAAAAAGGAACCAGTCAGAAATGAAGAACACATTATCTGAGATGAAGAGTATATTAGATGGAATAAACAGAGTGGATAAAGAAGAGGATGGAACCACCAATATATAGAGTATAGGAAAACCAAGGACATTCAATCAGAATGGCAAGAAAAAAAAAAAGCCAAGACTATAATAATAATTTAAGGAGCCTATGGGACACTGTTAAATGGAAAAATATCCATGTCATAGGGGTACCTGAAAGAAAACAAGACGTTGAAGAGCTATTTGAAGAAATAATTTATGGATGGAAAACTTCCCTGACCTGGTAAAGGAAATAGACATATAACCCCAGGAAGCTCAGAGTCCCAAGAAAGAAGAACCCAAAGAGGCGCTCACCAAGACACATCATAATTAAAATGTCAAAGGTTAAATACAAAGAGAATCTTAAAAGCGGCAAGAGAAAAGCAGTTAGTTACCTACAAGGGAGCACCCATAAGACTGGAAGCTGATTTCTCAAAAGAAATTATGCAGGACAGAAAGGCTTGGCACAAAATATTCGACAGGATCTACAACCAAGAATACTTTATCCAGCAAAGCTATCATTTAGAGTTGAAGGATAAATAAAGATCCTTCCCAGACAAAAATAAACTAAAGGAATTTATCAACACCAAGCCAGTATTACAGGAAATGTTGGAGGGACTTCTTTAAGAAGAAAAAACATGTATCAAAAACATGAATAGAGAATGGTAATTGCTACATTCCTATGTACAAGTACCTGAAATGGAAAAGAATTAAATGCTCCAACCAAAAGATAGAGTGGCTGAATCGATAAGAAAACAAGACCCCTACATATGCTGCCTACAAGAAACTCATTTCAGATTAAAAAACACACAGACTAAAAAGAAGGGAATAGAAAAATATGTTGCCTTATTGGACCTAAAGGTATTGCACTGAATGAAGTTAGTCAGATAAAGACAAATATCGCATGATTTCACGTATGTGTGGAATCTAAAGAACAAAATAAACAACAAAAGCAGAAATAAACTTAGATATAGAGAATAGTTTGAGGGCTACTAGATGGAAGGGGGTTGGGGGGATAGCGAAAAGCAAAGCAATTAAGAGGTACAAATAGACAGTTGCAGAACAGACATGGAGATGTACAGTGTAGCATGGAGAAGATGGTTAATAATGTCATAAATATGTAAGGGGAAGAGAGGTACTAGATTTAGTGGGGTAACTGCTAAATCATGATCTCTGATCACTATGTACAACTGAAACTGGTATATTGTATGCCAATTATAACTGAAAAAAACCTCATTTAATTGTACAATGTAAATACAAGCAACTAATTGTCTATTATATTTCAGTAAAGCCAAGGGAAAAAAAAGCTCACATTGTAAAAGAAGAAAAGCTAAAAAATGAGCTAAACATCCAATGTGAGTAAGAAAATGAACATCAAGATAAACTCAGAGAAAGGATAAGAAAGGAAATAAAGATCAGAAATTAATGAAAGAGAAAAACATCTAGGAGGAAGAAAGTTGAGGCTGATTCTTACAAAAACTAAAATTTACAAACTTTACTAATCAGAAAGTCAAAGAAAGGGAGGAAGGGAGGGAAGGAGGGAGGAAATGAATGAACCGAAAAACAATATTTGGAATGAAAAGAGGACACAAATATAGGTGCTACAGACATTTGACAGTAAGTTTAAACACTGAGATAAAATCCTAGAAAAATTTAAAACACTCAAAAACAGAAAAAAAACTAAATAGAATTATAACCATATTTTAATAAATTAGTTAAAAATTTTCCCTCACACATATTCACACAGAACTCCAGACATTGATCACCAAGGAATAACCAATCTTACAGAAACCATCCCAAGAGTAGAGAAAAATAGGTATGACTCCTCAACTCATCTCTTGAGGGCAGTATAACCTGGTCATCAAAACCTAAGAAGGAACAGTATGAGGAAAGAAAATCACAAACTAGTTATCACTCACATGATGGTACAATTCAAATCAAAATCTTAATACACAAATCTAGCAACATAGAAAAACTAGAATCGTTATTCTAGAAATGCAAGGTTAGTTTACCATCAGAAAAACTAACCAGTGTAATTCACCATATATAACAAATTAAAGGAGAACGCTATACAGTCATCACAATGGATGCATAAAACACTTTAGATAAAAGTGAACATGCATCCATGGTATTTAAAAGGAAAAAAAATGCTTTAAAATAGGAATAGAAGGAAACTTCCTTAATCTTATGAATTTCTACTAAAAAAAGCTTTCTCTGTGAGACAGGGAACAAAAAAGATACCCATTTTTCCCCTTTACATTCAACATTGTACTGGCATAGCTAATGCAATAAGGCAAGAAAAATATATGAGGTATGAAAATTGGCAAAATTATCATTGCTCACAGATGATATAGAAAATCCAAAAGAATCTAAGATAAGTTAGAATTGATATATAAAAATCAATTACATTTTTATATACTAGAAACAAATCGTCAGGAAATAAAGTTTTAGAAATATTTACAATAGCATCAAAAATTATCAGGTACCTAGGATACATCTTACAAAGGACATACACAGCGTCTAAAAGAAAAAAATATATTTTCTTGAAAGACATTAAAGAAAGTTCTAAATTAATGAAGAGTTATACCATCTTCATGGTTTGGAAGACTTAGAAAGGTATCAATTCTCAAACTGATGACAGATACAATCAATTCCAATGATTCTCCTACAGGTTTTCTCCTGGAACTTGATAAATTGCTTCTAAAATGTATATGAAAATGCAAAAGATCAAGAACAATCAGACACTCTTCAAGCAGAAAAAGAGACAGGACTGGCCCTACTAAATATCAAAATTTATTATAAACTATAATTAAATCATTGTGGTACTGGCATAGAGAAAGAGACACAGACAAATAAAACTGAATAAAAATCCAGAAATACACACACACACACACACACACACACACATATACATGCATTTGATATATGAGAGGTAGTAGCATTGTTAGAGAAAGGTAAGACTTTTCAATAAGGGATGTAGGGGCAATTGGGAAGAAAGAAAGAAGGAAGGAATTGGAGCTCTACCTAACACTACACATGAAAGTCAATTTCCAAGTGGATTAAAGATCTATATGTGAAAGACAAAACTATGAAGACATTAGAAGATAATATAAAATAATATCTTCATGGCCTCGGGGTAGAGAAAGATTTCTTAACAAGTTACAAGAAATACAAACTAAAAAAGATTGATTAAATTAGTCTATATTAAAATTAAGAATTTCTACTCAACAAAAGACTATAAAAAGCGAATAAAGAGAAATATATGCCAGAGACTGGAAGAAATGTGCAACACAGGTAACTAATAAAGAACTTGTATCTAAAATAACAAAAATACAAATCAGTAATGAAGATAAAAGAATAGAAAAATGGGCAAAAGTCTTGAGCAAACACTTTATCAAAGAAGAAATGTAAATGGTCAATAGAAGTGAAAGAGTGCTCAACCACATTAGAAATCATGGAAATGTAAATTAAACCACAATGAAATACCACTACACACCCATCAGACTGGCAAATAAAAAAAAAATTCAAGTCTAGCAATATTAAGTGTAGTAGTGCAAGGAAATAGAGGATGAAGCACTTAGTGTCAATGGGCATGTAAACTGATAAAACTGCTTCTGAAAACAATTTAGCATTACCTATTTAAAGTTGAAATGGGGATAACCTACGAATCAACAATTCTACTCCAAGGATTATATCCTACAGAGAAAGTCCTGCAGGCATGCAACAGGAGACATAAACAAGAATCCACATATGTACTGTAATAGCAAAAAACAAAAAACAAAAGATAACCCAAATGCCAAAGAAGCATGGATAAAAAATTGTGATATCTTCAATCGTAGGTGTTTTCATTACTGTCTAGTATTCAGCAGTGATAGAATACCATACAGTAGCGAAGATGAAAACATTACAGCTACATCCAACAACTTGAATTTATGGAAAATAATACTGAAAAGAAACAGCAAACTGCAGAATAGGAAATAAAATGTGATGTCCAAGAGTTCAAAAACAGGCAAAATAAAACAATTTAGGAATACAAACCAAGTATACAAAGTATAAAAAAAGCAAAGGAAAGATGAACACAGAATTCAGGATGATTACAGTTAAGCAGGGAGAAAAGGAGAGAGGATCCAGGAGGAAAATACAGGGATTTATAAAGTAATAATATGCTTTTTCTCAAATCAGTACACTGTATAGTCTTCTTACCTTATATTTTATACAGCATTCTTTTGTAGCTACTCAATGTCTAATAAAAATAACTTAGAACAGCAGCTTAAAGGAGAAAACCCCCATATGGTTGTATCAATAATTGCTGAAAAGACATTTGACCGTGTAAAAGTAAAAAGAGGAAAACCTCATTCAAAACTGAGTTGGGAAGCCATGAAGGGAGGGGCTCTCAAACACATACCACTTGTCAAAGCTTACTTTACATACCCAGAACAGGAAGAAGGAAGATTTTCTCCTGGCCCAGCAACAACTCAGCCAGTGAGAAGCTGCCACAACCTAGAACTCTCCCTCTTCTTTAATAAACTTTTATCAAAACTGCCCCTCCCAATTTCCTCCATAAAAGCACACTCCTCTCCTCTGGACTTGCCTAAGGTTCGCTATAGTTTGCTTGTCCGGAATTGCAACTCCTCTGCTATTCCCAAATAAACTCATTTGCTGGTAGATTACCTTTGTCAATTTTTAAGGTTGACAGCAGTCTCCAGGGGCACACAACCACATTTTATTCTGCGTCACTGGTGTCACTGGTGTCACTGCCTGCCAGATTCAGGCAAGACTGGCAGCCACAGCTCCAACTCAGAGGCTCCACATTTAATTTAAAGAAAAGGGGGAGGGGGGCAAGGAAACTCCTTCTACATTTTAAAGGCCATTTGCCAAACCAACAGCCACATTCCTGCTTAACTGTAACATGTGATTTCCATCCACATCACATGTGGATATCCATCCACATCAGAAACAAGACTGGCATAATTATTCAACACTGTTTCAGAGTTCTAGCTAAAGTAAACTGGCAAATAAAATGGTATACTGGCCAATATGCAGATTGTATCTATAAAACAGGTTTACTTTTAAAACTACCAGGATTCATAAGGTAGAAAATATTAAGTCATTAGCTTTTCTCTACATTAATAATCAGGAATAAAAATGGGAAAAAATATCCCATTCACAATAACAAAAACCATAAAATACTTAGGAATAAATTTAATGGGAAAGTGATAGGACCCATATAAAGAAATTATAAAATCTTATTGGAGGACCTAAAAGAAGTCTAACAAATGAAAACCATTTTATATCATCTGGGGAGATTTAGGTTCATAAAAATGTCAACTCTCCCAAAATTTACATCTAAATTTAATTCAATTATTTAAATCTCAATAGAATGTTTGGTTTTGGCAAGGATGGGAGAGAACTGGATAAGTGATTTTAAATTTCATGTGACAGAATAAATCCTAAGAATAGCCTGGAAAAGTATTTTAAAAAGAAAAATAGTGAAAGAGTTTGACCCATCTAGATGTTGATGACGCCCAAAATTCTAGTTTCAGCTAGGATCTCACCCCTCACATTGGAATTGCCTGTTCTACTGATAACAGGATATCTATATTGGCATGTCTAAGGGGCATCTCAAACCCAAAAGGTCCAAAACCAAATAGAGTGGAATATAAATAATGACAAAGATAGTTCATTCAATAAATGGAACTGGCATAAGTGAATTTCCATCTGGGATTTTAAAAAAAAAGCTTGACTCCTGCCTTACTGCTTATACTAAAATACATTCCACAAGGAGTGGAGGTTGACACACAAATTTTTAAAACACTGCAACAAAATGTAATAGAATGTTTCAGGGTTGGGGGGAGGATTTTCTTAAGCATGATAGGAAACCCACAAACCTAAAAATGTTTACCTTTCAAGAAACACCATACATCAATCCAAGGACAAACCAGTAGAAAAGGTGCCAAAGTTGTGAAACCTAAGAGGCCTCAGGTGCCGAGAGGCCAACAAGCTAACAAGCAGACTGGACCTTCAAGAAAAATCACCCGGAGATAGCTATTTTAAAACGTAAAGCATGCAGCTTCCTTTCCAGGTCCTCTATCTTGCAGATATGAAAGCACCACATCATAAGGACATCTATACAAAATGTTTTCTGTAGTGAGCAAACAGCTGGAAAACAACCTAGGAAAAAGGCTTCACTTCACCTGTGCTTGGCGTTAATACACAGACGTCAGTGGAAAAAAATCCCCATTTTTCTGTTTGGGATGTGAGCTATTGGGTCCACAAGGCCTTTAGCTTGCTGTAGGATGTGAGGCGATGCCCGCAGCTGCCGCCCCAAGTCTGGCCCTCGGTCTGGCCAAATGCAATGGGGCCACTGAAACCCGACGTCCGGCTCAGTGACCGACCTCACACACCCCAACTTGGTCACGGTTCTCTCCTGGACCCCAGGCTGAGGCACGGATGCTGACCTACCCAGCACGGGCCATCTCGGTGGAATCGTAATGTTTCCAAGGCGCATGCGCAGAGCGCAGCCGCACGTGCAGGGCAGACGTACCACGCAGGCGCCGTTGTGCAACCGCCTTGAGGACCTGGACAATGAGCTTAGGGGTGGATCTTCGCAGACCACAAGTGTTGGCTCGCTGGAAGAAGGCTGTCACCCTGATAGGACTGTGCATTGGATACCCTTAAAGCCGCTAATGAGAGATGGCCGAGTGCCAGGTCCTGCCCGAGCCCTCTAAGTGAGATGAGTTTCCAGCCAGCCCACAGGGTCGTATTGTGATAGTTGATTGAGCGTGAGGAACTCGAAACTTCTTCTGATAAATAGGGACTCTCTTTCTACTGCAGCACCCCAAACCCAGCTAGTGATAGATTGGTTTAAATGGTGGGGCACTGGAGAGGGGACTGAGAGTCCAGAGCTTCAATAGAGGAAAAGAGTAGTGGGGAAGAAGAGACAAATTCAAAGTTGTGGTTAAAGCTGGCCACAGCTTCCCGAGAAACCTGCTGTTGCCGAGGCAGGAAGTGGCCCCAGAAAATCCCATGGAAGCATCTCAGCAGAGTATAGGGTGGACAAGAAAGGAGGGGTGTGTCCGTCAGATCCTTCCCCTCTCACTGGTCCAAGTCTGCTCAGTCTATGACCTCCCCTACCCTCCAGGCCTTAGCTAGCGGCAGCTGAGCCTTCCAGAGCTCCAGGAAGTACCATAGGCAACCTGTGGTGCAGCCCCGAGGCAAGGTGGATGGAAGCTGCACCCTCCTCACCCTTAGGGGATACTGAAACTGGCCAAATGATTAAAAGGCCACGAGGATGGCTGTGGGGTTAAGCAGCGGAAGACGTATAGGTAGCAGATGGAGACCAGTAATCTTGGGTGCAAAGTTTGGGGGTCAGGGCAGAAGGGGCTTTGGGCCACCAGGCCAACTTCAATCACACCAGCTCCAGTTGACTGGCAATCTGTATGGACTTCTGGATAAATTTCATGTGGAGAGCTGGCCCTGTGGCTAAATAAGCTGGGAAACCTGTAATATCATCTGACTCCTTTTTAGAGGAGAAATGGGGAGCCAGAGTGGGCGGTGACTTGTCTGAAGCCTTGGAAGCTCAAAGGAAGGTTGGTTCTGCAGGATCCACCAGGAACCCTAGTCGGGCCTGGTACATTCAAAGTTACCAGGTGAAAATACCCAGATGAAAAACAAGCCTGGTGACATTTTGGCTCATTGTTGAATGGGATGTGCGTTGCCAGGCTCTTTGTCTGTCCAGTCTTTCTTGCTTACTATGGAGACAGTGCCTCTACCAGTGCTGAAAATAGGCGAAAGGCTGTCTAAAGTCTCAAATGTAGCAGTGGAGAAAGATGTTCCTTTGGAGCTCTGCTTCCCATGGCCACATTGGCTGTTCAACTGCTCAGGGAACCAAGAGCAATGTTGCCTCTTGGTTCCAAAGGAAGCCTCAGAGGTTCCATCTCCAACAAAGGCTGAAACCTCCAGTGGAATTGTGAGGATGTTTCAAGCACCTTGGTGATCACCACCAAGTAGGTCCCTAACAGCTTGGCCCAGCTGCAGAACAACCTTCCAACAGGAACAAGCATCCAGTGGAGGCACCACTCACTTAGGCCAAGCCTTGTATTCTATGTACATAGCAAATAATTTTTGAGTTTCATCAGTCTTAACACTTTTGGGTCCTAGAGCTGTGAACTTTTGGCCAGTACTGCTTGAACCACAGGTTTGAAAGGGCATCATGAAGATGCAAGGAACTGGACTCAACAAAGAGGAGCCAAAAATCATTATCACTCAGATGGATATAAAGGAGAACCAAATAAGTTTTTCTCAGCCTGTTATTAACCCATGCTTGTGTGTGATAAACAAAAAATGTCAAACCTTTGTCCTGATCTGGTAACAAACAAAATTGATCCTAAAGTGGGGTTTTTAAACCTAAGTCTATGGGACATTTAGGGGCAGAGGGGGGTCATAAAGTGAACATTTCCCTGAAGACTTCACCCCTTGTTTTCATCTGATTTTTGTAAACTCTTGTAGACTCCCTAACCCAAGATTCAGAACTATAGCTCTATACAAGAGAAATATGATTGGCCAATGAAGATGCTCCATTTCACTTAAATTGATTCAAAACAACTCAGAAGTCCATGGCTTTTTACCTTTCAAATTAGTAAATATGTAAAAGAATGCATGCTAGGAAGTGGGGGGAAAGGAACTGTTGGTAGGAGTTGAAATTGGAAGTCTTTTCTGGAATGTATCTTAGTTGTTTGAATACAACCATCGTATGACCCAGCCATTTCTCTTTGGAATTTACTCTATATAGAGAGAAGAGTTAATGAATAAACATCTACACACACTCATCATGGCATTTTTCATTGTTAAAAACACCTGAAATGTTTATAAATAGGGGACTGCTAGGTGACAGTACATTGTCATCTAGTTATTCTGAAACAGGTTCCAAAATACAGTACGTGGGAAATAAAAAAGAACAGAATGGATATATGTATATTTGTGTGCTCAGGATGGATACTCATTCTAGTGGGAAAATGGGGGTTGGGGTGGAAGAGAACCTTGCTTTTCATGGTCCAACCTTTTGTGCTGTTTGAATTTTTACCATGTACATGTGACACTGTAAAAAAAAAAAAAAAAGACTAAAGTCCCATCCCTTCCACTCTTTAACAAGAGTTACTGCACTCATTCCCCTATTTGCTGCCTTGAACTAAGGACCTTCCTGCTACAGACCAGCCAGACCATCTCCTTCCTCCCAAACAGGTCAGCTATTCTGTGACAGGGAAAAGGGAGGGGACCTTGCATTTTATCTTCCCACCAAGAATGGCAGGAGTGCTCCTAGGAAATAGGCTATAGGCAGCACAGTGGGCACATCTAGAAGTTGAAGCTACAACATTTTAGAAATAAAGTATTTCAGTTTCTGTGGGTGTTGAGGATGAAGACAGGAAACAATGAAGATGGTAAAGATGAGGAAGAATTTGAAGAGTTTAAAGACACCATGGTAAAAAGAATAAACAGGAGGAAGTTACTGGATTTTACTAAGAAGAAAACAAAGTAAGTTCAGGAGTCTCACCAGTAAAAGTTTATAGTATTGCATTTTGATTACAGGTGTGTAAATTAAAAACTTGAGTATTACCTTCTGGTAAAAATGCAGAACCAACTTCTTTTAGATTAAAAGAAAAGGTTTGGGGACAAAATGCTGCCTGGGATGAAGAGAGAGAGATGGACTGGAGAGGAACCACCAGCTTGAATCCCAAGACTCTTAAGAGAATCTTCCAGAGGAAGCAGCCAGGATCTCTCATCTCTCTGAATGGTATTTTCCCCAAACAACCCTCCTCCAGGGATGTGGTTTGGGGAAACCCAAAACCCTAAGCCATTGTGCCTAAGTGGTTAAAGACTCCCGAATCCAGTGTGGCCTGCTTCCCTCACCAGTTACTTCCTAGTCTTCTGCAGAATTCACAGGGTGGCACCATCTACCCACGGGGAGTGGGTAGATGCCAGTTTGAATCAGACCAGTGGGTACAAGGGCATAGTCCTTATGCCTTTAGAAAATCCAAAGTCCCCAAATAAAGAGAAGAGATAAGAGAGTGGAAAAAAATCAAACCAGAATTTTTCCAATGGCCATTAAAGAGAAAACAATTCTTGCCTGTCTTTGACCCTGAGAAGTTGCTTGAGGGACACAGCTGTATGAGCTGTATGAGACAGTAGGGAAGGCATGGTGTGCTTCCTGCAGAACTGCCTCTGGAGTCCCTGCAGCCCACCTCCTGCACCTGTGGGCCAGGGGGCTCAGTGACCCCTTCTGTCTGCCCCATAGCAGGGACCTTGACGGGACATGGTGGAGCCAGGTAGAGGAGGAGAAAAGTAGCAGCAGCAGACCCTCTAAATTGGCCAGCACCACCTGAGGTGGCAGCACTCCCTGCCAAACCAGAGATGGAGGCCACCACATCAGTACCAAGGGCTCTTTCACACACAAGGTCCTTTCCTAAAAAAGAATCCTTTGGAATTCAGACATTCAATGTGCTACCCAAGTCAGTGGTCTAACCAGTGTTGGATCTGTCCACTCAACCTGGACTCAAGTTATTGAGGCAGGAAACCTCATTGTCCACAGTTATGAGGAAATCACTCCAGCAATGAGAACTTGAATGGTGGATAGTGAGGTTGAATGGATCTTTCTTCCCCAAGCTGTTTGGACAAAGCCACAGCCAAGAGGACAGCTGCTCAGGCCGACACATCCCTGATCTAAGAAAGGAGCCGCTCAGTGCCAAGCTTCTTCCTGACCCACAGCCCCCTTGGAGGTCCCCTGGATCAGAGCCCCTAGGAGGAGCACAACTCTGGGGTCTCTCTCCCTCCCCTATCCCTCATATTCCAACGTTGTTCATCTTCTAGGAGAGAAACCAGCCCTGCCTCTCCGACTTCTGGATGGCGCTGGACTTGCCACATCTTGAGGAGCCAGGAGCCAAGAGAATTGGCTTAAGCTTGACATACTGGTTCTCTGTCCTTTGCCTCAGAGTCACGCACTAAAAAAAAATGTATAGTCTCACAGCAGGCACAGCATCTTGTTCTTTTAAAAAATAAATATTTATAAACTTAGGGAGGAAGATTCAAAGAATCAAGAGTCTCTTTCCCTCCAAAAGCACAAATGTCCCACGTGCATCAAACCAAGGTAAATCCACCAACCCATGAATGAAACATCACCCCCACCCCCCTGGGAGCTCTCTGCCTTGAGGGGCAGGAGAGCTGATCTCTGGCTCCAAGCTCCTTAGTCTCCCTTGGTGATCAGGTCCTCGATGTAGGCATCCAGCTCATCATCTGTGTTGATGTCTATGTCCTAAAATAGAGCAGGGCAGGGTCAGCTGGAGGCCATAAGGTGGTGGGGGGCTCACCTCTCCACCCTGAGCCCAGAGTCCCCTCTTCTCCTCCTTCCTTTCCCCCCGCACCCTGGCTGTCAGCCCTCTCCCCTCCCTCTTGATCATTCCCCACCACCCCCAGCCCAATCCTCTGTGCACAGATGACGCCCAGATTTTCTGCCTCTGCCCTAACTCTACCCCCAAGTTCCAGGTTGCCTTAGCTGTGCTGCAGGCTTCTCAGACTGAATACATCCAAAACAACTCAAATGTACCCCAACCCAAGCTGTTCCCTTCTCAATACACACCACCATCTTCTCTTCACCCAGGGACTGAAGACAAGCCACAAGAGATCACCCATTTCTTCCCTATCTCTCAGATATTACAGATTTGCCCACTCCCTCCATCTTCACTGTCACCATCCAAGGTTCAGGAGACCAGAATCTCTCACCCAGATAACTGTGGGAACCTCCTCAATGTAGTCCTGGGTTCTAAACTCCACCCTCTCCAGTCCTTCTTATAACCAACCATAGTGTCTTAGATTGCAAGTTGAATGATGCCACACCCTTCCAGTGACTTCCCACTTCATAGAGGCCCTACTACTTCTCCTGCTGCCCACAACTCCCTGCCTTGGGCCTAGAGTCCTGCTCTTCCCTCTGCCCAGAGCATTCACATTCACTCTTGCATGACTGGTTCCACTCTCAGCTCAAATACCTCAGAGAGGCCATCCACAAACGCCCTGGTAAAGTTGTCCCCCCTTTTTCTGTTTCTCATTCTCTTTACTTCATGACACTTCCCACCATCAATAATTCTATCTCCTCCAATAGACTGTCAAGCTGTGAGAGCAGGGACCTATCTTGCCTGCCTGGTTCACCCAGTATCCACAGGACAAGCACAAAGTAGGCCCTCAGTGTTTACTGCCTGGATGAAGGACTGAGACCCTACAGGGCACTCCCCACTTCTGGGCCACCCAATCCCATCTGGGCGTCATCTGGAAAAGTGAGAACTTTCTATTTTATGGCTTGAAGAATTCTCAAACCAGGTTGTATATCAGAACGTCTAAACAAGGGCAAAAGTCTGATACCGTGGGTCTGGCTGGGATGAGGCCCAGGCAGCCGCACCACCTCCAGCCCTTCTGGTCAGGATGCTGTGCAGCCAGGGTTGGAACCACAGATTCCTGTGAGTGGGGAGAAGCGAGCAAGAGGTGCCCAGGCCCCCCTCCCTCAGGCACCAGGTGGTCCAGCTGCAATGAGAGGGCTGCCTGGCTCACCTCCTGCACCTTTTGTAGGAGCGCCACGATGTTGGTCCTCAGCTTCTGCAGCTTCTCCTCTGTCTCACGGAGCTTTTTCTCAGAGGAACGCAGGCTCTCCTCAGAGGCCTTGGCCCGCGAGTCAGCACGACTCTGGTAGGAATGGCACAAATTCTGGAGCCCCACTTCATACTGCTTGAAGTACTCTTTCTGTCAGAAGGGAAGCCGGAAAGTGGGTACATGAGTTCAAAGGGGTGCTCAGGGCCCTTTTAGATGAGCACTTGGTTTCCCCAACTGGCTTGGCACAAGGAGGCTGGACCTGAAGAAATGTCAAACACGAGGGGCAAGCCGTCTCCCTAGTTCCAAAGTAGAAAGACCCTGATGCCCATTGCATGGGGCTGCCATGAGGACAAAGACAGGATCACACATGTGAAGCACTCAGCAAAGTGCTTTAACAGACAGCAAGCCATAAGTAAATGTGAAGGATGATTCTTACCATTCCAGGTGGCACAAAAGGACAACAGTCATTCTTCAGCTCCATCATACCTTTCTAACTTCACGGCAGCCCTTTCAACAATTCATTTCTAAAGTCAGCCTGACAATGTCAGGATCAAAAGTTCTCTTCCTCCAATATTTACCAAGCAACTACCAACAGCAGATAGCTCCAGATTTGTGTAGTATATTTATACAGCATCAGTTTTTAGTAACTTCCCTGAGTCCCTGGAACTTCCAAGGGGTGGGGAAGTAATGTTAACTAGTTTCTGTAGACAGGAGGCTTTTCAAACTTTTAAAAGATAGCAGAACACTTGTTTCAAATGAAATTTTACATGGAATCTCAGTGTAAAAACCAATTTAGGTAGTATCTCTAGATTACATTTCTTTTCTAAATTCAAACTTACAGCACCATGATCAACTCATAAATTACCAATGAGAATGATAAGGCCATTTAGATGAACCAGCAGATCCTGGCTAACCACTGCAGTTTTATCTCTAGCATTTATTTACTTCTATGAAGAGGAATGAGCTACCTAGCATTGGGTGGCGCTCCTGATTGCTGGTTTTAAAAAGTGTTACTGGCCAGTATTTAACTGTGTCGTTCTCCTTACAATCCAGATTGTTATTCTATTAAAGCAATAAGGCAAGAAAAACTTCAAGTTCTGCACACAAAAAAATTACTTTGGCAGCATAAAATAAATGTTCAAACTGCTCCAATGTATTAAAATTTAGTATACAATGTCTTGAACCTGTGATTTGTATTAGTTTAACTTTTAAAGTAATCATAGATTCTCTCTCACACACACATATATGTATCTAATATTTGAAGGACACTTGTGGACTATATGGAACTCCTGGTCCAGCATGATGGGAAAAAGGATGATCATTTAGACTGACAAGGACATAATGAACATTAGACTCTGTTGTGTCTCTAACATTAAAAAAATTAAAGTGAGTTCTTTTGGACATTACAATCAGGAGGACATATAAAGTTCATGCATTGGTGATATGCCTCCTTTTATAAGAATAAGCTAACAGACTATTTTAGGCTCACACGCTCCTATGTTTTGCTCTGAGCAGTAGAGCCCACTGCAGAGATCTCACTGCATCCAGGCTTTGCTCTGAGTTTGGCAAAAACGTTAAGATAAAAGCAACAAATCTGGCAAGAGGAAGCCAGGCCATAGCCTATCAGCTATTTGTTCCTGGAATCTGCAGGGCAACAGTTGAAGCATGGAGCTTTCTGTGAAGCTGTCATGAGTTCTGCTATCTTCTAGCTTCCTCAGTATGGACAACCCCCTCTCATCTCACAGGGAATCACGTTGGCACCATGGGAAGAGCAAGACCCTTGTCCTAAGGAGTGCCTGGGTTAAAAGCTGGCTCTATTACAACAGACTCTTCACCTCTTGGAGACTTAGTATCTTAACTCTTAGCCTCATTTCCTTAAAAATGGAATGGAAATAATACCCCATATTTTTCTCTCTGGAAAAACTTATCCAGAACGTAGCTGCCATACAAGCACCCACATCTTGAACATACTAATCCTGCAGTGTCAACTCCAGTCTATTCTACAAAAACCTCCTTCAAAAACTTAGCTATTCCTACCACGAAAACATCTCACTTGATGTGGACAATTACTAGATCCCCATCTCCAGTCCTGCCGTTCCCACTCACAAGCACCAGTCCCCAATCTCCATCTGCCCACTGGACATCACCAGAAATTTAGTGTCTGTACTTCCAGCCCAACACAATTAAATCTCAACTAATCTTCCTCTGATAAAAGCTGTTTCTTCTCCCAGTTAACAGCCTTGTCATCAACTTCCAATTCCCACAGGCCTGAGACACAAAGAAGCATGTGGCCTCTGCCTCCTCCCCAATCACTTGCCTCTTGACATGTCCCTTTCACCTGATGGTCCTCTCTCACCACTCTGGCTCTCCTTCCCATTCCCTCACCTCTGACTTTTTACAACTATACTGGCCTCCTTGCCCCTGCATCTCCCATCCACCCATCCTACCTAAACATACTGCTACGAGTATTACCTTCTCAGGGGCAGAGTCAACAGACTTAGGCCCATAAACCAAATCAGCCTGCTGCCTGTTTCTGTAAATAAAGCTTTATTGGAACACAGCCACATCTTTTCCTTTACTTATTGTCTGTGGGGGCTGTCAGGCTATAAGAGTGGGATTGAGTACTTGCCAAAGACTATGTAGCCCACAAAGATGAAAATATTTGCTAACTGGTCCTCTACAGAAAAAGTCGGTTGACCTCTGCCCTAGACATGATTGACAATTCCATCAGCTCAAACATTTTGCTGGCCCTCCCATCTCCTACAGAGTTTAAGCCACTGTGCTTAAGATTGGACATTCAAGATGCATCATATCCTAGCTCTCAGGCCCCTTCTATCTTAAACGTTCACCCCTACCTGTTGTCCTGACCTCCCCCACCTGCTCTTTCATCTCTCTGAGCATTTGCTCACGAAAGTCCCCTCGTCTTAAACTTTCCCTGTCACTTACACAGGCACTTGCCAAAACCCACGTTTTCCTCAAACTGAGTTGCTCTCCCCTGTCCCCAACACTGCCCACATCCACAGCACTTACTGCTCTCCACCTTCACATTCAACTACTTTGTAAAAATTCAGTCTCTAGAATCTTAAGCCACTTGGCAAGACACTTTTGCTGCTAAGAGGTCCAGCAGGGCCTGCTCAGGGTAGATGCCACATCAGCATTTGCTGGGTTAAATAAGACTCTGCTTATTTTCGTACATCATGAGCTTATTTATACTTCCCTCTAAGAGAGTCGAGTTTTAGGCACTTTGAGCCTAAGTTCTTCACTGTTACCTGGGACAGGTCTACTATCCCTAAGTGAGGACTCAGGCCCGGAGTCTCACGACGCCAGATCATGTCCTCCAATTAAGCCACTTCTTTTTCCTACAATATAAAGTCTCCTCTTCCCTTCTCTCAGCATAATAGCTAGCTGAGAGGCCCACAGCTAAAAGATGCCAACCACAAGCACCAAGAGGGGCACACACAGTGCAAAATCAAAGGTCAGGCCAGACTCACCAAAGGAAATGATATTAGCTCATCTGAATTCATAGCACTCAGCTCCTTCTTGGAGATGGGGAAACTTGGAGGCAGGAAGTACCGTAAACAATTCCTAAACGAGAAAGACAAAGGAGGGGACAGGAAGTCAGAATGGCATGGAGGAGTAGAGAGCTGCTGCTGGCCCTGGAACAGGACGACAAACACACCGGAGGATTTGGACGAGCAGGTCGATGGTCTCGTGATTGGTGCTCGGAGCAGTAGTGTCAGGCTCGATGCGAATGCAATCAGAAGTGGAGGGCTCTGCCACGGCCACAGCCTGCTGGGCCACCATGGTCTCTTCCTCCTCCCCACCCTCCTGCTGCGTGTCAGGGCTCTGATACTCCGGAGAAGGGGGCTTCATCAGCCGCACATCCTCACTGTCTTTTTCCACCCTAGGGAGAACATAATGCTTGTGTCACATGTCTTCTGGGCTCCCAGGATGGGATACCACCTCCCCCTGCCCTGAGCAACAGTCAACCCAGCCTCTCAGAAGGGGCATTACCAGCGGTCTCTTGGTGTTGTGTCTGTGGGCACGTAGTCAAACTTCACCTTCCACCGCACGACATGCTTGCCCACCTCCACAGCTGTAACACGGCCTGTGTACCACTCCCTGTTCACACGCACCTCCACGTGCAGCCCTTTATCTGAGAATGGAAATGGGGTGGAAGTCAGAAAACTACAGAGACTCCACACAGCCAGGGCCACCTCGAATAAGGTCACCCTAGGATTTGCAGGGACAAGAACCCCTAGGTGCTTGCCCCCACTATGCCAGAGACATAGAGCCCAGCCATCTGGGTTTCCTTCCCCATCTGTCATGAGGGTGCCAAAGAGCAGCAGAACAAGTGACTACCAGAGGTGCACGCCAAGGAATTAGTGCTAAAAATACACACAATAGTGGCTTTCTTCAGAATTCTTCTCGGAATTAGACTTGGAACCACTGTAGCATGAAAGCCCAAAGCCAGGAAAGCCTCCATAAGCCTTTGGGGTAAGCTGCTGCTGGCTGAGGTGCCCCATTTTCCCCATAGGCTGCCAGATACACCTCCTTGAACTTACCTTTCTGAGCCTTCTTGAGCTCAGCTGAATCCTCTTCCCCAGCACTGTCTGAGAGCTACAAGGAGAAGAGTCTGTCAGAGTCATCCCCAGTGTCCCCAAAGAGTGGACTTTTGCATGACTCGCTGCCCAGGGTCATCAGCCATCATATTCATGTTGTCTTACACAGCAGTTTAAATCACCATGTCTTGCTGAGACCCACTCCTTAAATTACTACCTTAGGTAACTGCACTTCTGCTACCCTTATAAACAAGATAGCTGACAAAGGGCAGAATGTCGAAGACACAGGAAGCAAGGGTTTCAAGCCTCCCTGATCTGCACCAGTGTGACCTCAGACCTGTGCCTAGAGCCAGAAGGCAGCCACACTCTGGATGCTCCCTGGCACCATGTTTCCAGTCATCTGCATGACTGAGAGGCCTTCAGAGATGGACTGCATTCCTGGAAGGCTCATGTCACAGAGCACAAACAGAGCTGGTACAGACTGCAGGTACAGACTACAGGGGCAGTATAGACCCTGAGGGGGGAGTCTCTAAGAACCTCACCTTGACCACCTACCTCATTCGAGTCCTTCTTTTCCTCTTTCACAGCAATTTTGCTCCGCTTGGACCTCTCCTTCCTCCTTTCAGCCTCTTCTTCGGCTTCTTCTTCATCAGAGACCTCTAGGGTCCGCTTCCGACCAGGCGTGGCCTAGAGCAAGAGAAAAGGGCTATGAGAGTCCTGCCAGTCCTTGAGGTACAAAAGATTCCATTTTGCCTAACAGGGCTTCAGAGAGGGGCCTGTATAGCTGAGCACCCCCGGACATGACTCAGTACACAGAAACCTCATGGCCCCTGTACCCACGAGGACTTTTACTCAAAGCTGTCACCAGGGAAGCCTCTCAATCCACTTCACACTTGGCTTGGCTGGCCGGCTGGCCAGCCAACTGTGACCACCCTGAGACACACCAACCACTTCTGCAGCCCACCAATCTATGCCCAGTGTGAGAAGCCAGTAGAGGTGATTCAAGTTTGTGGCAGACCAAAACTCAGAGAGAGCAGTGAAAAGCTCTCTGAACAAGGAACCAAATCACTCTGTGCCCCTGACAGAGTCCCTTCAGCCATCTGGACTTCTCCTCAGGGGCAGCAGCTGGTCTCCACTGAGGCACCCCCAGAACAGCTTTGACACTTCCTGACACCACTCCTATACCACTGAGGGTGGGCTGGGAGCTGGGGAAAGTAAAACATCTTACCGGGGAAAGTTTACTGGGTGGCTCTGACTTCTTGACTACTGGAGTCTTGATGGCTTTGGGGGCAGGAACCTCCCGAGGGCTCTTAGAGTTGGGCAGCAGAGATGATGACAGAGGCTGCACCAGTGGGGCAGGCCGGGGTGCAGTCTTGACCTGAGTGTTAGCATGCTTTCGGGGTGCCTCGGGTGGCTGGAGAAGCCTGGATGTACAGGCCTCCTCCCGGGATACCAGGGCAGAAGGCTTTAGGGTGCTGCTGATGACAGGAGCCTTCCGAGGATGGCTGGCTGGCCTGGGAGGTTGCAAGGAAGGGGGTCTGCTTGGGGCATTCTTGATCACAGCAGGTAAAGGAGGTGACCGAGGACGCTGAGGTCTACGTGCAGGTTCCTAAAAGAGGCCCAGGGAGAGTAAAAACAATGATCCTAGCACAAGACACCTGAGGAAAAGTTCCGTCTCTTGCCCTTGGGCTTTACCTCAGTGGAAGGTCTGGTGGTCACTTCCAATGGCAATTTCTTCAGGTCAGCTTGGGAGCGGATGGGTGTCGTTTTCTGCAGGGAAAACGTGATGATAAGGTTGTCTGCCTGTCTTGGTACATTCAAGTAAACTTTTTGGATCCCTACTATGTGTCTAGGACAACAGGCAAATAAAAAAGAAAACCCAGGCCTCAGTCCTACTGTTACATGAGTCTCCCATGCTCACTGACTGAGGAGACAAAAAAATATGCACAGACACTAAACCATCAGCAAAATGCAGCATTCTGTATGATTAATCCAGCAATTGGGAGACTGGGAAAAAGTGTCAATGGACTCAATTACTATAAAAAACATCAAAAAAGGTGGGAAAGGCCTGGTCTGATCAATAAGACCAGAAAAGATGGTGAGATTCAGCAAACAGGGATACATGCATAAGCCGTCCGAACTAGTGAGAATTTCTGCAGACACAGAAACCAGAAAGCAAAAAGCTTTTATAATACATATGATAAAGAGTTAATACCACAAATATGTCTAAAAAACCCTGACAAATCAATTAAAGGGAAAAAATGAAATATGAGACTAAGCAATTCTAAAAGAAACATAGACACATGGAAAAACTGTCAATTTTAGAAATATAAAAAATTCAAATTATAAAATGTATACCTCTATCAAATTTGCAAAAACGTTTAAAAATAAATGTACTACTGATTTAAAAAGAAACAGAAATTAATATATCTTCTGGAAATGCTTTTAAAAGCCATAAAATTTTATAAACCCCTTTATTCTTTCAAATTCACTTCTAGAAAATTATGCCCCCCAAAATAATTATGCACTAAAAAGACATTTCTAAATATATACGTATGTATATGTATATCATGTGACATGTCGTGATCTCTATATTACTATTAAAAATACATATGTATTTATGTGTATGTAAGCAATCATAAAAAGCTGGAAGAATTTGTAGTAAATAACGGTTATGTCTAAGGTAGGATATTTGTTTTCTGGAGTTTTAAAACATTCATAAATTAATTAAACCACTGTAATATAAACAAAAAACTCTTTTTAAAAGAATAATCAGGGTGTACTTGAGAACCAGTGTGCCTAGAGGTTGGGATTTGGAAAGCTTTGGCAGTACTCATGGGTGAATGGAGAGAATAGGGGAGCCACTGAGGGTTGAGAGAATAGGGGAGCCACTGAGGGTTGCTATCCCATCCCAAAAAGACCCTTGTCACAGGCTAGCTCTGCGTACTGCCCATGACCACACACCTGCAGGGCCTCCAGCTTCTCCTGCTGTTGGCGAATTTTCTCTGTCAACTGCTTTTGCTTCTCTTCCTGTGTCTTCAGGTCCTTTCTGAATGTCCCCAGTGGGACCTTCTGCTTCTGTTCAGAAGCCTCACACCTGCAGAAAGAAGGTGCTAAGGAGGCTATGGCAAACCAGGGCTCTAGGTGGGGCAGGGTCCTATCTCCTCAGTGAACCTATACTGTCTCTCAGAGTAACCACCTCAGAGTTCCCAAGTGCACGGAATACTCACTGCAGGACACACCTCTATTTTTACCTCCAGGGCACTTATTATGTGCAGCAACATAGATGTAAAGATGTGAGCGCTGACCTCAAGAAGCGTAGTGAGTTATTTATTCAAAGAGTGGTGGGAGAACATGGTGGGAGGATGGAGATACCTACAATCTCCCTATAAGAGAAAGTGCTCACCGGTCCTGCTCAGGATCAGGGTTCATGGAGCAAACCCAGGTATCAGGGTAATCTTTTTCCACAGAATTCAGCTGAAAGGGGAGGGTCCGCCACTTCAGGCACAAATCTGTAACACAGAAAACACACCCCACAAAGTCAGTCATGCCTACCAACAATATCTACAGTCAGGCTCCTCCTAGTCAGGTCCAAGGCAAAGATCTTCACTCTGGCTCCAACTCTACCTTCCTTACAGAACAGTAACTCTTCTCGGGGACAGTGATTCCAGCAAGGATGGAAACTTTATATTGTGGACTCTCAACACCCCCAACCCCTCTCCCTCCTCCACTAAGATGCTAGCTCAGTCTACACTTGTACCATTAACAATGTGGTACCAAACCAAGTGAGGTCTAGTAGGTTAGATGACCTGCCTCAATCAGGAGGGACAGACTAAGACTGAGCTCTCAGGTCCATCACTGAACATCATCATATCCTTAGTGGGACTATAAGTCCACGAATGTCAGTCCCACCAGGAGACCAGTACAGGGATGGAGAGAAAAGAGGACCATGAACTATGACAGAAAGGAGTCAGGAGGATGTTCCGACCACTGACTCACCACACTGGATGGTGGTTGGGATTTCCATAGCTCTCCGGCGTTTGTAACGCAGCTCGCTGGATGGGGGCTGGTTCCAGTTGGCAGAGAGGTAGCCAAACTCATCCCAAAACTTGATGATTCCCCGCTGGGCTAGAAGGCAAACAAACACCCACACACCTCCTTAGGAGCCAGCCTCTCTTTCTAATTTCACCCCTCAGGCAGTGAGAGTATACTAAGGCTGGAGGTGAAGAGAAAGGCCATTACCAATGGCGATGTCCTTCCAGTACTGTGCCAGGTGCTCCCCCATTGCCCGCAGCAGGTGCCGGTACTCCTTGGCATCAGCAAAGTCCTGTTTGTTGTGTGTAGGCTCCAGGACCAGGTAGGGCACATCAACGACCCCAACGACCCCACCACATGCCCTGCCAAGAGAAAGAAGACACAGCTTTGTCATCCCACTGGCCAAAACCCTCCCGCCATCCACCCTGGGCTGGGAAGCTCTCCTGGGGCAGTACTCACATGCCCCCTTCCAGCTGTGGGCCCACTTTCTCATACATCTTGATCAAGCGGCTACAGTTGTAGATGAACATGCCATCCAGGTCCCGGTGTTCAATGTTGACCCCAAAAACAAAATTCAGTTCCTTAGGTTCTTTAAGCGCTCTGGGAAGACAAAACATAAATTCAAGAAAATCAACTCATTAACAAGCAAATACCACAGTGTTTATTTAAGATGTGTTAAGCTCAAACTTAAGATGTGTTAAGCAAAAAGTTTTGCATTTTCATTTAATGTATATAATCTTTTAGACTTGATAGGAATATGCACTGTGCAGTGACTCTAAGCATCCCTCATTAAAAGCTTATGACTTTGGCTTCTGATAACAAAACAGACAGATTTAGGTGTGAATGGGATGCTGTAAAGCTGCTGCAAATCTGTGAGTTACACAGTGGTATAAACACAAGGTTTTCTGCATATTTACTCCATTAATGTGACATTAATTATTTTTGAAAAGGCAAAAATTCACAAGAACATTGAGAAAAGAGACCATCATGTGATAAATGTCAACAAAATCAGGGAAGCTAAAAAGCAAATGGATGTGCAGTGGACTGACTCATATGGAAGAAACCCGAAACCTACACCTGTGACAAGGGGGCCTAGAAGAAGCAAGCCAAGAATTCAAGGCCCAGAGCCCAGAGAGGCTCCACACAGAGGTGGGACAGGAAGACAATTTAACAAGCCAGGACAAATGCCTATTCTAGATTTACAAAAGAAAAAAGAAAAAAAAAAAAAACAAAAAACGTCCAGAACTCAATCTATAGCATTATTCCACAACTGTAAATAGGGATAAAAAATTAAGAATAGATATCACCAGGTGACAGAAGTATAGGGAAGTTTAAAAACCTTTTTTAATGTTCTATATTTCACAAGTTTTATACAATGAGCATTTTATAGATCCTTTAAATGGAAAGAAAAAAGGAAAGGGAGGGAAGGGGGAGAGGAGATGAAAAGGGAGATGGGGAGAGAGAAGAAGAGGGGAGAAAGAAGGGAGGAGACACAAACAAATGAACAAGTGCCAGTGAGAAGGGTTTGGTGTTCAAGGTGTTGGCCCTGCCATGCCTTTTTCTAGCTCAGGAAAGAACTGAGCTAGGAAAAAACCATTCTCCTACAGTAAAAATTTGACAAGCATTTGGCATCACATTAATGACTTTCTCAAAGCAATCTTTGGGACAGAATGGCAACCTTGCTGGGTGGGGAGCGATTCCTCAAGCTCTTTTGTCAATGATCAGTACAAAAGCTCCATAATTTTAAAAGATCAAAGGCTAGCCCTGGAATTTACCGCTGCTTGGCCTCCTTGATCCGCTTCTTGACATCAGCTTCTCTACGCAGGGTAATGGCTGTGTTCTGAACCTGACGCAACATAACCTGGAAATGAACGTCGGCACTAAATGAGGAGAGGTGGTGCTCTGGGCCACAGCAGGGAATATTACAACACATCTAAAACCTCTTTCTTTAAAGCACATGGATGCAAAACTACACCAAGAGATTTACTTCGTTTCTACAGAAAGCGGAGACAAACTCAAAAGCTGTGTTTTACTTGACCAGGCTCACTAACATAGAGGAAACATCCCCAACTGAAACAAAAGTCTAAGGCGTGTATCAGACAGGGAGAGGCGCTCTGACCCTTACCACTGTGTGACCTGGAGCAAGTGACGCTCTTCAATTTCTCTTTCTATAAACTGAGAATATTAAGTGTTCTCACATCATATCATTATTGGCATGTTGATTCTGCCATACAGTGTGTTCGATAGTGATTATGCAAACATCATAACATCCCATAACATCCATAACATCCCATTTTCCAGCATTAGAGCAAGGGATTTATGACCGTCCTGGGGCTGAGCCATGCCAGCCCTGGGATCCCACTACCAGAAATGCTGGAGAACAGCCGCAGAGGTCTGGGGCCTTACCCTAGTGTCCCGTGTGAGGTCTCCGCCTAAGCGTATTTCTAATGTCCGAGCTTTGCTCTCTGCCTCCCGCGCCTTTTCTTCAGCTGAAATCCAGAAGAAACCATGATAAGGAATTTAAAGGTTTAAAACTCTTAGTCATCCCTCCTGGATCCCATAGTGCAATCCCTGCTCGAAAAGACATGTGTGTACACTGTCAAGGAACAGGAGAACCAGTGAGCAACCTCCCTGCTTGAACTACAGAATAGATTCAAAAACAAATAAGTAAAGGATGCCCAATGAAAACAGGCATTATTTATACCTGAGAAGTGCTTTTCAAACTCTACAAATGAATCAGAACAGGTCAAAAACCGCCCGAGGCAACCAGAGTTAAACCCTCAGCAGGAGCTAGAAGTTATCAAAGTCCTCATCCAATTACTCTCCATTAAGCAGCCAAGAAGCCCTGTGACCATGACAGACCTTGAGGTTTTTGCCCTGGAGTCATAAAAACCAATTTCACAAATATTTGGGCCAGAGAACTGTGTGGGATTCTTCACGCTGGGCAAGCCCGGGAGTTGAGAAATGGCTGATTAAAGGCAAGTGGAGTCTGGGAAGAAAAACTGCTGAGGAGACTGGCATGCATTGGAAGAGGTGCAAGAGAACAGAATGTCCCAGGGTGGTGGATGGAGACTTTTCTTGGATCCTGCTTTGGCAACAAGCAGTGTCCCCCAGGCAACCCCCACCCAGTCCCTCCTGCACAGTGGGGGTCATTACCAATCCGTGCTACATGCTCGGCTTTCTTCACCTCCTGCTCTGCACGGGTCTTGAAACGGCTTGACGTGTACTTGTACATCCTGAACAGGGCAAAAAGCAACCTGAGGGACCAAGCAGCAGCAGGGCAGGGCAGCAACCCAAGCAGCACAGGAAGCACCCTGCCTTCCTGCCTCCCCCCAAGCTGCACTGTCCTGGCTTCACAGGATGAGTCATAGCCAAGCTTATTTCAGCAAAAAGATCCAATTCCTTACTCTACTTGCCCCTTGCCTCCTGCTCCAGGTTTGATAAGCAACCTCACTACTCACCCCGTGTCATTAATTCCATAGCACAAACAAACCTCAGTAATCGGCCAGGGCCTCTGCTTTCCTATGTAGCATCTAAAGGCCCCTTGACCCTGAAGCCGAGAGCTCCAACAGCTCACTGTGCCAGGCAGGGCACCCTCCATGTCATAGAAGATACTCATACTCAACGAGCTTCGCCAGACAACCTCCACAGCCCGTTAGCTGTTTCTGTCCCTCCCTCAGGACCCAGAAGTTTCTCCGCAGTAAACCACAGGCAGCTTAAAGGCCTCAATGCAGTGAATACTGTCAGAGCTTCCCATCCCACATCACTCCAAATAATCAGTGCCCCAGAAAAATGTAACCAGGCCCTGTCCTTGGCCCGAGGGAAACAGCAGACCAGGGTGGGCACGCCCCTACCTGGGCTTGTACAGGCAGCAGGAGAGCCTCTTGGTCTGCACCTTGTGGCCGTGAATGAAGATCCTCATCCGAGGATCAATATAGAGCACGGCAGCATAGGCACGGAATGAGCGCCGCTCTGGCTTCCTGGAGGTGGTGGAACGAAGGAAAGCTGTCACCCACCCGACAACCAGCCTGACCAAGGGTGTAGGACAGCCTCTCTGCAGGCCCTCCACCTTTCCAACTCACATCTTGGCATCTCTTGCCACTGTGAAGGGGTACTCCCTCAGTGTTGATACCATATCCTGCCCCAGCGCACATCCCCAGCACAGGCACCCCACAGATACCTGACCTGGCCCTACCACTGCCCCACCATGGCTCCAGCAATTCCTCTCCCCTCTCTAGGCCTGTTTCTTCTGTCAAATCAAGAGTTGGAACAACATGGGATCACTAATCTTTTCTTTTGGCTTAGCTGAAGATCTACTGTCCTATTCATCTCTCTGCCTTGTGGCAAGATGATGAGTTCTCAGCTTCATCAACTTTAAAATTGGGAAATCCAGGGAATGAGCTGTCCTCTCTCCCTAAAGTCACCTCCTGAGCTTTTCTCTGCTGAGAGAATAAAAAGCAGCTCCAAGACTTCCTTCCCTTTCCAGCCACACTCACGTGCCCTCTGGGGAAGTCTCTGCCATCTGGATATCTCTTGGATTTGAGATTATGTCTAGCTCTGGCTCCCCGTTATCCATGAGTTTGAGATTGAAGATGATCACCAGTGTTCCTGGGGAAAAGAAATCCTTTTGATCTGCCAGGCATTCCCACCAACCTCATGGCTCTGGAGCTCTGGGTTTTAGGGGACACATCCTACTTACCAGTGTCACCAGGAATCTTCATGAACTGAGTCATCACTTCCTCCTCATTGCGGAAGGGAGAATACTTGTAGATGAGCTCTGTCTCAATGGAGAACTTCTCCACATTGTCTGTGACAGGGTCCCGGGTCTGAGCATTCCAAGTGGGCAATGGGACTATCACCTTTGGAGTAAGCACAGACAGACACTTTCAGGGAGACCCCAGAACAGCATTCCCCAAAAACATGCATCTATCTTGACCCTCCCTATAATGGCTCCACACTGCCCAGGGCATGAGGCCCAAGCTCCACAGCCTGGCACCAGAGGTTCTGTGGCTTCTTCCCCTACCCAAGATTCAGCCTCACATTGCTAGGTCCTCTGGGGCATGCTGGGTTATGCCCAGGGGGCTTCTGCATAGGCAACTCCCTGCTTGGGATGTCCCTGGCTATTTTCCTAGTTTGGTAATAATCCTACTCTTTCCACTAAGGAAAATGTATTTGCAATTATCTAGTGAAGTTGAAGATACACATAAACATAACCTACAACTTAGCAATTCCACTCCCAGGTATATATCCTAGGAGAAACTTTTGTACGTTTACACCAGCAAACATGTAAGAACAACAAAATATGTACAACAGAGTGTATAAATTAAACTACAGTAATTTGTATAATCAAATACTGTGCAGCGATGAAAATGAACAAACTAATAGCTACTAGCATCAACATGGATGAATCTCACAATGTTAACTGAAAGCAGCAAAATACAAAAAAAAAATCCTACAAAGAATCCATTTATATAAAATTCATAAGTGGGCAAAACTATTCAAGAATGTCTACATAGGGTGACAAAACTATAAAAAAAAAACAAAAAAACAAAAAAACAAGGAACTGATGATCACAAAAGTCACTTGAAGGCAGGTCCTTCATAGGTACAATAATTGGTGAGGGGCACACTGGGGACTTCCAGCATCAGTCTATGATGGTCGCTACATTGGTGTGAGCTTTATAATTATTCTCTCTACTGTATATACATTTTAATTCGCTGTTCCGTATGTATGGAATTTAATCTTATGTCTAAGCAACATTTTTCAAAAATCCTACCTGTGTCAATTATACCTCAATGAAATTGGGGGAAAAAATCCTATTCTTTCTTCAAAACCTTACCTCAAATGCCACTTCCCCAGAGGCCTCAATGTGCTTTTCCCCCTCAACCAGCCAGCTGCCAAGGCAGCCCTAGGGATGGCTGACTGCTGGGATTCCCTCTGTAGAGCAAAGCAGCCCAGACACCTCAGAGGTTCAAATGAGATGGCCCACCATGAGGAAAAAAGAACTCTATTTTAACAAGTGCCAGGGGGACAAGCTGTTAAGAGTTCTGAGATATCTGCTAGTTTCTAAGAAGCTTCATGCCTATAGTATCCAACCCTAGGGCTGGTCTGGAAACATTCCTAGCCAGCGAAAAATGATCTTATTTTGAAATCTTGGCTGAGTTCACACTAGAGTACAATCCAAAACAGTGACCTTCTAGCACCAAGTAAGGAAAAAATTTCAACCTAGCTTTTTCACCAGGGAATTGAGTTCCATTTGTGTTCTGTGAATCTGTACCTTACTCTTCACCTCCCAATTCTCATAGGAGTCCCCAGTGACAACAGCATTAAACTATGGGCATTCACTTCCACTGGCACCCATTCCTGCCATCAGAACACTTCTCCTTTAGTTTCAATGTCACCATTCTCTTGGTTTTCCTCCCACCCTCTGGCCGCTCCTGTCTCCTCTGCTGCTTTCTCCTCTTCCCAGCCTTTTAAATGTCAGCATGCCTGAGATCCCACGTCCTCTTCTCACTCTACACACTCCTTTAGTTGACCTCACTTGCTACCAAGAATCTGGGAGCCCAAGTATCCCCCCCGGCTCCAGAGCCAGATTTAACCTTGCGTGCCCAGGATAAAACACTCTTCCCTTTCAAGCTCTTCCATTCTTCCCCAGCTCCAGACAGCCTATCAGGCCCAACTGCCACACCAGAACCTGAATCATCCAAAGGTCAAACACCAAATCACACCTGCTAAAGAGATGAAGCCTTCTATTTCTCTCACCCCTCTACTTTGAGTCCCATCAGGCTACACACAGCCAGGACCTTTCAGCTGGTCCACTCCAACACTTCAATCTTTCCAATCCAATCACCACACAATAACCAAACTGACCGTTTTAAAAGAGAATCTCATACTGCCATATCCTTGCTTAAATTCCCTTTCATGGTTGCTTTTTAACAAAGTCCCACACACTCACCAAGGCCCTGAGGTCAAGCCTGATCCGGCCCTCCCTTTCTTCAGGTGTCCCCTTGGCCAAGTCTCTTCCCACAGCACTCACCAGCCCTAGGGCCTTGAACAGACTATTTTTATTGACTTAACACTCTCCTCCCACCACCCTCGGTCCATAAGGAAACATTCCTGAAAACGTGAGCTTGGACTAAGCTCTCCTGCCCTACCTTCTCCCAGAAGCCTGCTCTTTCCAGCTAAAGCACTTCCCTCATTCCAAGTATGCTGAATGAACTGACACACTCACCAAAAAGGCAAACAAATACACTGGCTTGCCAAGTAACAATGGCAGAAAAAGACAGCTTTTTGTTTCCAGCACAAACTAATTTGCTATGATTTAGGCTCACAACAAAACAGGGCCAGTATAAATTTAATCACAGTTAACCAATAGAAATGAATTAGATTGAAACTTTGAATTCACCTATCTGCTGATATGACAGCCATGGATTTCTCTCTGCATACCCTCTCAGCACCTTCTCTCAAGCTCTGGCCTCCATTTGTCACATATGAAAGGAGATAAGAGTCCAGTCTGAAGCGGGGCAGACCAAAGCCTACCCAGCTTAGTCCCCATGAGGGGGCAAAAACTTCACCAGACCACCTCTGCAGATATCTGAGTCACCAGGCCACAAAAAGAATCAATTGAGCATCTGTTTAGCTTATATAGTGAATTAATTACCAAATGTTTTTAAATCAGAATATTGTAAATTCATTAGACCTTCCAACATAGCAATAATTAGCTGGGGCTAAGTGTCAGCTGCCATTTAGCAAAGAACTTACTCCGATGTTTTCCACATACTCACCAGCTTCACTACCTGCCTAGGCCCTGTAGGTGTCTGACTTATGTTCTGACATAGATGGTTAGAGCAACGTTTCCTCAAAAGGAAAATGCACTCACAGCATATCTCACAAAATCACCATCATAAAAGAAAGACAGTGCTGTTCCTATTATTACTACCAGATACGGTTTTCACCTATAGTCATGGAAGTCCAAAATACTTCCCCTTATAAAACAACAGTCCCTAGTGACACCCTACCAGACTGAACTCAAGCTGCAGATCGAGGGGAGCTGCAAATCTAACTCTTGGTTCCTGCCCCTTGATAGCCTGAAGCTTTGAGATTTTACTTCCTCTCACACTAAGGATCTCTGTGTTCATTAACCCCTCAACCAGTTCATCCCTCTGGCTAACCACAATGACAGGGGGCATGGCTACAATCTTGCATCTCCAATGAGCCCAGCATTGCAAACGACCAATGAAAACAGCCTGGGCAGACCCAAAAAATATGGTATGGTGACTCAAATGACAAGTATGGGACCTACTTCATCAATGCCTTCCTCCTCATGAAAGGTACGAGACAGGAAGAGGCAGGTCATGGTGTCATCCTTCTTGGTGAAGAGGATAAAATCTTTCCCGATGCGCATAGAGCCCCTGAAAAGGAAGCAGAAATGGGTTATTCTCCCACGGATTCAAAAGCTCATCTGAAAAAGGAAACTAATCTACCCTCTGGACGTGATTAAACTGCCTTTGGAGGGCTCTTGTAAAGGGGTCCCTAAGTTCTCAGGACCCTGAGCTCAGTTCCACAGTCCTCGTTCCCTCTCCTCCCATCTGACACTCCTCCCTATGCTCCTCCATTGGTTTTAGTCTTCACTTATAACCTTCTCTACCACCTACCCACTGTGCAGGGCTCTCGCACCACCCTTCCAGGCCACATTCACCACCAATTTTCAGCTCTGGGTTAGTGTCACCACCAGGCTATTGCCACAATGATAACAAGTAACCCTGTCACTTGTGTTCCAGGTTTATTTAGCTGCACAAGGGCTGCTATACCCTCTGACTGTGCCACCATCAGGTTTCATCCCAGTAACTGATACCTTCAACATAGCATCTTCTATACTAATCACATCCAGTTCTCATCCTATCCTTCCTTCGCTGACAAACTCTACCCTCCCATCCACTCATCAAATGGCAGCACCATCAAGGGAACAGCCCACTGCCAATATTCACAAGTCCTCAAAAAAAACCAGTATGATCTCAAGGCTCAGCCAAACATAGGGGCTAACCATATAAAATACAATTCTTCATCACAGTTTTCGAGAAGGCTTATAATTGGCTCAGGTCCTATGACTATAGCCATCTTCTGCCTCAGATTATTTTGTCACCTCGAGCTCATTTTGACACAGGCAGGTCCCTGCTTTTGGATGCAACTGGTTTCTGGGAAATGAGGCTGACTTCCTTGAGGCAAAAGTCTGAATGCAAGCAACTGCTTCCTTCCTCTGTTTGGCCACATTAACCACCTGAGGAGCAGGCCAGGACAGGCCTTTCCAGGCAACACGGAACAGTTGCCCTGCAGAAGCATGAGCACCCGCAGGAGGACTGCCCACTGAACAATGGGGCTATTTAGCTCCTTTCTTCTGAGCAGCTTCTGGGGCTTTATGGCTATTATCTCATTAGCCCTCATAATACCCTAAGGAGGTGGTGATGGCAGTAAGAAGCCTTATTAGTCTCATCTACATACAGATACAAACCAGGCTGGCATGCCAAGCACACAAATGAATGCCATGTCCCATTTCCCCAGATGCTTAGGAAAACTCCCAGGACACTATCCAGAGACACCCTAGGGGCTGCCAAGTTCTGTTTCTCCTCCTCCAGTTCCCAAGCTTCTGGCAATGCTCCTTCCTGACAATTTCACAGTCCTCCTCCCTCTTCCCTAAAGCTTTGGGTGGCAAAATGAGGCACATTATTTGCCTTCTGTCAAAGCTTATTCTTGCCCTAATTTGGCAAAAACTCTCATTTTGTCCTCTTTCTTCCATCTTTGAACCTGACCTTGGAAGCTGCATAGCAACAACCCAAAAATGTCACCTCTCTTGCTGGTTTCCCTGCTTCTCAGTCCTATTTTCACCACAAGTCCCTTCCACCTGAAATTCTTTTTCAACTTCTGAATTGGTTTCAAAATGGACCCACTCTGAACACTAGATGGCTCCATCTCTATGGGTCCTCCGCAAAAAATCCTTCTACTAATATGCCAATGACAACACTTCCAACTTTTATACACTTTCCTTCCCAGTTTTCTAAGCACTTTCAGAGTCACATTTTAGCTGTTCCTAAAACTTATTGTGTAAGGGAGAATGTCAGATTAGAACCTTATTTTCTAGATTAAGAAGTAGATATTCAGAGAGGTGAAATGGTTTATCTGAGGCCCCAGAACTGAAAAGACAAGTAGGAGGAGGCTGGCCTACAACCTACATGAGAAGTCAGGGTTTCTTACATCACACTGACTCTAGGAGACTTCAGTTATTGGGGACTTCAATTGCCAGCATCAGAATCACCTAGGGAATCTATGAAAAACACAGATTATTAGGCCTTGCCCTAGACTCATTCAATCAGGTCAGGAATCTAACATGGAAAGATCAAAAAAGGAGAACTTTTTTTAAAAGCCAGAAACCAGGCTAGAGCTCTCACAGCAATGATAGCATTTAATCCTTAACCTACTTCGTATGTATTATGATCCCAATTTACAAAAGAAGAAGCTGAGGCTCAGAGAAGTAATTAATTGGCTGAGGTGAGATTTGAACTTCAGTTTGTCTGACTTAAGTGAGATGGATACAGCTCCAGCTTGGCAGTCAGAAAAGACCTGGTTCATATCTCTGCTCTATACTTGGGCACTTTTACATCTTTGGGCAAATTACTTCAGGCCTATAAAACCTCGATTTCTCATCTGAAAATAAGAATAATACCTACGCTTCATAGAACTATAGAGAGAATTAAACGAGATCATTCACATAAAGTTTTTAACACAGTACCTGGTACACAGTAAGTGCCTGGTATTACAATTTGATTCTTGCCATGAGAGAAATCAAAAAATCCAGGTACTTGGTCCCTGATGTCTTTGGAAGCACTCTCTTTCTTCCCCACACCCAAAGCATGCTGCATGTGAGGGACAACTGATGCTACTGACTGATTAAACCACCACCCTTTCTCAAACAAAACATTTCCACAACAAGACTAGAAATGTGACTCAGAATTCCATTTGTACAAACTCCCATTCCACCAAAATTTATTCCATCCAAAGGTATGTACAGCTGGAAGTGAGCATTTCAGAAATAGAAACCTTTCTCTTGGGGCTTCACTCAAAATCAGAACAACACATTCCAAATACCAAACAACTGGGAACCAAGGGCTGAAAAAGAAGTCCCAAGGGATTTGAACACATTAGGTAGATCCCAGCTACACAACCCAGCAGGACATGTGAGTGGAGATCGCGTCCTCTGGGAGAGAGAGTTTGGGACTCTCTTACTCATCTTGGATCCCCAGTGCCTAACACAAAGCATGACACATGGCAGGTGCTCAAGAGAACACTACCACGCCATGAAGCGACCCCCTCACTATCTCAGATGCATTCCAACCCCACAAAACTACCACTCAAGGCCTCAAGCACAATGCAAAATAAGAATTTTCAACAGAAGAGTGCAGTAACAGAGCACAGTTTCAAGAGAAACCTACAGCTTCTCCTACCCCAATTGGTTTTGGACAGTCATACTTTTCCATCTGTAAAGTAAACTAGACCAGATAACAGTTGATTAGTCCCCAAATTACTCCTTTCTAACTCTCTCCTGTTCCAGAGTTACAGTGATAGAGGTATAAGGAGAGGAAAGCTTTCATGGGACAGAAGCAGGAGAGCATTGTTTGATTTTGTTTTCAATCCTATGGCAGCTTCTAGTATACTTACGATTTTAACCCATTCCCATACTGCCCAATCTGGGTGGACTCAGGTGTTCGCTTGGCCGACTTCCCAAACTGGATCACACTGGCAGCATCGCCTGAAATGGCAGGCATAAAAGAGAGTGAAAAGTTAGTATTTCTTTCCCAGGCTCCTCAAAATCAAATGTCTGAACTTTGTTAACTCCAGGCAGAGCTATGTGTCTACCGAAAACCTCTGTCCAAGGAAATCACAACCATGAGGCAAATGTAGGCAACTTGACTGGGCTGTCAGTAAATGCCATCGCAATAACCTTGTTCTGTTTTACCCAAAAATGATAATAAGGCTGAGGGGCAGGGAGGAGGAAAGTCTGTAGTGTCGGCTCCAGGATGTTGTGCATCCTGGTAAATATAATGTCAAGAGACAAGGAACCTGACTGACTTCAGGTTGCCATTCAGATTCTATCTCCAATGCTAGGACAAAACCTTGGCAAATCCATCAGTGGAATTAAGCCTGAGATGTTGAAACAGACTCCTCTCGCTCCAGGTGGATCTTCTAGTCACAACAGTGCAGCAATAGAAAAATAAGTTCACACAGTATTTTATAAAAATGGTTATATCCTCCCTAAAAGAAGCAATCATCTCATCACTTACTTGGATCCATTCCTGCTCCATCATCCAAAAAGCAAAGCATAAATCCTCCTCGAAGATCCTCTCGCCTTTCTGTAAAAGAAGCAGCTGCCATTACTGGGTAGTATGATCAGAAGGTGTATCAATGTGAAGGTTAGTCCAAAAAGGTCAGGTCAAACCTAGTCTCTCCAAACCGAGGTCTCTACACTAGATTTAGCTAGTGTGAGTTAAATATCAGGGCCCTTGAGGATGGGAATTCTCAAAACTTCTCCAAAGCTTTCTAGTTCATAACATGGTTTGAGAGACCCTATGAGGACAGGGAATATTTGGCCCAGCATCTAACTACACCCAGGACCACTGAATAAACATGTATTTCACACATACCTCAATCTTCCCTCTGCCTGCCTCCAACTAGATTACTTCAACTCTGCTCTCTGCCATGAACTCTAAGCCACTAAAGTTCTCCCAACTATTACACACTATACTTTATCAACACTGCTCAAATCCAACAAGGCCCCTTCTTTGTGGATTAAATACAAAGTGATCAAGCCAGACATGCTATGGGCACAGTGGTGGCAGCTGCTATCTAGATGAATTACTAAGTCTCTATGCAACCCAGCCTAACTGTAGTTTCTTGGCTATCTGTATTCATCGTCGTATCCTTTGCTTGCTATGGGTCTTTGAAATGGCTCCCCAACCCAGTAGTGAGATACTGCAGGATGCAGTGAAAGCTGCTTGGTTCCCAACTGGATAGGCTTGACTGCAAAGAGGAATAGTCCTACAATAGTACATTACAGAGCAGCCGTGGCAGAGCTTCTTGGCCAACAGGAAGTGAACACAACAGACTGTGACTGCCATTCCAGTGGGTAGAAGACACACTTCTTTTAGCAGTTGTCTTCTGCAGTGGCAAATGGTTATTCAAAGTAGTCTGGATCATGAAACAAACATTGGAAAAGAGATTCTCAAATAGGGAAGGGACCCATACTAGTTTCCAAGGTGCCTTCTGACCCAATGATGAGGACTCAGGTGGGCAAACAACACAGGCCTTGTAATCAGGAGAGCACTTCTACTAAAAGGATGGAAATCTGTGTAAGATACTATAGGAACAAGCCCGAGGCTGCCCTAGTTCCTAATAGAAGACTTTTTTGTCTTCTCCAAGCTGCAGTTCACCAACTTTATACAACTATCTAAGCTAAGGAATCTGTTTAAATGCTGTTTGTTCTCCCCTCAGGCTAAAGAGTCAAGTGAATCATTACCATTCTGTTAAATGAACTAGTTAATATAATTTAAAATGCTATTTCAGAAGTACTATAAACCACAGAGATTTGAGTATCACTCTGTCCAGGAAGGTGAACTTTGCCGAAACATTAATAACGAGCGCTTCTTGAAAGTTCAAGGGCAAGGACCTTCCTGGAAGTAATATTGGTAGACAAGAAAATTTGTCCTTATGGCAGTACCTCTTATCAGTCTGGAGAATCCAAATGAGATCTAGCAAACAGAAGTAAGTGCAAGAATAGTACAAAAAGACTCCAAAGTTTCTTCTGAAGAAAGCAATGTGTTATATGGAGACTCAAAATGGGTCAGGTACAGATCATGAAAAGTGTCTAGCCAAGAGCCATTTGCCATACACTTCAGCCATAAAATGTACATGAAGACTCTACTTTGGGAACTTAGAAATTGGTTTGAACCAAGTGCATCTGAAAAGTCCCCAAGGATCACTGGCATTTCTTGAACGCTACCTAGGAAGTTACTTGTAGGACTTTGAGTTTCTTAGAACAGGACTTGCAGGCTGTTTCAGCACAAGATCATCACTTAACAATGGGTCTGAGACCCCTTTCTTGCTCAAGGACTTCATTTCAAATATTTTTCATACGGTTTATGAGGGTAAGAGATCCACCTGTGGAAGATCCTTCTGGCCACACAGTGACCAACAACCCATAAGCAGCTAGTAGTGTCTAGATCCACGGTCATGTACAACACTGCTTCAGGGCCAAGAGAGACTAGCTGATACAGCAGTGACTTCTTTAACTTTGTAAAAAGGTAGTGTGACATCTTTACCAAGCTACAATAAATACCCCAATCACTCATTTATTCGATGACTATTTATTGAGCACTTCCTTTGTGCCTGGCTCTGTGATGAAGATAACACCAGTGAACAATACAAATGTGATCACTGCCTTCACAGATCTTATACTCCAATGGATGCTACAGAAGAGTATCAGCTAGCACAAAATGTAGAGCGCCTAAAAATCACCTAAAGAACTTGTTAAAATAAAGATTCTGGATCTACCCTGGGGGGTCTAAGTGTATAGGCCTGAGGTGGTATCTAAGGTGGTATATGAGAATTTGCATTTCTAACACACTCCCAGGTGATCCCAATACAGTCCATCGGTGGACCACTCTGTCCATCAGTGGACCACTCTCTGAGAAGCACTAAGCTAGAGGAAGTACAAGGCTTTCCTGCTCAAAACTATCCAACTAGATATTCCGCCAGTTAGAAATGCATTCTTAATATCTGATATTTACTTTAGGCAGTCAACACAATGATATCTGAAGCCTCCTAGGAAAAGATTATGATGAAGGAAGGTTCTGGATAGAGAGTCAAATCGGCTAGGGATTGTATGCTCCCCCTCCCATCACATATGCTGGAAACAAGACAGGGAGAGCAAAGACAAAGTGCCTTCTCTGAATTGTGCTTCAGGTCTTGGTAGCAGCTACGTAAGATTATTAGAGCCACTCTGGAAGGCTGCATATCTAAGCTTCCCTCAACATGGCCAAGTCTGGCTTCTCCAAATTAGCCTGACATCCTTCCATCAACTCCACTGGAGAGAAGACAGGAAAAAGAAAGAATGGAAGAGATGTAAAATGGAGTTGTAAGTCAAAAGTCAGAGATGATAAAATACAACTGTCCTTAGCAGAGGTTGTAATAAAATAACATCCAAGTTCTTCATTGTACTTTGCAATATGTTTGAACAGTATTCATTTCAGTTACATTTGCTCCGACTAATTTCCAGTCTACTTCTGACAGGCACATTATGGTCTGGCCCCATCAAATAGGAATGCTTTGAGTAAGTGAACACCTACCTCTGTACTTTGACAGTTTGGTTTCTTTCTTGCCTTTCTTAGGTTTAAATACAATCTTCTAAGATGTGACTTTGTGGTGAATTCAAACTAATCTGATGTTTGGGGAAATTTCCAAGTTCAGTATCAATCTAGGTTAGAAGAATACTTTCCCCCATGTACTAACAAGAACTTTATATATTACAGGCATATCTCAGATATTGCAGGTTCAGTTCCAGACCACTGCAATAAAGCAAGTCGTAATCTTTTTGCTAGTGGAGGATCTTTCCTTCAATTAGTAAAAACACAACATGTCTGAAATACAATAAAGTGCAATAAATCAAGATAAGCCTGTATTACATATTACTAATTCTATTATTTTACTTGTAAAATGAAGTTGCTTTTATTCCTTCTGTTGAATGTGTCAATAAGGCACTGAGGTAACAAAGTGTGAAATTAAGGACACCTCAACCAAGACTCCCAATCTTAAAGTAAATCAAGTCTTTTTCTAAAGTGCTATAGTGCTTAAAAAAATACTATAGTGCTTCTATCACACCATTTAATCCTTAACTGCCTTGACAGTTCCCTCAAGACTGAGTTTTACTTTTCCCTAATCATCTGTAGAATTCTGTCTCTCCAATTAGCGACTAAGTTCTTTAATGAGAACTTAGCAATGCCCCCATCTCATTCTCTCTGGACTCCTCCTAAAGCACAACAGGAGTAGTGCTAAGCACTGAATAATGCACACTGGGCCCTTTTTTCATTTAAATTGAAATCCAACTGTTCTGCTGCATTCTGAGTGTCAAAGACTAAATTTTCTTGCTGAAATTCACCCATCAAAGGTGGTAGGAGGGGGCAGAGATGAACTTTTTTTTTTAAGTTTCTCCAAATAGACGTGGCTATGATGATTTGTTCCTTCAACGTCACTTGGAGTAGAGGCTCATTCTCTGCTTTGCTATCATGTAATGATTAAAATAGCCAACATTTCTTTCAGAGGTAGCTATAGTGACTCCCCACTAAAGCACACAGGTGGTAAGCACCTTCATCTGGCCTGAGGGTTTAGTAACCATCTTCTGCTATGCCCCTTTTTCCTGATAGTTTCTTCTAAAATTAAAAGGAGTCTTATTTTCACCATTTTGGCAGAGCCTTCTGAGCAGAAGCCTTTCAGAATTTAAGTAGTATAGCTTTTATCTGTTCTGAATATATACTTTGTTCCAAATCTCCCCAAATGTGAGAAATTAATCATATCTGGATAGATTCTTCATAATTATATGAAGTGGAGGTTCTGAGAATTATTTAATTGTGTGCTCATTCCCATTTATCAAATGAGTTTATGAATAAGAGGAATTATTTGATAACTGTATATCCTCACAAAAACACTCAAAAGTCTTCTCAGAAGCTAATCAGTGTTTTTCAAAATACTACCTCAAAACTTTAAGAATACTTCAGAAAAGTCTGTCAGAAAAACAGATCATGTTATCTTCCTCTATTCTGCTTCCAGATTTTTAGCATTCAAATGACCAAAAGAAATGCTGGTACAAACAGGCAGAAAGTAAACCAAAAAAAAAAAAAAGACCAATGATAATGACTAAGAATTCTTCTACTGTTGCACACCCCCTCCCTCAAAAAAGAGGCTCTTGCTGCCAAACAACAGAGCCAATTAAAAAAAACAAGACAGTAGAGGCAGTCAGTATCTAAATTCCAAGCAAAGCAGCCGTCTTTCCTATCTGACACCTCCTCCTGAGAACATCTCCTCTGCAAACCCAGTTATCCAGCTGTTTTATGTGACTAGCACCAGCAACTCTCTAAGTTGGGAATGCTTGCAGGAGAAATTGGCCTCCAGCAAGATCTCTCTTTGGCTGCAGGTACAACAAACCTTGTCACCTGGTAATTCTAACGAGTAAAATCACTGGTAGAGCTGGTCATTACACTCCCCTCTACTGTACTCCATCATCCCCATAAATCTCCTAGTGGTTATTTAAATAGATCTATAAATCTGGGGACCCTATGTTAGTTTCTTTACACCAATATTCTTGGTTTCTGTTACACGCCTAACCAGGGCTGCCTTATTTTGTTACCTAGGACCAAGAGCAATTGTGCCATCTCCCCAGGCTCCAGAAACCCGTTATTTCCCACTCATTATAGACATAGCAATAAATGCATTAAAAGGAACTGGACATAGAAGAAAGGGCTGACATACATCTTACCTGCATAAATATCTATTCTGGTAGCATCAGCATCTCTGTAAAATTAAACGAAAAAAAAAAAATCAAGATCCGAATGAGAATATTAAGTATCAACTATCAAAATGCATAGTATTTTGAGTGGGAAGGATACTATTTTGAGTCTATTTTCAGGAAGTTATACAGAAATTCTGTAGACATTAAAGTTATATGTTACACTTGACAATATAATTTTTCTTATATGTCTGTGAAAAACTTCTGGAGCTGGAGTTCCAAATTATTAAAAATAATCATATGACATACATATTTTTAAATACAAATATCATAGTGAAACCACCTAGAAGTAAAAATATCCCCTTTAGGCACTAAGAAATGACTCGAATCTGTGTTTCTCTCAATTGATCGCAATCATAAAAAATGTTCCAGTAACTTGCCCATTTTTCCTACTCACCAAGCTATTGGGAAAAAAAAGAAAAAATTAACCTGCTACAAAGCATATGAAAAATAAAGTCTCATGGTATACACAACACAATCAGCAGACTGATTCATGAGCCCATAATCTTGTCCTCCCTAACCCTGAAAGGAAGTTGAGGCACCCCATGAGACTCCAGCCATCAGCTGAAATATAAGTTCAGTCATCAACAAAGGCTTCCATAAAGGTTTGGAAGTAATCTAGTCCAATTTTGCCAAGTACAAGCAAGGAAAATAAGGCACAATGAGTTTCACTGGTTTTAAATGAAAAAAAAAAAAATCCACTCAAATCCATATAGCTCTACATGTACCTATTTTCAAAGACATAAAAAAAAACACTTTCAAATATGAGATTGGCAAAATGTGTGTATAAGCAGGAACACATACTCCCAGAAATCTCCAACTCACTATACGATATACAAAAAAGCAGTCTGCCATAGCACGTCATGGTCTCAGTAAGCTAACAAGTGGTAAATTCATAGTTCCATTAAGCTACATTTTAAAATCGAATATAAAAATTATGAGTCAACCAGGATTGAAAAAAATGGGTTTTCTGGTTAAATAACTTGTTAACCAGCACATTTCCATGAATAGTCCAGTGAATAATAATAAAAATAGTAATAAGTTTATAGTATAGACATAGGTATACATAGAAAATTATCAACAACCTCATTAGCTGGGGGTCTGTTTAGAAAGTATTTCTGTCAATTCTAACATTCTTCTTCCTTTATTAGTCATCAACACTTGGCCAATAATGTCTAAATTTTGTTTGCATTCAGAAATAAGACAGTCAATATTTTCACAATTGTAAACAGAATCTTGATTTGCACTTTGCTATTTGCTTATCTCTGAACTAACCTAAACTTCTTTTCAGTCTTGCACTATACTATTTATAGGTTTCCATCTCTAAGAACTTATTATAACATTTGATTTCTTCCAAGCATAGCTGTTAACAGTGGAAAACACTTTGATCACCTGGAATCATCTGACCATTAAATATACACTCTGGGAAAACACAGAACTCTTGAATAATTTTAAAAACATTAGACAGTGCACTCTCCTGGTAGCACAAATTAAATCAGAGCTTGTCTGTCCCATTAATTTGACTCTTAAGTTTCTATCTTAATTCCCTGCATTTCACTACAATTATCTTGCTCTAATACACGAGGGAAGTTCAACTTGGAGGTTATAAGTTCATTATTTTTAGAGCAATGAATGAATTAAAGTTAATCGAAGACAGTGGAAATACAAACTAATATGCTATTAAAAATACTTTTTTGGGGTATGAAGCCTCCTAGGAATGAGTTATAGCTATCACAAAATTGCCTTCCTCCCAAGTCTTTAGGAAGCAAAGGTCATAACGCCCCAAAAAGTTTTCAAGTACAAACTGTATGCCTGAAGACAACATACCTTGCATTATCAACCAGTTCTGCAAGAGCACCAAACAAGAATTCATGAGTAGTTCTGAAATGATAAATACTAAGAGTCAGCAAAAGAATTATGGAATTGAACTATAACTCCTAATAAAAAGTCAAGGTTATAGAATACACAACGCAATATATATATGTGTGTGTGTATATATATGTATACATGTATATGTACATGCATGTATATGTATGTGTGTGTATACATATAAATACACACACACACATATGCCTTACTGATAAATTGTATACCTGAAACTTTCTAGATTTCATTAATCAATGTAACCATAATAAAAAAAAAAAACTAAAAAAAAGTCAAGGTTATAAACTATCGTTTTTAAAAAAAATCTAAAATCACTACTTGCATAGCTGATTTACACTATTGAAATTTAAACTTCTTCATCATTAACTCACTAATCCCTCTCAAGTATTAATCTATCAAATCTTGCTATCTACAGGGAAATATTTATCTTTACTATCTTGAGTAGAGAAACCCATTCTAAAGCATTAAAAGATTCCTATGTGTACTATTGCTAAAACAGTATTTTTTACTACTCATATTCCGTCCAGAAAAAAGTCTGTATTGTATTTTTCATTGCCTTAAACAGCTGTCAGTTTCTGCATACTCAATGGACTTATAAGCATTTTGCTTTACCAATACCTGTGTATGGTCTGGTGAAAGAAGAAAACCCATTCACTTTTGTGCAACCTATAAGCAAAAATATTCCATTTGAAAGTGGGGAGAAAGGAGAGAATAATTCGTTTCTTGACTTTCTCTGATTCTGGCTAAAAACAACTTTCTCCACAATGAAGAAAGGAATCCAAGACCCTCTAGAACAATTCTTCCTAGGAAGACAAGAGCATGGCATGATCTCCTATGGCCTCTGTTAAAGTTAACCCAATGGTCATTTCTTCCTCCAAGAGGCTGCTAAAAGTTTGAGTTGGGTAAATTCACAATTACCATGTTATTCAAAACTCAACAAAGATAACATTTATGCATAAGATTAGCCTTCCTTCATTTACACTCTTTAATTTGTGCTACTTCCCATAATAATCCTAATTAGATATAAAAGTAAGATGTGTTCACCTAGAAACCTTGACTTTTGATTAAAAAAAATATAAAATCATTAACCCATATAATGCATTACCGTCAAGTTTTCAAACTAACCAAATAATTACAGCTGATTTTTCTGTACAAAGTTTCAGCCAATAAACTGAAATTTTCTAAAAATTTAGAATGAAATATACCAATATTAAATAACCGAAATCTAGGATCTCTGATCACCTATATTGTTTAAAACAAACTAAAATGTTTGTTTATAGAATACCCAAAATTGAACTGTCCAGAAACACCGGGTTTTCCTCAAATAAATATTCAAATTTTTACAAATGCAAATTTTAAATTAAACTACCAGTTATTGGAATTTTATAAAGAACTTTTTCCCATGAGATCAGTGAATATATGCTGTTAATCCAAAGGTGGCATCAATAAATAAATTTCAACAAAAAATAGAAAATTTATCTCCAATTTGACGAGGAAATAGAGCTCAAATTCTTTTGGCCAAAATCCAGTTCTTGATCATTTTACAGGAAAAAAAAAATTTCTAAAAGAAAAATCTGCATAAAACATCCATATTTTTAATTAAAAATATTTAAGTCTCTAGAATATTAAATTCTTCAATTATAAATTGAAATACAAAAGTATTCTGTAGATTACACCACTAAAAACAGAGAAATAAGATAGAAAATTAAAGTGATTTGCTGAAGGTAATATAGTAAAAATAAATCTAACACTTGCTCTCAAGCTTTCGATTAGTCATTCTGCAGACTTAGAAGTGACTTAGAAACTTCCAAAGTGAACCAGTTATCTATACTCTAATTTTTTAAAAATTTTGAAAACTGTTAAATACAAATATAAATTCTGTTGCACTTCTCATTTCAATAAACATTTGTACTTAAGTAAAGGAATCTTGGAAATACAGCTCCGGGGGCAGGGGGAAGAACACAACCATAATAAAAATGAGATGCAACTTGCATGCAGAATCTTTAGAATAAGTTAATTAAAGAATGAAGTATCTAATCTCTGGTAGTAAGAATGGTAAATACGAATAATCTGGAAAATTCTGATATCCTTTGTCATCACGGTAAAGAAATTAAAAAATAGAAATAGCAATTGCTTCTCAGAAATACATATTCCTGATTGGTTCATACGAAAATGAGAGACATTTAGAATTCAACAGAAAGATTTCAAAAGGGTAAGCACAAAGCACCTCTGCCTAAGTTTTCACTACTTTCTATAAAATGTTTGGAAATGTGCCTTGTACATTTAGAATTTCAAGAAAACCATCCAAATGGTCTTCCTTGTTCCACACAGTATCGATGCTGTTCCACACACACTTATTTCAAGTAAGTTAACATATCTTTAAAATGTAACTAAAGAGTACTTTGGTGATGTGTAGTAAAACATCATAAAAGGGGCCTTTTGTGACAACTGTTGATGAGGTCAGAGACAACACTCAGAATGTTCTCCAGACCTCCAAATGATTAATAGGGATCCAACTAACAAATGCTAAAGTCAAGAGTGCTAAATACCTCTTAAAATAAGAACCAAAAATATACAAACTGCATAAGTTCTCTCTCTTTTTCAAATAATATTCAAAGAAGTATACTCATTTCTAGCTAGTTTTTGAAAAGAGATATCTGAATAATTATCAAAAGAAATTCTTTTCTTCACAGACCTAAAGACTGCTTGCATGTTATCCAAAAAGATCAACCATTTGGAAAAAGATTTTTTAACAAACTCTCACTTTCAACTGATAGAGGCTTTTATACCATTTGTGCCATAGTCAAAATAGTTCTGCAGCATTTCCAATAACAAATTCACTTGTAAGTCTATCCGTTATGTAAGGAAAATGGTCTCCCTATTCATATTCAGCTTGAATTTAAACCAGCTGAGTTCTCAGATATGTTCACAATAGTTAAATGCCTTAATTGCTACAAAATAAAGCTGAGAAATTCTAGAGCAACCATTTTGTATTCAAATGGCTTTAATATATTTAGAGTGTGAACCTACATTTCAACGGAATTATAAGTCATAAGAACTATTGTGTCTAGAGTTGACACGTTCCTCTATATTCACTTCAAATATAGGTGAAACCCAAAAATATCATATGGCCAAAATAAGAAGTTATTAAATGTGCCCAAAGGAACAGACATAGAAAGTAGACATCTTACACTTAAGCATTCTGCTCTATCAGACCACTTAGCAGTACAGCAAACAGAGTAACTTAAGATATGCATCTTATTTACACCAAAGGAACATCACTACCACTACACCTAGATTGCTCATTAACTTTTTACTATCAGTCACAAAACCTGCCACAGAAAAGCAGTAACAGCATAAAACTCCTTTTATTTAAAAACCTTAACTTTTATCATCTTACACTAATAACATCTAGCATTAAAAGAAATCAGCATAAGACCTTCATGTTATTGTGAGAATTTCCCAGGCCTGCTTTAAACCTTAACGCTAATGTTACCAAGAGAATAACCATCAGTGGTTACTGCTAACTTAATACACCCCACAACCCAAAAATTTCAAGACATATTTACTGTCTCTAACAAACACTCCAGAATTTACTAAGAATTTATCTGCCTAATGACTAGCACCAAACAGCAAATTGTTACCACACTGACTAACTTTTGCTTTACATAAGCTAATATTACAAACACAATAATCACCCTCCATTCAACATTTACCATGTACGAGCTAATTACTTTATAAACATTATTTTATGTAATACTCAAAAACACTGTCAAACTAGCACTATTTTATAGATGAAGAAACTGAAACTCAGAGCTAAGTTGACTTGCCCAAAAGCACAACCAGGAAGCAATCAAATCTTGGCAGGCTCTCAAGCCTTTGCTCTTTCCATATCATACTGATTTCCATCTTTCCATCCTTGCAAGTCTACATTAAACAAGAGGTGAGGAAAGTGCCACTTCTTTCATAATTCACAATATGGCCATATTGTAGATGTCAGACACCCTAAAATGACCTTGTTTTTAAAATTAGAACAAAGACAAATTTTCTAAGACAAATTTCCCCTCCTCTGAAGGTGACACTGCACCACTTAACACAGAGGAGATACATCTACCACCATTAAAAGTAACACGTCACATCTTAAGAAATTTTAAAATTGTGTTTCCTCTAGAAATGAACTTCCAATCAGGTCATCTCATTAAAAAAAAATTGAAATTGGTTACAAATCATAAATTTATCTTGGTGTTCTCGGGTTCATATTTCTTCTGGCACAACTGGACACATTCAAAAGTAGACAAAATCAAAAGCGTGATCCAGACATTTCAGAGCTTCCAAAATGATACCTCCAAATGTCCATGCAAGCAGGTGGTTCCAGTTCAACATTGGTAAATCAAATTCACAGAAAATTCTCCAACATCACTTTAAAAAGTGATTTAACTGAGGTCGAATTCTTTGCTTTGCCTCTGTCCACCTGTTAATTAGCTATAAAATAGCATGACAAATAAACAGAAATATCACAGAATCCTCAAATTAGGGGCTCACTGAGACAAAACTGAAGACTTTTACAGTGAAAAGTAAACCTTTGCTGTATAGACTAGGAAAGAAGCCCTTAAAGGTAAAACTGACTAGATACAGTACTAACACAGGCACCAACCACTGTGGCCAGATAAACCTTATTGCTTTACAGCTGCTACTTAGCAGCTATGTAACCTTTGGCATGTAACTTAATCTCTCTGAGCCTCAGTTTCCTCCAATGCAAAACAGACATAATCCTATAAAGATTAATTTCAACCATGAAGCAATTAATTTACTATTATTTTATAATCGCATAGTCTTTGGGGAAGCAAGAACAAGAATCCAGTTTCTGAAATCCCATTCGTGTTCTTCCAAGATTATCAAATAGTCTACCATTCCAAATTTGGCCCCTCATTCCAAAATTCAGAACTGAGACAACCATTTATCAAGCACAATCATCTGTGAAATCTAAGAGGCCTTTAACTGCTTGTTAATGTGGCAGTTCAAATACAAAGGATACTGAAGGTTTTGCCTAAGGCTATGTTATAAACTGAGTGACCCTGGTCAGCCACCTTATCTAACTGGATTTCAGATTCATCATTCATAAGGATTCACCTAGGTAACTACAGAATCTACTCTAGAACATTCTTGTTCAATAATAAGCTTCCTAACCAAAACAAAATAAAAGCAGGCTCTCATACTTTGGCACTTCACTTCAAAAAGTTTTATTTCCTTGATAGGAAAAATAGCAAACAAAAATTACAGAATTATCACAAAGAAGAATCTCGGGTAATTTAGGATTTTGGTTTCATTTCTAAGTCCTTTCCTATAAAAGGCTATAAACATTATACTATTACAATTGAGTAACTTAAATCTATATTCTCAACCCTGAATATGGTTCTTCAGATCTCGTAGGGCATTCATTTGGCTGCTCATCACCTCTCCACGTACAAAAATGTTAGGAAACTTAACCATCATCTCAAAAGTGGCAAACAAATGTATTAAAACCGTAAGTAATCGTGCCCCAAATGGATTACTTCCAAGAGAGTGAGCAAAGGATTAACCCTTAAACATTCCAGACCAATGTGAAGTGATGGTAATCTCTTCATGAACTCAAAAACCATTAACGCCGTACAGGTTCCGAGACTTGCACGCATTTTGGGGAAAGGTTATTTAAATCATGGGTTTAAACAAGTTGCCATTTCCTTCTTAGCATATGAAAATTATATTGGTTTTGAGGACGCATTCCCCAGGAAGATAAAGCCAATTGTTTGCTGAAAAAAATTGCTTCTCGAAAGTTGTCCTTTAAAAGTCTTCATTCTTTTTCTTGTTAGAAAAAATCTGCTATAACCCAACTGTTTTGGCTCATGTCACTAAAGAGAATCTACTAGAATAGTCCAACTTTTGGCGATCCAAAGAACAGTACTTGTTGGATTCTTATCAAACACTCGATATATTGACCTCGAATATCTAGTTTGTGTTTGATCAAAAAAATTTGATCCAGTAAATGGTCATATTCTTCTGGATTAGCAACAAATATTTCACTGATCTCAGTTCTTCCATATAGAGCTCGACTCATCCAGTGATAGTCTCAAAAAAGTGAAAAGGCAAAATTTTCTGGGAAAAGGATTTCCAAACTAATATTAAGGAATGAGTTACCAGTGACCACAGTGGCACTTATAGGATACTTACGAATTCGTGTGCAGATATTCAAAGGTTAACTGGGCTCGATTCAGACTGCTGTAATTTGTGAAAGCCATGGGTGCGGTGAGGTCCAGTCCTTTACCTACTAACTAGGAAATATAACCTTACAATAGAAGAGTTTCCAGGACTCCTTTCAGTAAACGTTTGGTAAGTCTGTGCTCCTTATAGTTGAACAAGATTAATGAATACTTATCCAAAATATATTCAGAAACGTCTAAAACTACAATTGATTTTTCCTTTAAGTATTTATCTTCTTAAAGACTACAATGTAATGTTTCGAAAAGAAATGCGTTGTAAATCTGTAGCCTTAAGGAGCGTTAGCGTTAAGATGCGATAGTTCAAAGAGCCGAACGCGGATGATCTTGAAGTAGATAGTACTAGTTTGCGGTTTTATTACTGCTTCATCTTCATTTCCTCCGAGCCCTTTTTTGTTCTTCTATGAAATTTACCAATCCAGAAACTTACCAACCCGGAAATTTAGCAACTTGTCATAAACCTGGCCAACCACTCATGTCTTCGCCACCAATGATCTGGGATCCTTAAACATATCCCAGAATGGCGACCATGATGTCGATGGAGTGCAAATGGCGTTACTTCCGGCTTCGCTTCCTCTCAACTGAAAGATCTCCTAAGCCCAACGGCCAATTTGTTTTCAGAGAACAGACCAAACCTAGTTTGCTGCTCCGGCCCAATCTCCCCAGAGTAGTAGGTCAAATTACCTCAATGACTCACAAAAACGTCTCAAATTTAGCTCACCCAAATCGCCTCGTACGGGCAGCACCCTTCCCCCACTTCCCCTAGACAGCGGCCTCAGGCCCTTCCTGGGCCTCGGCCCGAGGCCTCCTCCTCACACAGAGGAGTTAGTCCCAGCTTTCAAGGCCCAGATCTAGGGCAGTGGCGAACGCACCACCCGACCGGGCGTTGCCCAGCGCTCACAGCGGCTTTTGTCCCTCCCCACGGAATTGGAACCCAACAACCGCAGAGCGCTCTTGGAACCATGTGCTGCCGCCGCCTCCGCCTCCGCCGCTGCCGCCGCCGCCCGCGCGACACCAGCCGCCCGTGCGCCGCTCTGAATGAGATGACGACAGAACTCAGCACCACGAAATTCGGTGCTTAAGGTTGCTCCGCAGCCGCTGCCGCAACCGCCACAGCCACCTCAGCCACCGCTTTGTCTCCGTTAGTGCACACGACCCGAGCCGCCTCGCACACTCCGCGACGCCCCAAGCCCCCGAGGCCTCCGCGGCGCATTCAGCCAATCAGAGAGCCGCAGCTCCTCCCGCCCCCGCCCTGATGTGACGCCTCCTGATTGGTGGGCATGGTGACCCCACGTGACCGGATCTTGTTTAGCCGGGCCCGCCCCTGTCACGTGAGAAAGCGCGCCTCTCTTCCTGCTTTTTGACCCTCTCCGCCATTTAAAGAAACAGTACCGGGGGCGGGCCGAGCGACGCAGCCGGGACGGTAGCTGCGGCGCGGACCGGAGGAGCCATCTTGTCTCGTCGCCGGGGAATCAGGCCCCTAACTTGAAGAAGCCCTGGCGCGCCCTCCCCCCCTCCCCGGTCTGGTAGGGCGAAGGAGCGGGCGCGCGGTCGATCGAGCGATCGGTTGGCGGCTCTTTCTCCTGCTCTGGCATCCAGCTCTTGGGGCGCAGGCCCGGCCGCCGCGGCGCGCGCCCGGTGGCCGTTGGCGCTCGCGCCGCGTCTTTCTTCTCGTACGCAGAACTCGGGCGGCGGCCTATGCGTTTGCGATTCGACGAGGAGTCGTCCGGGTGGTCGGTGGCGGTGGGCAACTGCTCCGCCCCGCTCCCGGGGAGGCGGCGGCGGCGGCGGCGGGATTTGGTGCGGCCGGGGAGGCGGGGGTGGCCGGGTCCGGCCTGGAGGCCTGGCGCCACCCTTCGGGGCCTGCAAGGACCCAGTTGGAGGGACAGGAGGGGGCAGGGGGATGGTTGGTGGTGGGCTTTCTACTTTGCCTTTTCCTCCTTATGCCGCCTTAGGGAGGGGCGGGAGCTCTGGAGGCAGCTCCGGGGTCGGGAGACAAGCTCCGGAGTTGGAAGAGCTGGGTTTGCTTCTAGGCCTAGCCACCAGCTGGCCGAGTGATCTTAGGCAAGTCACTCTGTAATTTGTCTGCGCCTCAGTTTCCTCCCCTGCCTATTCATGTTTGTGGGATTAAAAACGCTTTGTAAACTATAAAGCGTCAGTGTATGTAAGGAATTATTGTTTGTAATTTTTTTTTTTGAGTTGTAAGAAAACTTAGCAATTGCCCGATCCTTGGATTTTCAACCTTGGATAGGAGTTGGAGATCCGCAAACTCCCTGAAATTGTATGCGGGAATGTACATTTTAGGGGAATCAGGATCAACTGCCAGCAAGTTTTCAGAGGGAGCTGTCACCCCCAAGAGTTAAGAACCATGATTTCTTTATGCCACAGGGAGGAAACTGAGGCTTGGATGTCATTTGGGACCCATCACAACCAATTTGAAGCCCCTATTTGAATCCCTGGGATATGTGAGTTGTTTCTCTGCATAATGGTTATTTGGGGTAACAACACTCCACTGCTTGGCTTCTATTCTGAGTCCTTTCGTTTCCCTGAGGGTTGCCTGAAGGGTGGCTGATGTATATGGCGCAGTGGTACCCCATATAAAGCAGCTAAGACTAAGAGCAGATATGTTCTCTAGTATCAAGAAGCCTATTTAATCTTTGGCCTAATAATTTTGTTTTCTGCTGCTTATACTGGTGCCCGACAACCTTTCTGACTCTTTAGTTGACCATTTCACGACCGTGTTTGCCACCTGTTATTTGCTCCTATTTTATATCTCTAGTCTGTGTGGTTGGTAGTGAGCAGGCTTATTTTTAAATGGTGCTGCCAGGTCTAGCTAATTAATGGTTCAGGTGGATTTTTAGCAAACTGGCTCACTGGAACAGACTGAACCAGGCATGGAATTCCTGAAGATGTTGGGGGTTTGTCTTTATTAATTGAAGGTTAACATTCTCTGAAAAGTTTTTAGAACTTCTACTGAACCTCAAAATCAGAGTTGGAAGTGTTTCAAAGCGTAACTTTTTCCTGGACTGCTTTGTATTCTATCTGCTTGCAAGTGTGTTACTAAGATGGCCAAAATATCAGTTTTTGCTTCTTTGTTAATTGTCAGCTGCTGTTATCAAATTCCAGGCCATTATCCAGCAAACACTATAGAAATATTTGAACAGTTGGATTTCAAACATTTTTGTTTTGTGGAGTGATGGTTACCGGTGGTGCAGTTCTAAGCAAGTGAACACACACGTTCGAGTGTATTTTGTCTGGTTAGGTGTTGCTTGGTTCTGCTATTTCATACAGATGTCTGAAAAAAAGAAAAAAAAATCAGTCGACTGTTCTCTTTATCTAAAGGGCAGAGAGAGATTATCTCAATTCCAGAAAAATGACTGTTTTGGAGAAAATGTGTTGGTCTTTTAGGTCTTTTGTAATTAAATCTGGATGTACCTCAAAAGAACATTAAGACTGTGGTGATAGGTGCTTTCTGCAGCAGAAAGGAGGGGGAAAAAAAACAACTGGAACTCAAAGCTTGAAATTCTGTGACAAAACATGAGAGTTTCACTACAGTGTTCTACACTAGCTGGAGCAGATATCTTTCAGTGTAGCCATGGTGTGGACTCCAGATTTCCAAGACCTGGACCTGGACTATGGAAGAGCTTATCAGGATGCGACAGGAGCTCTGGAGCTGGATATTTTTTATTTTTGAATTTTGGGACTGTTGTCTCTTTTCTCAAAGCAAAGTCGACGACTGAGCAAGCACTGCCACCAGCACTGTTACTGCGAATTCGAAGACCTGAGTTTCTGCCAGACCCTCGGTGTAAACTCTGTCAACACACCATCCAAAGTGAACCACGGTACTTGCCATTTTCCAAAATTCCTTATTCTTTACCATCTCTGCACTTCTGTTCATGCTCTCCTCTCTACCCTGGAATGCCTTCCTCTGGTTCTTCACCTGTCAAAACTGCCATTTTCTCAATATCCAAATAAGATACTCTCTTCTCTATAGATCTCAATTTTAGCCAGAAATAATATTTTAAAATTTTCATTATATACTTTTAACTATTTTTGTATAGGATACCTCATAAAGTCATTATTTGCATGCTCTTTTATTTGCTGTCTTGCAGATAGCAAGCCCCTTGAAAGCAAGGGCCTTGTTTTTTGTATCTTTGCCCACACAGTACTACCACATACGATGAATCACTTAACGAAAAGGAATTTCGAGAGCAAGCTGTCTCAGTATAAGCATTTAGTAAGTGTTTGCTTAATTACTGTGTGATGACTTGGTTACTCTTGATTAGGGGGAAAAAATCACTAGTAATGGGCCATGATTCTTCCTTTATTTAATGCTTTTACTATATTTAAATTGTAAATTCAAAAAGATTTAGGGAGCCCTCAAACATAATGAGAAACTTATATGTTGCATAATGTATTACAGAAGGGTGCCAGGACCAGGGCCTTATTCTCTAGGTTCCTTATTCTCCACCATTTAATATGGACCTTTGTTAAAATGAAAGGACAGCTTTTGAAAGTACAAGGTCATAAGACAGTTTGAGGAAGACATTGGAAAGGGAAGAAGGGCAATACCTCCTTTACCTTGGTGTTGGTATGTAAACTTCAGCTCTCTTGCCTCCTCCTGTGGAGCCACTTTCTTCCCTACCAACCACACTGCCTGAATGCAATCAAATTCCTCCCCCAAAGTATGAGAGACTTAGGGCAGTGCCTGTTTGCTGCTTCCCTGAGACAGTTTGTTCTCAAGAGTTAGGAAACAGTCTTTGCCAGAGAACTTTCTATTCTTACCATCACTGATTGTTAACCATAAGGCTTTGTTTCCCTTTATCATCTGTCATCTTCTCTGCCAGGCTTGTCAAGAATTAGTACCCGTCAGACAGCTGATGTACGGACAGCAGACCCACCCCAGTTTTAGAGTCCTCTTTGTAATTCCATGCATTTGTTGTCTGTTTTGTCCCTATCCTTTTCAGTCCTGTGCCTCCTGATTGCTGAGTGTTCACCTGGACCTTCCAACTACCTTCCTTGTGCTGTCCCATCAGCCTACAGATCTGGTACCTGGATTTTTGCCCATGGTGATTCCTATCACTTAACTACTGAAGAAGACACCATTCCAGTGGACCACTGTGACTCAAGAGGCATTCAGCCATCATATCTTGGCCTTCACCTCTATTCTTGTCCTTTTCTACACAGAATGAGCACCACCCTTTATAGTGAAGTCAAAGGCCCAGTTTGTTCCAAGAGTGTGCATTTTGTTTCTTCAGTTAAAGCCTTCAGAGACAAATAATAAATTTGGACCAGGGGATTTTTAGTTAACAACACTGTCTGAAGAATGGCAACATCCTTTCGAGAACAACATTGAACCACACCCCACAATCTCAAATGTTTGAAGTTCATGAAGTGTCTAGGATCCCATCCAGGTCACTGGACCTTACTCTCTCTCTACTTCAAATCTATAGTAGCTGCTGAATGAGAAAACAGAAATTCTGACCCATCGGATTAAAACAAAGGCACAGCAAAGTCCTCGTAGCATCTTTGGGATTACGCGAGGACCAGAACTTTTAACACAAATGTAAGAAATTTTACCAAGGAATCCCTTTACTTAACAGCATCTCATAAAGCTCTAATCAGGTTCCAGAAAAGGCCTCTTAAGACATCCAGGTAGAACCTATATGATAATCCCTTATGTTTATATTGCACTTTACAGTTTCAAAGCACTTTTACATGCATTAATCTCAGTGATCAAAATAACAGTAAATTATCCCCTTTTACAATTGAAATGATAAGGTTATCCAAGGTAGCAGAACTACAAAGTGGAAGAAGCCAGGCCTTCTGACTCACAGTCCAGTTCTCTCCTCAGAATTAATTTAGCCTCTACTTTACCTGCAGTGTTAAAATAAGTAGAGACTGGGAACCCCAGGAAAATTTTCCAACTTCCTGATCTGGTGCCCGCAGTCAGGATTTTATAAGTATAATGTTGTGATAGCTGTACCTAGACCAGAATTCCATGGTGACACCCCTAAGGTTTAGGGGCAGACTGTCTCCATGGTGGTAGATTGTCTAGTCAACAAGGCACATGTTCATCTGACAGCAAGACCGCCCAACATGAAACATAACTACTTTTAGATCTTTTGTCCATCTTCATGGCCTTCCCAAAGATGGCTTGTTTGGGGATCCCTGTTCATATCATGTCCTTGTGTGTATTTTTTAAGGCTTATTAATACTCTAGAACACCCAAGGTCTTAGCTATGGTCCTTTATCCCCAAAATAATACTTATACAAAATGAGCCATCTTTTTTTTAGAGTAGTACTGTTCACGTGTGTGTGTGTGTTTATATATGTAACATACATATATATATCATAGAGCTTTTGTAGTTCAATAAGGCGGTAAAAGTACTGTAAAATGTGTCCCTCCCTGATTCATGACGCAGTTTAGTATATTGAAGGATCTCAGAAGGCTTGCAGCAAAAAAATACTCATTTAGCTGTTTAGCCCAGGATATTCTAAGTTTAATCAAGCACAGAAAGTTATTTCTGTAGCATTCTTTTTAATGGAATGGGGAAATTGCTTTAGAGCAGTATAGCCAGTGGTTTCTGAATGCCAACAGATTGCCCTAGAGGCCCAGGAATAAACTGCATCTTTGAAACTCCCCTTTTTCTTATCAACAACTGCTTTGAATTAGTATGTCTCCATCATCTGAGAGTCCTTTATCTTGACCATTACCTTTATTTTCTGCCAAAGGAACCTCTAGAAGATTTGTGGGGATACATGGGAGGGAAATGGGGGAAAGTTAATTCTGCCTCCAAGTTGGATGAATTCCATGACATTTAATAACATATTTCTCTGTCCCTAGAATTGTGCTGTAAACTTAGTTCAAGAGCATAACATTTCAGGTGGGTGAGAAGATTGGGAAGGGATAAGAGGAAGAAGATGGAGAAAACAAGGAGTGAGAAGGATATTTTCTTAGAATATGAGTTATTGCCCATTGAGATCAGGCTCGAAGAGAAGTCATCCACTTGAAATAATACAAAAAGAGAATGCATTTTGCATCTGTATGCTGACTGCAAAAACCCTAGTACCCTTGTCACTTAAAACCAATTACTTGATAGTCACAAGCCCAATTTCAGACAATCAGAATTTATAGCAGATTTGAGTGTTAATTTCATAATTCTATAATGTGGCCCACCTTAGGGGATGAATGAATAGGAAAACACTTTGGATTACCAAAGGCTTTGCTCACACAATTTCTGGTTTCTGTGACCTATTTTTTGTATTTCAGCATTTTGTGAACAGCTTATTCTTAGATCATTGGTTTTCCAAAGGCTTTGTGGCCGTGAAGCCCTTTGAATGAAAACTGTGTGGAAGCCCAGAGTAAAAGTGAAGCTGCTCTGGATGAAGGAGGAGTAGGGGGCCTGAAACCTGCCACAAGCATCTTTCCCACCATGATGACACCTAAGGAGACTTTTTTTACAGCACCTAGAATTCTTCAGGACAGATTGAAAACCACTGCCCTAGACAACAAACAATATGTTCGACCTGAATGGCATTCTCATCTGTACCCAACACAGTCCATGTTCAGTTGGTCCTGAACATTCTTAGGAATAATTATTTTGAGCAAACTCAGAAAAGTGCAAGAAGATGGTTTATCTTTGCCACCCAGAGTAGTCATATGGGCCAAAAGTGGTATGAAATGGACCTAGATTAATAGCCCTCTACCCGCAGGTGGACTTCCAGTGACTCCTGGGACTGGATATAGACAGTAATTCATATGTACTCTACACTGACAAATCCCTTAACCCAACTTTCACAAACACCAAATGCTCTAGTGGTACTTGAAATATGTGACTTTGAGGTCTTCATCTTTGGATACCTGAATTGCCAGATGTTGAAGTTGATGCCTCATTGAGGCCATAATAGAACAGCTTGTACATTGGACCTCCATCATCACCCATGGTACTCTACTTCATGTGCAAGGGATAACCATTAACTATGAAAGCAGAATTCAAATACTGGCAGCATTACCAAAAGGGTACCTGGTTTTCATTCATCTTGTTATCAAACTACAAGTCACTATGACTCAACCAATGGCATTTATACTGCTGTTTGGTTTTATTCACTTTAACTGCTGTTTCTAGAATAAATGAGCTAATAACCTTTAAAAAGCTAAAACGATTCCTCCATCACTGGCATATTCTGCTCTAAAATTACCAATACTCAGCTCTAACTGCACGACGGTCCACAAGAGACAATCTTTGAACATCTTTTCTCATATGTGATTTGAAATACGGCTATTTGGAAAATTTTCTCTTAGCCAATTAGAATTTTTCATTCGAGGTGGGTCTTTTGATGTCTGGTTCCATCAACTAGGTGTTGGGGATATTTGGAGATAGGCCTATTGACCAGGCCATGATAGCTGACTTGCTGGGAATCTCAAATTGTATATCATCTACCTTTTTGATGGAAATGTAGCCTGACTTGAAAAAAAATTCTACAAAGCCTCCAACTAAGGATTTTATCTGTAGACTCAAGAACTTTCTGCTGCTTCTCCCTGTGGTCACAAGACCACAGTCTCCTGTCCTTGTGGATGTGTTAATGGAATTCCATCTGTTTTACACTGATTCAGAGTGGCCGACCTCATTCCTTGCCATGTGATACTCCCAGGCGTTAAGACAGCTTAACTTGTTTCTGCAGGAAGGATTCAATTCGTGAACTTCAAGACCAGATCGAGTTGAATAAGTATGTCACGAGAAAATCTCATTTACTTCACAGTTGACTTAAGAGCCAGCTGTCTTCAGCTACTTTAATGAATGTACTGATTAACTTGGCGATTTTTTTTATATAAATATATATATCTTTGTCCCTTCTAGACTAATTGTGATTACATGACTTGGTCTGCAAATCATCAAACAAGACCTAAGTCTGGTTGCTCTAGACTGCCCACTCTCAACAAATCTGATGACTATCATGCTTATGTATACAACTATTATTTGTAAAGGAGAAACTATCTACAAATTCACTTTTCTACTACCTTCAAAATATTAGCTCAATTTTTTTTTCTTTCTCCTGTACAGAAAAACCCATTGATCTACACTGCCAGTCATTCCCTTTAATCCTGTCATACTCAGTCAAAATGAGGGGCTTAAGGCGAGGATGATCATCTTTCAAGAGTCTAATGAACACGGTGTCTTAAGAACTGACGGTTGGAAAAGCAAAAAGCCTAAAATTCAAACCTGTTACTATTTCTATGCCTCAGATCTCATCTAAGTCTTTCCAGCAACACCAGTCAACCAATTTGAGGCCTTGACTTGTTTATAATTCTCAGAGATGGGCTGAGTACAGAAGATGAAGACTTGATTGCCAAAGAAAGTAGGGCCAACCTTGATGAACCTGGCTCTCCCAACCCTATCACTCCTAGATATAGCATAGACTCTTCAACAGACTCTCAAGTCTGGATTAAGGATATAGCCTTCTCCTGAGCTGAAAGTTATTGGGCAGATGAGCAGGAAATTGAAAGCTGCTGTATCTGACTGGCTAGTTAAGATCAAGAAGTTGTATCCAGAGTAAACTCTGGATTAACCCTGGAATACTCGGGTGGTTCTTCCATATTGTGTCGTGCTTATTGGTATGGCTGGCCCTACTGAAGGTACCCTACTTGCCTATTTACCTGACTCGGCCCTTGCCTGCCTTTTTTGACAAGCTGCTGCAATCACACTTGTGCTTGAGAAGACTACAACTGATTTCAGCCTGTCTTATGCCCAGTTCCACCAAGGAGTTTCGAACAGAAGTAACCTGTACTTCACCCTACCAGGACTTAATGTTCTCAGCAGTAAGACTATGCTGTATACTCTTTGACCAGCAGCAGCTTTTTTTAAGTACTGAATAAGCCTCTATGCCTATATATATTTGATCATCTTCAGCACCTGGGACCCTTTCTACTGGATCTGAAGTACAGCAGATTAAAAGTACTGTCCCTTCCTCTCTTCTGCAGTAATAACAGAGGTGAGTCTGAGCCACCAGTACAGAAATGAGAAATGTACCAGTTCAACTTGGCAAAGGACTTAAAGGAACACAAGAAAAGTTTTCCACTGAACTTAAAATTTACCACTGACTTGAATTGCCTCACAACTACGTGCCAGCAGAAGGCTAGTTGTCCTGCTTCATGTCAGCTAGACGGTTGAGCTCTCAGACTCATGACCACTGAGTTTGCTTATATTGAAACTCCATTGTATCATTTAAAGAATGCTATCGGACATGATTATTCCATTTGAATGGATTATAAGCTTCCTGAGTACTGGACATACTCCTCGTGATGCTTTTTCAGATACTTTTATTATCAAGAAAGTAACAGTGCCAGCTGTTACCATTCGATTTTTTGAGCAGAGACTAAACTTTCAACATCTGGTCTTATCATTGACAGCAGTTGTTTTTGATTGGCCAGCATTCATTCCATGCTCCCTGATCTTGGAACTACATCTCCCTATTTTTAGTCCACGTGGTTCAGACAGTCTGACATGTTTCATGTGTGGACATATGGTTTAAACCTGATGGATCAACATACTTCCATCTCTTTGACCATAGTAATTGGTTCACAAATGGTTGTGTGATTCACATTGGTCCAGTGATACTCAATTCAACCTTGGGAGTTTAACTGAACTATGGAAGAGAAGAAGCTCAAACTATACTGAGTTTGCTTAGCTTTGTAGGATGAAAAAGCTCAACAGCAGAGTCCACCATATTAAATGAGCCAGTCAGAGAATGAAGCCAGTGCAGAGGAAAGCGGAGCCAAATGATGGAGAGACTTGAGTGCTGGTGACAATGTTTGTGCCCCTGGATCCACCTGTGCCTGAAGCTAGATATATCCTCTGGACTTTTCAGTTTTGTGAACCAATAAAACCCTTTTTTGTTTAAGTTACTTTGAGTCGGGTTTCTGTTGCTTGAAATTGAGTCCTAATATACTATCTACCAGTCTTGAAAGTTGACAGATCCAAGTATTTATTAAGCTAGAAGTCATAGCCACACAAATTATTTTCCAAACTTGAAGACAGAGCAAAACAGGAACTGGCAATGATTAAGATGGAAGCATAAAAATTAATTACATAGTAGAAAAATATAGAAGAAAACATGGCTGTTTATCAGTAAAGAATTGGTTAAGTAACACATAGTTTAGCCATATAAGAAAATCTACATGTCTGTTAAAATAAATGAGGTACATTTATTGTACATGGACATGGGAAAAAAAGGCCATGATATGTTAAACAAACTATTGATAGCAAAATGTATGCGCTAATTTTAAAATTTGTTTATAAAGCATAGAAAAGTCTATTAATGGCTTTCTTTGAGCAGTGTAGATTATATGAGACTTTCAACTTGACACATTTCTGTATATGAATATTTTACACTAACATTAAGTTTTATTTAAAAATAAAGAATTTTTCAATTTAGTGCTTACTGTTTGACCTTGACAAGTTACTTAACACTGAGCCTGTTTCATCAAATAATTTAAAATATCCACCTTTTATCTTTGTGACAATTTCAATAAATATATTCATCATCCATTATTCAAACCCACAGATCCCTGCACCTTTACTTGTTTAAGAAACTCTGAACTCAGTAATTGTTAATTGTTCAAGCAAACTTCTTCTAAAATGTTTGCATTTTTAAAATCAGAACTTCATAGTTCCAGTCGTCAAAAAAGTATTTCAGTTCTCAGCTGAATGTTAACCTATTAAGACCTCTTGCAGTTTTCACAGTAGGCGGAGAGGAAGAAAAAGATCTATTTTCTTTGAAATATGGGTATTCTGATTTCACTGCAATTAAGAGCATTAGTGACCTTTTCATTGCTAAGTCCATGACAAATACATCTTACAACTTTCAGCAGCACCACGAGGACTCCCACCAGCATCTTGATACACTTCGCATTCCTGCCTTCCTGGCTATTGTTCCATTGTAGGTTCTTTTCTTCTCCACATCTTTTAAATATTGGTATAGTGGACATCCCTTAATTTTTGCCTCCCTCAAATCATTTCCCATTTACTTTGATGATAGATCCCATTTTTCCGTTGGAATGCTACTCTTTCTGTGATGTTTGTGGAACTATAAATTACAGTATTCTGGCCTTGTACCCCCTGACTGAGATTTGATCATGTGCTTAAAGCTTATCCAATCAAATTTCCCCTCCCACCAGGACTTTGAGTCTTAAGAGAGATGACACAAGCAAAATAATAGGAGCTGAGTTATTCCGATGGTAGTGTCCCAAGGAAAGCATAAGAGTTGGTGCAAGGACATCCCCAAAAGTTCCCTGGATCCTGTTGTCAAAGCCTAGTTATTCAGATTTTCCTTTGATTCTGTAGACTATCATATATTCTTATGTTCCCTTTTTGTTTGTATGCAGGTTTCTGTCGCTTGCAACCAAATGACATTGATTTCAGAAGCTGATAATAGAGTTAAATAATAGTAGATTTCAGACCCTCAGGAACATGGAGGATCTGGAATTGATTATTGCATTGAGACTGAATTAAAGGCAATAACTGTTGCTCTGTGTCCCTGGAGAATGAGGAGGTTGTGTATGCAATTTATATTGGCAAAACAGCAAGTAAAGACACTTCCCCTTGTCATTTGGAATCATATGACTATGCAGGCAGAATTTGGATAGCCAGCTCGTTGTTGACAATGGGACAATTGGAAGTAGATAAGACCATTGAGTTAGGATAGTTTCTTGGATTACATTGGATAATTTAAAATGAGAGGACAAGGTTAGACCCAGAAACAGGTCTGTAGGCAGAGAGTAAAATCCAGGGCCTTTCTGTGTCTTGGATGAATGAATCTCTTCATGCTTAATTCTAAAACTACGCCTTAGAGATTGATTCCACAAATTTAGAAATTACAATGCTGATTGAATTTGCAGCTTTACTGCAAACTTAAAGGGACTGACTGATGGACTTTTGATATCTGGAAGGAGTCAAAAGACATGGGAAATCCCAATCCCTATATATCTCAGAAGTAAAAGTTTGGGTTTTCCTGTTAGTCAAAAACCCTTGGCTCAAGAAAATATACAGAATCTATAGTGAAGGAGGAAGAGAGAAGTACCAAATACAGCCCTGCGACTTGTTGCAGAAATAAGGTCTATATTATAGACTTTACCCATATCTCCTTGTTTACCTCGTTTTTTTTTTATCCCTCTTCTTTCTCCATTTTAGTACTTTGCGTCTCACTTCCTGGCTGAAGTTTAAATATGATCCAAGTTAATGTAATCAGATTTACCCTCGATTCAAATAGACATTCTGCTGGCACTGTGCCTTCACTAATATATGTGAATATGTTGGTGATGGTTAAATATAGCAGTAAATCCATAATTGTAGATTATCAAGATGAGGTTAAGAACTAGAGTAGGATGAATATCACCTAGAAATCCTAGACTTGACACTGGATGTGATAACGAAATTATTTTAGGTTATCTTCCTTGGGAAGAAAATGAATCCATTTCCTGCAGTATGTTGAATGGAGGCATTTCTAAAATTGTTCATGTTGAAGAATGCATTGCTGGACAGCCGAAGAATAGAACCTAGTGGACATCTGCATTTATTTGCCTACCCAGGTCTTTTTCCTCCTCCTTTGGCAATAACACTTCACCTTTCCTTTGAGAAGCTACCCTTCTCCCACGCTACCAAAAGATAATATGTAAGAAGCATAGGAGATTTCCTCAGTTGCCCAGGTTCCTGATTTTCTTGAATGATAAACTCTAATTTCGTGAACTGCCTCATATCCTTTCAGTGGATTACATTGGTTAGGCAGGCTGCTACATATGGCTGTACAAGGTTTCCCCTGTACAACCATATGCAGAGGCCCTGTAGCCAGCCTTGATTTTTGTTCCTTTCAGTCAGAGACCCTAACTGAATCACTGTCCTTCCTATGTGTTAGGCCTTCTTGCCCCATAGACTCTGAAGAATCTCATCTCTTCCCATGGCTTTAGTTTCCAACTGTTGATAGCTTCCAGATTCCTGTCTTCAACACAGACGTATTTCTTGAGTTCCAGATCTGAATGTCCACCTTTCATCTGGATATTCCCCTGCTTGATTAGCACATAGATACCTCACATTGACCCCATTATTTTTCCTTCAAAATTCTGTTCTCCCAGTGTTCCCATTTCTTGATAAACAGCACCACCCTTCATCTTGTTTCTCAAACCAGAACATGCTCATTATTCTTGATGCTTCCTTACCTTCTTTCTCACCCAGGCATCCCTATGAATCATTAAATTCTTTTGGTGTGTAAGTATACCTCAAAACCATCTTCACTTCTATCACCCTTGCTAGGACTATTGCAATGCCCTTCTAGTAGTGTCACTGCCTCTACTGTTGTCCTACTACAGTCTGTTCTTTACAGAGCATCTAGAATAATCTTTAATAGATCTGATTGTGTCCCGTCTGTGCCTAAAACTCTTTAATAGTTCCCCAAGTTGTTTCAGAATATCATCTAAACTTTTATTCTGGAACTTTACCCTTGTTTACAAGGTTCTTCATTATTTTGCTTTTCAGGCCTCATCTTTCACCACTCCAAACATGGCAGTTCATTTTTACATATTGGAGTTACCTGTAATATTTCATTTGAAAAAGGATTCTACCTTTTTTAAAAAGAAAGGTAAGCTTTCATTAAAAGGAAAAAAATCAAAACCCTTGATGTTCAGAACTACCTAATTAACATAATTTACTTTCTTCCAAATTTCTCTTTCCATGAAGTTTCTAAATGAAATCTGATATGTGTAACTACTATGTAAATAGAGCTACACTAAGGTGCCTAGAGAGTAACCAAATCCCTATCTCACAACATACACAAAAATAAATAACATAAGGACTACAAATTTAAATGTTAAAATGAAATATTGGAAGAATTTTTAGAAGACTATGTTTATAATCATATGGTAGGAGATCATAAGCAAAACAGGAAACCTACAAACCCTAAAGGAAATTATAGATATATTTGGCTATAGAAACAAATTTTGGGAAAATATCTTGGTTCTATAAAAGACACATGATAGACTAGGGAAATTATTTTTAACATAGGTGGCAGATCGAGGATTAATATCCCTAATATACAGAGTTCCTACAAATTGATCACTACAAAACAATCACCCCCATAGAAAATACCCAGTAGGTAACTCAGTAGAAATCTAAAAGATCAATAGTAATAGTCACTAACCATTTATTGTTTGTTATGTGCTAGACATTGTTTCAGGTACTTTATAAGTATTATTTAATTCTGATAACTTACCCTATAAGAAAGGTAATATCCCTGTTTTACAGCTGAGGAAACAGGCTCAGAGAAATAAAGTAACTTGCCCAAGTCATAGGCACACATCTTGAGCTGTGACTCAAACTCAGATGGTCTGACTCCATTGTCTGCTCTGAACCATTATGCTCTGCATTTCAATAAGCATATGAAAGAAGTGTACACATTATCAGTGAGATATAAATCAAAGCAGCAAGGTACCACTGATCACCTATCAGATGGCAAAATTTAAAAGAAAAATAACCTCCAGTGCTGGGAAGAATTAGGGTAAATGAAAACTTTTGTACATTGGTAGTCTGGCCATATCTATTAAAACTTTAAAATGTACTTTGACTCAGTCCAGTGTCAAAGACTCAAAGAACTAAAAGCACTGAGATACAAGAACGTCAGAATGAGAAGTTTACTGCAGCATGGCCTGTGGAAGCAGAAAAATGAAAACAGCTTGAGCGTCCATCAAAGAAGAATGTTTGAATCAGTTATAGAACAGCTGGAGTATCATACAACTGTTAAAAAGAATAGGTAAGAGCCTTAGCTTTTAACTTGTGGCATGTCCATGATGTATTTAAGCAAAAAGAGAAAGTTACAAGGTAATGTACATCATGAGAACACATTTTTGTAAAAACAAATGAAACCTAAAAATGTGTCGAAATAACCAAGTAAAAGAAAGTAGGATTCACTGTAGGCTATATTATGGTTTCAGTTGAGTTTAGAGAAATTTAGCACTTTATACATACTAGCATTGTCTCACTACTTGTGGGAAGCATGTGCCTTTTTTTTTTAAACACTTTGAAGAAATACTTTTTGAAGAAGCAATTTAATTACAACTGGTCGTTTTTGAATTAATAAGCTAAAAAAAAAAGGCAACAAAGACTAACAAAGACCAATGTCTTACATATTTTAGGTTACTTGATTTCCAGGTGACTGGTCTTCAACCTTTAAATAGGCCACTCTCTCCAGCAGACAAGGGGCTGTCCATTAGGATGCCACATTCTAACAAAGACCGGTTCTCTCCCTGTATCTATTCTTCTCAGAATAAATGCCACCCTTCCCAGCCTCCTTTGCTGATAAATATAACCCAATGACTAAATTTTAGTCAGTGGGGCATGAGCAGCTTCTGGGACTTAAAAGAATGTGTGCCCATCTCCTTACATTCTGCTGGCTAGAACTTGGGTCCATTGGCTGGAACTTAAGCACGTCACTTGGACCATGAAGGAGAAGGAGCTGTGTATGAATGGTGATGGAGCAACAGTGAGAAGGAGCCAAAGTTCATGATGAATGTGGAGCCACCAGGCCTGAAGCATTTACCTCTAGACTTCATTTACAAGATAAATTAACATGTATCCTCTTTACATAATTGATATATGAAGTTTTCTAATTCCTTTTGTTCTAATTTTAAACTGCTGAAGCAACCTGCCCCTAGCTGGGCTCACTGACAAGAGGGCAGTGCCAAGGTAGATGACAGGTTAGGTCAAGAACCAAGTATGTATCTGCCGTCATAAATTAATAAGTTGGCCTCTTGCTTTATTAGCTAGGCGCCCCCTCCTTAATGCTCCTAAAACCCCACTACTATAGATATGTTGCTTTTATCATCCCAATATCCATCCCCTCATATTTTGATAAATGCACATCAATTGCCCTCTAGGCTTCCAGCCCTCCTCCACTTTTTGTTCATATGCCAACTACCCCTGGCTCCAGGGTTGGCACATAACTCACACTGACCTACCAGAGCCTTGCATCCCCTTGGTCTGGATAATTGGATAAGGAGTGAATATATAATCTAAGCCAGACCAATCGTACACAACCAGCTTATTCCGAGAGGTTGGATGAGGGGGTGGTGGTTAAACATCTGAGAAGGGCATTTCCTTTTGTTTTTAATTATTGAATTTTGAACTATAAAGTTGCAAGCCTGGCACTGCTGGTAATCATCTCACTACCACAAAGTTGCCTATCTGAGAATGGAACCTATACAGGGGACTAAGAGACTCCTAAAGACATTGTTGTCACTTGGATCCAGTCATGCCAGAAGCCAACTAACTCTGGACATTTTCTGCAAGCCAGGAAATCCAATTTTTGTCTGTTCCATTTGAGTCTTTTCATGAAATGGACAGAGTTCTGACTAAAACATTTTATTTCAACTTATCACCAACACTTGACACTGTTTAGGAAATATGAGATTATTTTGTTAGAGGTACAAATTTAGAACCTGTTAACTCTAATAGACTGAACCACGGAAGTTTCTGCATTGGCAGCACTGGAATGCTGGCAAGCACTCAACCTCTCCAAGCGTGTTTCTTTACTCATAAAAAGAGGAGTAGCAACAGTCCCTGCTTTAAAGATTGTGAGGCTTAGAAAAGATGAACACAGTGCTGACCACCATGCCTGGCACCTGGTAAGCCCTCAGTAAATTGCAGTTGATCTTAGTAATAATGTTAAGGTGACGATACCCTGGAAGACTCTCAGCTCAGCCAGCCAGCCAGCCATTCTCTTGCTGTCTTTTTAACCTCAACTTGCCGGTGTCAATGACACACTATCATATTCAATCTCTTTTATAAGGAAAGTCGATTCCTTATTTGCTCTATCACCCTTGAGAGTGCTGGTGGTAGAAAAACATGTCACATTCCATTTTTCTTGTGTGCTGAGGTCCTTGGACACCACCCATGCCAGTTGGTCTGTTGGCAAATGTGGTAAGAGGCCTGAGTTAAGGAAGTCCAATTCCTGTTGATAGAAATATGTCCTTCCTCAGAAATATGTCCTTCCTCATCTATGCCAGTAGGCAGCCCATGGGGGAGCCTGGGCATGCTCTAGGTGGATGTGCAGCTCATTCGTTCACTGCATTGGGTTGAGACCCAGCACACCCAAATGTTCCTTGTTTTAAAAACTACAGGTTTAAGTCAGAGTTAAGAATCTTGGTCCTTCACACCAACAAGAACAAAAGATTTTTTTTCTGTTCATATCATTCTAAATATCTCAAGAAACTTTATGGCTTTATTGCAGGTTGCCATCCTGAACTGTCTGGCCTTCAAGGCTGAGGGAAAGTAGCTGAAATCAGACCTAATCGTTAGGTCAGGGAAATGGGCTGAAGCCAGATTTCATCAAGCAGCAAGCACTCAGAGCCTGTGGAGCCCTGGGCTCATCCTTGTCATTCTCCTGAGACAACGACAATGGAACAGAAACATCCCAGTCACACTTGCAAGACTCAACGACTGGCCTCTTTGAACAGGAGCTCTGATTTCTTGAGTTCTGAAGATGCCTGGGACTGTTTGGCGTTGGGGAGAAGACGCTGTTTTACGTGGTCCAGGACTCGGGAAGACATACACAGATCGGGGCTTCACAGCCTTCAGGGTTGGTATGGGGATAGGATGTGGGACAGGGAGTTGTGAGTACGGGAGGGCCAATGAACTCAGACGATACTCTGGTCACAAAGATTGGTTGACATGCTCAGAAGACAGCAGTGGCAGTCTTCAAAGCAACATTCAACTTCCATCTCATCTTCGGAACACATGGATTGTAGTGTGCTATGACTTAACATTTTAAAATAAATCCTCTGGTTCTCTTGTGGCCAGTACAATTGCATTGCAGTATATTCTGTGTGTATTCTACAATATTCATTTCCCAATGTAATTGAAGGTATACCACAAATTTTGAAGAGTATACAATACAGCAAACATGAAATCAGAGTCCAGGGCTACATGTAAACACACACATACTTGTTGCTACCGCCACTAAGCTGAGACAGCCCAGAAAGCTGACGTCAGAGGCAAGGCACAGCTGGGTCTCCATGAAAGACAGCCTGTGGCTGGAGAATATCATACCTTGAGGGTCCTACAGAAGAACTGAGCAGTTACAGGGCTTCTTCCCATCACTCCCTGACCCAAAGTAACCCACCCCCATCACCACCACTTTGAGATGTTTCACTATCTCTAATGATGGGAAAGCTTGGATAATCAAAAGTGAATGTGGAAAAGTTTCAAGAAATTTCAAGTCTGTAATAGCAGGCAGCCTTGGCTTTAGCTGAAAACCAAATTGATACAGAGTTGTTCTTAGCACTTCGCCAAATGGATTGCTGTTTCCTTGTGCCTGAGCCACCCAAAAAGGGAACAAGGACTTAGGCTGTGTTTATAACTCTTTGCCTGGATACCTCTCCCAGTTTCCTTTTTTAAGGAAAAGAACCCTGCTTTAATAGCATTCTGTCCCCCGGAGCCTGGCCTTGCCTATGTGAACCTGTTTTATGATAACTAGATACTCTTGGCTTCACTTTCTGTACTTGTCCTTGGACCTAACAGCCTAAGAAGAAGAGGCAGAACCTACTTGTTCCCTTCCTTCTCTCATTCTCTGGTCTTTCTTCCACTAAGAAAAGTTGAGTCAAGCTTCCATGTGCTTCACACATGGCCCTTACAGGAAACCACTTCCTTTTACACATCTGTGAGTACCAGGTCTATATAGAAGGAATCCTCATACATTTCCTCCAGCTCTGGCTCCTCTTTTTTCTAATCCTGTAGTGTTCACCTCCTACACCTGCCTTGTGAAACTTCATATGGAGAAAGGCACTCAACATATATTAAGACTCATACAAGATAAAAGACTATAAGAAATTTGGAAACAACATGTAGATTGCTACTAAGAATAGTCAAGATGTGGTGGTATTACAGAACCAGCTACATAATTTGAGGGGTCCAGTGCAAAATGAAAATGCAGGGGCCTTGTTCAAAAATTGAAATGTGACAGCACATTTCCTGATCATGCGACCCTTCTAAGTATGAGGCCCTGTGTGACTACACCGGTCTCATGCCCAAGAATCTGGCCTTGGTATATTCCAGTCCAGTACCTCTAAAACATGTCCATGACACCCAGTCTCCCAGTTCTGGCCAACATTCAGAATCATTATAATATATGATGATAACTTATCAGTAGGGCTAGGAATGAAGCTAAGCCCTCTGCCTGTATTAACTCAGTTAATACTCATAACACTCCAGTCATTATAGAAGGAAAACCAGGGTCCCTCAACTGATAAGTGGTCTTCTACCCAGGTTTCTCACCAAAGTTTTGTACTCCAAACCATGGATCTATTTCAGCCTAAAAAACAATGAGACTCTCGATGGTGGTTAAATAAGAACAGAGGTATTATAGTCACTAAAACTAGGAGATTCTGACATGATAGAATAATAACTTTTGTTTATCAAACATTTAGTATGTGCCAGGCACTATGCTCTGCATCATTTGACACATTCTGATGTGAATTTTTTTATTCCATAGCCCTAGTGCAAGTAGTATCCCACACTCTATAGGTCATTTAATACTGCCCTGAGTCAACTTGCCCAAACACAGCCTTCCCTCCCCACCCAGCCATGGACTCTGTGATGCGAGAAAACTGAGGCACCTCCACAGCTGTCACCACATGGAGGCTGCTGTATCTGCTCATGGACATCATAGCCAAAGACTTTTCTTCTGGTGTCTAGGGACATTGGCCCTCACTTCAGATCTGACCTAATCTCCAATCTACACCTGGACCCTCACTTTCTCCAGCCCTGGTGCTATATATTTCAGCATCTCCCAGAAGGATCTGTAAAGACAAGCAAGACCCAAGTCACCTCTACTATTTAAACATCCCCCAAACACCTTTCTGATTTTAAACTTTTCCATGGCCTTGAAACACCAAACCCTAAGAGCATGGAGGTAGGGATAGGAGGTAGTAGTTGCAGCCTCCTTTTGCTATAGCTGGGCTAGGGAGAGGAGCAGCTAACACCAGAGGGTTTTTTGTTTGTTTGTTTGTTTGTTTGTTTGTTTGTTTTTCTTTAAATAACTTGCCAGGTTACAGCAGATGGAGAAACTTTGGCTGGAAGAAAGAGTCTGGTCTAAAGTCCTATAACTAGGAAGTGGCTGCAATTTGAAGCCATCGGTCTTTAAACCCTCAAACCTGGGCCACCTGTTCAGCCTTAGAATCACTTTGGGAAAGCTCATTGAAAATTCCCAGGGAGAGCTCATTGAAACTTCCCTGGTGGGTGGCTCCATAGTGTAGTGGTTAGCACGTCTACTTTACACGCAGAAGGTCCTGGGTTTGCACCCCAGGTAGAGCCACTGGACCATACCCCGGGTGCACCAGGCCCTGCTGTGAGCGTGTGGGAGGAGATGCCCCGCCTTCAGAGATCCAGTTCTTAAGAGGAAATGGCAACATCCATAGGTCAGAGGTAGGAGCGGGGGAAATTAAAGAGGGGAGAAAAGAAAAAAAAACTTCCCTGGCTGACAGAATGAAAATCTCTAGGGAAAATCTGCATTTTTTAGATATTCCACATATAACCTAGAAGCTTCTAGAATTTCTATGTAGAATTTATATTTGAAATTCCAGCCAATCTCACAATAGTCAGAGTGGCAGATAGACTCTATGGTACCCCTGCCATGATCAGTGCCTCCTGGCATTCACACCTGTCCTAGTTTGGGCTGCCATAGCAGAATACCACAGACTGGATGACTCGAACAACAACAATTTATTCTCACAGTTCTGGAGGCTGGAAGTCTGAGATAAAGGTGACCAGTCGATTTGGTTTCTAATGAGGGCTCTCTTCCTACCTTCTTGTTCTATCTCCACATGGCCATTCCTCAAAGTATGTGTGAGGAGAGAGAGTGACCTATCTGGTGTCTCTTACAATGACACTAATCCTATCAGATCAGGGCTCCATCTTTATGACTTAATTTAACTGTAATTACTTCCTTAGAGGACCCATCTCCAAATACAGCCATACTAGAGGTTAGGGCTTCAGCATGAATTTGGGGTGGGGGGTGGTCACGATCTGAGTCCATAACAACACCTCTGTGTAATCCCTTCTCCTTAAGCTGGGCTTCCTTCTGAGGTGATACATGCAAGGTTATTTCTAACCAATAGCATCTAGCAAAGGTCATTGGATGTCATAATGTCATTACATTACATAAGACTTCATCTTGTTCCCAAACTTGCTCTAGAGGCTCTCCTTGCTGGTTCATTGGAAAATCTACGTGGCAAGAAACTGGGCAGCCTCTAGGAGCTGAGGATGGCTTCCAACCAAAGGTCAGCAAGAAGCTGGGGCCCTCAGTCCTATAGCCACAGGGAACTGGATTCTGCCAACTTGAGTGACCTTGGAAACAGGTTCTGCCTCATTCATGCCTCCAGATGAGAACACAGCCTGACCAACACCTTAATTGTAATATTGTGAGTCTCTGAGAAGAGGACTCAGCTAAGCAATGCAGATAATAAATGTGAGCTACTCTAAGCCGCCAAGTCAGTGGTCATTTGTTACACAACAATGGAAAATGAATACATTAGGAAACCCCATAAGATCAGTTTACAAGGCTGCATGGATGATTCCTCTTTTTTTAGTTCTACCTAGAAGCAAGTCGTATACTTACTGAGGATGATGAAGGGCATGTGCCTAACTGCCTTTAAAATTTTTTTAATTTCTTAGTTATGAAAAGTAACAGATGTTCATTGTAGAAAATTTGGAAGTACATCAAAAAAGAAAATTTAAGTTACCAGAAATACTCTCCTCCCACCCCTCAGATAACCACAGATAACAGGGTGGCAAACAGCTTTCCCCAACTTGGTCCTGTGTAGAGAGGCTAGATAAAGTTACAAACAGAGAACGCTCTGTACAGACTGTTTTGTAACTTGTCCTCCACATGTCAGCCCACATTTTCTAAAAAATTCGAAGCATCAGAAGGGTGAATTTGTTCCTAGTATTTTGGGATGCTGCCAGACCCCACTTTTAATGACCTCAGGTTTTCTCAGGCAGGGCTTTAGCAAAGGAGATTCATAAAGAGGAAACTGAGACCAGAGAGGGGAGGCCATACTCAAGGCCAGATAGCCTGTCAACATCCAGAAGTTTCTCCCCCTCCAGACTCCTAAAGACATTGTAGTTGAGCTGCTATATCCCCAAAGCCATTACCCTTGGAATTATTGCCAGAATTCATTTCCCATAAACCACAGCTTTATCCCTATTCAAGAGGAGTGATCAGAAGGGCTTAAAGTAAGAGGAAGCAGCATCCCTCTGCCTGAGATCTGGCCAGCTCACCCCATGAGGCCTGAGTCTCCCCTGGCCTCTAGAGCAGCTGAAATGTGAGCACCATTCCAGAATTTTTACGGTTTGGCTTTTTTTTAATGTGAGTGGAAAGGTAGAAAGGAAGGAGATGAGGGGAAATAAAGGTATGAATCAGTCATTCAATAAGCTTTATAAAGCCTCTAGAAGTCTAGGCCCTATGCTAGGAACTAGAGCTAAGGAGATAAGCATGATAAAATCCCATCTCTAAACAATATTTCTGTGTTTATGATACAATAAACAGGTGTTACTTTTGCAATGAAAAAATAATGTTTAGTAAAGATTTCTTTTAAAGAATGCTGGAATTTCTTTAACATTTATGAATTGTGTTCCAATTATTTATTATTCTATAACAAACCACCCCAAAACTTTGTTGTATAAAACAACAATTGTTTTATATACTCAGGATTCTGTGAGTTGGAATTGGGTAGAATATAGTATGGATGGCTCACCTCTGTGCTTTTCTATCTGGGACACCTGGAGTGCCTAGGATGGTTGAAGGTGGCAGGGAGAGCTCAACTTGGGCCATGTGTCTAGGGCCTCAGTTCTTCTCTGTGATGTGTCTTCTGGGAAGTTCTTCATTATAATGTGTCCAAGATGGTTCCTTCACTTCTATGTCTGGCACCTGGGCTGGGAAGAGTTGGAGAGCAGGAGGTAAGCGGGTCATCTTTCTGTGATGCTGTCTTTTTTCCACATGGCTAGCTTGGGCTTCCTCTCAGCATGGCAGTCTCAGAATAGACTTCTACATGTCAGCTGGCTTCCCCACGAACAATCATTCCAAGAAAGAGGAAGTGAAAACTGCCAGTTCTCTTAAATGCAAACAAGACAGAAGTCACAGTGCCTTTTTGTTATCTAGGCTTCAAAGTCACACATTACTTCTGCTTTTTTTTCTATTCATTAGAAGCAGGTCACTAAGTCTAGCCCACACTCTGGAGAAAGGGAATTAAGCTCTATCTCTTGAAGAGAGAAGTATCGAAGAATTTGTGGAAATATTGTTTCCAAAGCACCAGAACAGCAACATATTTGACCTCACATTGGGCATTAGACATACCCTCCAACTCTCCGCTCTCTCAGAACTAGTATTTTTTCCACTCCCTTGTCTCATAAGGAGCAGCGTAGCTGATTTCCTTTCCCTCCTGGTCTCTCCCAAACACTCTTACCCTTATCTTCCACCCATAAGAGTTTATCATATATTTTCCACATCCCTTTTAGTCCCTTCCTCTAAATGAATTCTGGTGCCACTTGTTAAAATAATGAAATTTCTATTTTTTTACATAAAGATTTATGTAGAGAAAATTATTTTAAATGAAAAGTTCGTATCCAGCCATACCATCAAACAAATGTGAGAGCAAAAGAAGATATTGATGACAAGTAGGAACTCTGAAACATTTTCTTGTGTATCCTCTCTGAAAAAAAAATTGCCTGAGGATGTACTCCAACAAACTGACTGATACAGGAGTCCAGGAAAAAGACTTGGGAAGCAAGAAACAGTGAAACTAAAGTAAGAGAAGTTTTGAAAAAATCCCAACCTGATAGCTATGCAGAAGACCTAAAATAAAATCTGTCAGAACTAGAATTGGAAGTTAGAGGTCTCTGGGACAAAATGTCAAGAATAAAATAGATGTCATTGCACAAATTGACTAAATGAAAATCTGGAAGTTCTTAAAGATAAAGTGAAGACAAAAGATTCTTTGACTACCAAAAAGAGAGTGCAGTTAGAAACTCTGCAGGGAGATAAGCTGTACTGGAAAATCATGGTCAAGCTAAAATTCACATGATTTGGGACAACTGATAGTGATTTAAACAGTAAGAAACACCACCAAATAGCAATTCGAAACAAAGCTGATTTTACTACCTTCCTGGCAAGAGAGAGCCACGTCACTTGAAAACAAGTTCTAGAAGTCTCTCTGAGCAAAAATTCAAGTATGTAGATAAATGGGATTTGAAGGATGGAAGGAAGTACACCAAATAAGACAAAATTCTGAATTATGGTCTCTAGTTGGCTCACAAAGCAGATGTCAAGTCATCTTTGCAAGTGGCCACCTTTAACTTCTCTGTCACTGACATGAACCTGATTTCAAGCGGGTCCAAGATGTTATAAAAGATTCCGCTGGGACTAGGTCATTCAGTATAGATGCTTGAATAGGCATGTTTAAAGCTTAGCAAATGTTTTTTTTTTTAAGCAAGTATGAAGCAATGCCCATCACCTATTGGACAAAAATATTGAGGGAGGAGTAATTAATTTTGTTGGGTTTATAATGGATAGCAGGTATGTTTTCCCAAGATGTCCTTTCTTTTTTTCCTACAAGCAATTTGTCACTTTTATTGGATATTTTCTTGGAGATCAGCCTTCCTCAATTACTTTTTTCTAGTAGGTTCAGATTTTAAACTTTGTTCATTTCAATAAGTTTTTTAAATGTGTATGTATGTGTTTGTTGTCTATTTAGCCATCATACTTGTCTTCTGATTTTCATTTGGCAAGTGGCAAAGTTTTATTACATGGAAATTTAAAGCTATACCTATTAAGAAAAACAAAGTTTAACCAAAAATACAATGTTCCCAATCTCCTACTACTTACAATCTCTTTTTAAATATAGAAGAGTTTTTGAGGTGAAGGGAGAATTTGGTTTCACTTCAGTCCTTTTTATTAAATTTTAGTAAAATAAATATTTTGAAAAATTGAGACTCAGTAGGTCATGGTGATGGAATTAAGGATGATTTTTTATTTTCATCTTCATGTATTATATGCTTTTCTATAATTTTCTTTAAAATTTAATCACAAACATGCATTATTTTTAAACTATAAAATGTTATTTTTTAAAAGGAAACCAAATATATATGTAAAAGGATATTCATAACAACATTGTTCATAATAACAAAAAAATTGGCAAGCAACTGAAATATCTGTCAACAAGGGAATGGAGTATTTAATCATGGTACTCCAAAAACAATGAGCTTTGGAAAAGATTAAGGTAGTCTTATATGAAAGGACTTGGAAAAATATTAAGGAAAGCAAATTGCTGAAAAGTATGTTCTCATTTGTACAGGGGGGGAGTGCGGGGGGAAGAGTTCAATTTAAGTTACCCAAATATAGCTCAAAGGGCTTGAGGATGAGAGAGAAAGAGAGAGGTATGTATGTATATATATGTGTATATATATTTCAACTTGACCTCTAAATACAAACTAATACTTTACTTAAAAAAGCGATCTGTTTCCTGTTGTAGGAAAACTGGGTGGACTTACTAAAGAAAGTACAATATATATTAAAACCACATATATTGAACTGTATGAAATGTGAAATATTTTTAAGGGTAATTTTGACAATAATAAAACTTTACATTATGAGCTGACTTTAGAAGCCATCACCTCACACCACATAAGACATTACTTCACTCTTTATATGTGGTCCAGAAATTCCAGGAGGATGAAAGCCCATCAGTTAACAGATGCTTGAGGGGCAGACTGTTACTTTTAAAGCTTACCCATATACAGTTCTATGTTATTTAGATTTGTTAAATTTATACAAAATTATCATTTGAAAAAAGTTATAAAGATTTATAAGTATATGTTGCCTATTTTCTTTCTGTATTTATTCATATAATGCTTTTTAATGGCTGCATATAGCTGAACATTTAAGTCTTCTCAAATTTTTTATAATTATAAACATTCTTATACATAAACCCTTTGTTCATTTTTCTATTTGATTCTTCTATGAATTCATCCTAAGGAGAAAAAGGGGGGTATACATTGTTTAACAATATCTTTATAAAGATAAAGTAAAATAATGTTTGAAAATGTTCTATAATTCTTCTCCTTGGCACTGGGCTTGGACCCAAATCTGAAGAACTCTGAGGATTAAACAAACATCTGTGCTCTATTTCAGTTGCCACAGCCTGGGCTTGTCTATGAATGGGGTGTGGATCCCGACCTCAGGGAACTCACACTCTTGAGTGGAAAACAGACACGAATAATTATAAAACTATGCGACTTGTGTCACAGTGGAAGTGCAGTGTCAGAAGTGGTATAGAGCACTTCTCAAACTTTAATGTGCACACAAATCATATGGGGATCTTTTAAAATGCAGATCCTGATTCAATAGGTCTGGGATAGAACCTGGGATTCTGCATTTCTACCACTTCCCAGAGGATGCCAAAAGCGTGGTCATTTGCAAATCGCACTTTGAGTAGCAAGTGTATAAATACAATATTAAACAAAGCTTTCCAGATGCCTGAACAGAGTTTTGAAAAGTGAGTATGAATTCTCCAGACAGTTAATGAGGGAAAGGGTATATCTCGGCAGAGGGAACAGCTTATGCAAAGGTGCAGAGGCATGAAATGGCCTGGTTTGTCTGAAGCACCAAGTTCAAATGGTGGGGATAAGATTAGGAGCCTAAGGAACATCAGTGGTGATGGAACAAAAGAGGAAGAGACCTAAGGGTGAAACCACAGGTGGAATAACTAACTGGGTGTGGGAGGAAGTGGAGGAGGGCATGGATGATAGGGGGAAGGGTGCCCTCACCAAATGAATGAATAAAGAACCTGGTGTGGGTTTGAGGGAGAAGGTAATGAGTTCACTTGGAGATTCACAAATTGGAGTAGGGAGCAGTAGGGCATTAGTGGAGCACTCTGTGGGAAGGCTGGCACAGTTGCAAGTTGTCAGTATGTTGGGCAGTCAAAGGCATGGGCTAGGAATGGAGAAGGATTTTTCAAGTCAGAGGGATAGTCTTTCTGCAAACCTCAGAAACACCACTACAAAGCTGCAAACCTGTGAGTGATGTTTTTCATACTACATCTGAAAACATGGATCTTCAGGAGCCAAAACCAGGATCCCAAGGCTCCCCAAAATTATCAACCACATCTCACATAAAAACCCATATGGAAATATTTATAGCAGCTTTATTCATAATTGCCTCAAAATGAAAGCAATCAAGATGTCTTTCAATAGATGAATGATTAAACAAACTATGATACATCCGTACAATTGACTATTATTCAGCAATATAAAAAAAGAACTATCAAGCCATGAAAAGACATAGAGGATTCTTAAATTCATACTGCAAAGTGAAAGAAGCCAGTTTGAAAAGGCTATATACTATATACTTCTGAAGAGGTTCAGAACAGGCCTCCCTAAGATATGCCACATTGACATGTGAATTATTTTGAGCTGGACGTAACAGAGACCCTGCAGACTTATGAGAAACTTTTATCTCTCCCTTAATTTAAATTTTTGGCCTTGCCCATAAGAATCATTACCAGAGATAACTTTTTATGACCTATCTATAGGGTGGGGCAAACATCTAATTACTGAACCTCTGTTGTTCTTATTGCCCTTCAAATGAACTTCCTCCCCACTGAAGCCCCAAGATTCCTTACCTCATCCTTAGTTCAGTATGCCACGTATACCCGCATTTTCCCTTTCTGTCTCTGAATCTTTCATGTATGTGGGGTTTCCATATGTAGATATATAATTAAATTTGGTTATTTTCTCTTGTTAATATAATCCATCTCATGTATATTTAAGTATTAGACCAGCTGAAAAAAAACTAGAATGGTAGAGAGAACGTTTCTTTCTCCCCCACAATTCCAACTGGAAAACGCAAAACTATACAGACAGTAAAATAATCAGTAGATGCCAGGTGGGATATTGTGATTTATAATAAGAATTATATATTTGGCCTTCATCCCTATTCTGGCACAGAGCTCCTAAAACACTTGGAATTTCCTAAGTGATGAGAGAATAAATCCCGTCTTTCGTTATGTTAATAGTGATTTTTGGAAAGCCCCTAAGTAACCTAAGAATAGGGGACTGGTTGCCAAAGCAACCAATGCGATTAGAGGATTGGAAATTTCAGCCCAGCCCACCCCCACCTCTGAAGAGAGGTGAGGGGCTGGAGGTTGAGTTCAATCATCAATGGCCAGTCTCCATAAAACCCCAAAAGGACAGGGTTTGGAGAGCTTTCAGGTTGGTGAACACATAGAAGAGCAGGAAGATTGGAGCACCCGGAGGGCCTGGAAGCTCTGGGCCTTTTCCCACACACCTTGCCCTATGCATCTCTCCCATGACTGTTTCCAAGTTATATCCTTTTATAATAAACCAGTGAACTAGTAAGCAAAATATTTCTCTGAGTTCTGTGAGCCTCTCTAGCAAATTAAATTAACCTGAGGATGGGATCATGGCCCCATAGGCAGTTGTTCAGAAGCACAGATGATAGCCTAGACTTGTCATTGGCATCTGAGGGGGGTTGGGGCAATCTTGTAGGACTGATTAAGATCCCTTAATATGTGGGATCTGATGTTATTTCCAAGTAGAGTGTCAGAATTGAGTTAATTGCTTGGTGGTATTGGAAAAAGTACACACACATTAGATCAGGAGTTCAGGGAGAGGCATGAATAATGAAACAAAGGATTTTCAGGCAATAAAATTCTGTATGATACTGTATGATACAGTATTCAAAATTCTGTATGATACAATTTATTATTGCATTTCTCAAAACTCCTAGAACTGTATGAACCTTAAGGTAAGCAAATTTTAAAAAATTATTCAGGAGATTGGAGAATCCTAGGAGGGAATGCAGACTGTGACAAAAGAACTTAATTATATGAATGTATGAATATTTGAAACAACTTCACCGAAGGAGATGGGGTTGCTGATCTAAGTAAATCTTTGGAATAAGTGGAGTCTATAAGACTAAAGGCAAAAGGACCTGCACAGAAGCACTGTACTCTGGCTGATAACATTGTTTCCTATGCAGGTTAACAATTCTTATACTGCCATACATGTAAACTGGAATGACATAAATAAATGGATGCCGGATAGTGGGAGCCAGGTTTCTCACTGTTGGAATGGGAGTTGACAGATAAGTAAGGGGCAGATGCTAGAATGATCCATGTTGTAATGGATTAAAGTTGGGTACAACACCTTGAGCTCATGTTCAGCTTAATATAGATATAGATGGTTACATATGGAAATTTATAGATATGTATATATACATGGGTTAGAAAAACATATATATATATACACAGAAAAGAGGGCCATGTGAAAGTGGAGGCAGAGATTGGAATTATCCTGCCCTACATCAAGTAATGCCTGAGGCACCAGAAGTTAGATAAGGCAAGGAAGGATTCTTCTCAGACTCCTCAGAGAGAACATAACCCTACTGACACCTTGACCTCAGACTGAACTTTTAAAAGCCTCTGGAAGCAAGAAAGCCAAGCCAAGGACTTGCCATCAGACTTTGCCTGTAATACATATAGATTTGGGTGAATTCTCCTCAAGCTCCCCAAAATATCCTGAGGTTCCTGAGCCTACCAAGAAGTGACCTTCCTTATTCATCTGGCAAAACTACTAGGAACCTTGTAAACAAAGTACCAGGCTGGTATTTCTGAGAGGCTTTTTTGGCTTCATAAATTCAACCTCTTTCTTAAAGCTGTCTGTTCATATACGAGTCTATGTACAGCTCTCAAATATTGTTACTAACGGATGAAATTCCCCTTTTCGGGGACCCCAAGCAGGATTCTTTTTTAAAAATTTATTTATTTTAATTAGTTTCAAGTATACAGTATTGAAATAGACAATTAGTTGCTTGGATTTACATTGTACAATTCAATGAGGTGTTTTTTTTTTCAATTATAGTTTGCATACAATAATATACCAGTTTCAGTTGTATAGCAGTGATCCACATAACTCACAAAGTGATCACCCCACTAAATCTAATACCCCTCTTCCCCCTTACATATTTATTACAACATTATTAATCATCTTCTCCATGCTACACTCTACATCTCCATGTCTATTCTACAACTATTCATTTGTACCTCAATCTCTGCATTTTTTTGTCCCCCCAAACCTCCTCCCATCTAGTATCCCTCTAAATATTCCCTGTATCTATGAGTTTATTTCTGCTTTTGTTGTTGTTGATGATGATTTTGTTCTTTAGATTCCACATGTACATGAAATCATGCGATATTTGGCTTTCTCTATCCGACTCATTTCATTCAGCACAATACCCTCTAGGTCCATCAAGGCAATATCTTTTTCCATCCCCTTCCTTTTAGTCTGGGTGTCTTTTAATTTGAAGTGAGTCTCTTGTAGGCAGCATATGTAGGGGTCTTGCTTTCTTATCCATTCAGTTACTCTATCTTTTGGTTGGAGCACTTAATTCTTTTCCATTTGAGGTATTTGTTGATAGGAATATAGTTATTACCATTCTTTATTCATGTTTTTTCCCCTCTTTAATTCCTTCCCCTCCCCCCGCCCCGCCACTTCCACCCCCGACCTACAGATGTTGCCATCTGCCTTTTTAAAGAACTAGATCTCTGAAGGCGGGGCGTCTCCCCCAATGCACTCGCGGTGCGCACCCAGGGCCTGGCGCACCTGGGGACTGGCGCACCCGAGGACTGGCGCACCCGGGGTATGGTCTGTGGCTCCACCTGGGGTGCAAACCCAGAACCTTCTGTGTGTAAAGCAGACATGCTAACCATTACACTGTGGTGCCACCCCTCTTTATTCATGTTTTTGATACATGTTTTTTCTTCTTAAAGAAGACCCTCCAACATTTCCTGTAATACTGGCTTGGTGTTAATAAATTTCTTTAGCTTATTTTTGTCTGGGAAGTTCTTTATGTGTCCTTCAACTCTAAATGATAGGTTTGCTGGATAAAGTATTCTTGGTTGTAGATCCTGGGTTTTCATCATGTCGGATATTTTTTGCCAAGCCCTTCTGTCCTGCATAGTTTCTTTTGAGAAATCAGCTGCCAGCCTTATGGGTATGCCCTTGTAGGTAACTAACTGCTTTTCTCTTGCTGCTTTTAAGATTCTGTCTTTGTATTTAACCTTCAGCATTTTAATTATGATGTGTCTTGGTGTGGGCCTCTTTGGGTTCCTGGTTTTGGGGACTCTCTGAGCTTCCTGAAGTTTTATGTCTATTTCCTTCACCAGGTCAGGGAAGTTTTCCATCATTATTTCTTCAAATAGCTCTTCAATATCTTGTTTTCCTTCAGGTACCCCTATGACACAGATATTTTTACTTTAATATCCCTTATATGCTCCTTAAATTATAGGCTCCTTAAATTATTATTATAGTCTTGGCTTCTTTTTTCTTGCCATTCTGAATGAGTGTCCTTGGCTTTCCCATCCTCTAGGTCATTTGATCCCTTTCTTTATTCTCTTTGTTTATTCTTTTGTTTATTCCATTTAATTAACTTTTCATCTCAGATAATGCGTTATTCGTTTCTGACTGGTTCCCTCTTATAATTTCCTTTTCCATTTTTATGTTTTTTTTATCTCTTTGTTGAAGTTCTTACTGAATTCATCTATACTTCCCCTAAGTTCGTTGAGCATCTTTATAACCAGTGTTTTGAACTCTGCATCTGGTAGCTTGCTTGACTCTATTATTTCTGGATCTCTATTCTCTTCTCTCATATGGTTTCAGCTTCTTTCTCTTCCCATTTTGGCTGCCTTTCCGTGTCTCTTTCTATGTACTAAGCAAGGCTCTTAAGTTTCCCAGTCTTATTAATGCAGCTTTGTGTGGTAGGTGGTCCAGTGACACAGTCCTGAGAGGGGTTAAGCTGCAGGCCAAATTTAGCCCCAGCCTATGCCCTTCTGGGGCCACCTATTAAGATTTAGCAAGCAATCCACAGATGCTATGCTTATAGTTGCCTCAAAAAGCCATACCAGAAACTGAGGCCAGCTGCCACCGGTGTGAGTCCAAGCACTGCTCAGCAAGGGGCACCTGACTAAGCAAGCACACATCTAGATGTGGCTTGGGTGGGGCTCTAGGTTGGATTAGATGGGATTTCAGGGACTCCTCTGGGCGGAGCGACCTCTGTTATCCAGTTTGATGATGTCTTGGCTATGGCGGTGCTGAGTCCATGCCCTGGGAGTGGGGAGGGCTCAACAAAGAAACAATGGATATAGGTGGCACTTCTGTCCGGAAGAGATCCTTGCCTCAGGCCCTCACTCTGACAAGTCAGTGTTCCCCTGTAAGTCCCAGGCACCGTCCTGAGCAGCCAACCCAGCGCTGGTGCTCAGAACGCGCAAGTCCATCAGCATGAAAGTCCGCTCATGGACGTGGCTCCTTTAAGAGCCATCTCCAGCTGCTGGCTGCTGCTGTACTGCCGCAGCCTCTGTCCCATTCAGCCACTCAGGACAAGACAGCTTTGAGTCTTCGCCCTATCCTACCTTCTGCTATTGCAGGGTGATTTCTTAGATTTCTCCTTAGTTGTATGGCTTATTCATCTAGATCCCAAGAGATTTTTCCTTGCTGTTTGTTTCTTGTTTCTGTCACAACTTTGATTTGTTTGCCAGAGGGATGAACAGAGCCTCTATCATCCATGCCATTTTTTCCCACCCAAGAAGAGTTCTTTCCCTCTTCAGTGTTACAAAGGAAATCACAAGACCAAAAGTGAACGTTACCAGCGCAAGCTTTTATCCTACGGCCAGAAAATGGAGAAGCTGGAGCTCAGCTCTCAAATCAATTTCTTGCCCCATAGTGGCTGAGAGGTTGTCTAAACCGGATCAGTAGAAATGAAGGGGAAGTTTAGGTAAATAGGTAGGAGGAATATTCATTCCCAGGACTTTCTAGGGAAAGAAGCTTTCTCCAGATCAGGGTTCAACCCTCTTTTTATTCATTTTTGGTCTCTTCTGGCCATTGTTGTGATTGTCAACTGTCATGGTGCTGGTAGGTGTGTTATTTAGTGTGAAGTTTATATTATAATGAACTTGAAAATATTTTTGGAGGTCATTTAGACAAGCATCTTGGTTTCGACTGGTTTCAGCTAGTCTTGACAAGTTCTTAACTACTGACCACAAGCCTCTCTGTTCTCAGAGATAGAAGTTAGAAACCAGGAGAGGTTCGGACAGAGCCTGCAGGCTTGTCATGGGGTAACAATATGACATTTTAGCCAAAGTATTGGTGATATAACAAATGTTTCCTGTTTCAAGAACAAATTCTTATTAAATTTATGCAAATAACTATATTGCCATAAAAAATACTAAGTTTCCAAATTCTAGAGGGATCAAGTAATTCTGGAGAAAAAGTAATTCTTTCAATTCTACTTACAAAGGTATAATTTACCAGATTGCCGTAAATCATAGCTTAAGAGGAAAGGTTTCCTTATATCTGGAACATAAAAGATTTAAGAACCAGCAATGTTTTAAACAAAAGTCATAAAAATTATAAACATCCCCATCAGTTCATTCAGTTCCATGTTATTAATTCTCCTTCTGTTTGAATCCAGTTTTTCTGTCACTTCTGGAAATTCTTACCCAATTCAATTTTATGATCTTAAAGTTATCAGTAAACTCCACTTGTCAAAGTTAACATTATATTAAGACATATTAGATTTCCAGGAATTTTACATCATTTCTGGAACACATACACCTATACAGATAGAACATAAAGAAGGCTTAGCATTACTTATTTGACAATGCTTCCCATGTCATTTAGAATTTGATTTTGGGACATTTGTCTAAAATATCAAAAAGTTTGGACACTTGGTCAAATAGGATCATAGGTGACTGTGAACTTATAGAGAAGAATATATTGGCAAATTTTGTAACATCAGTAAACCCAGGTAGAAATAGTTGCATGTTTGCATTATATTCAATATGGACAACTCTGAAGAAATGCTTGTTTTTATTAAACCAAGAAACTTAAACTGGCTTTTATTTATAAAGATTATCCCAGATCATGTGAGCCTACTGTATTTCTGAGAGTATACTCAATTTTTATAGTGCCTGTTTGTCTTTAAGCCAGCTGGATAGAGCTCTTTACAAATTAATTTTAGTAATACCATTAATACTATCCAGAGGTAGAAAAATATCACATATCTATTAACATACATACATAGGCATACATAAACATGCACACAGATATAAATATAGATCTTTTTAAAATTTTAGCCATGGCTCACGTAAAAAACTCAAAAAAAAAAAAGTTGGATCCAAATTGTGTTTTCGTCAGATGGACTAAGTTAAGGCTACTGTTCAGATGGCTAATCTTTTACTAAAAATTTTTTATTTGTATGCTGTAAGGATCCTTTCCAGAGCCATTTTTGGAGTCATTTTTTTTTTCTTCAAGAAGCTTTTGCATACAATATAATAATGTATTCCATTGTCTCCAAGAGGTTTGAGAGCCTATCTTTTCAAGGGTGCTTTTTAAGGTAGACTTATCTAAAACAAATTTTCCCCAGAATGGCCATTATAATTCTAAATTATCCAAAAGTTCATTCATTTTTCCAGGAAGGTATGAGATCCTGGTCCAAAGACCAGGTGGAACCTATCTTGCCTTTGGATTCCCAGAATATTTTAACTATGAGGGGCCCTGTTTTCCAATAGCTGTTCAAAAGACTGGGAAGCATGTGTTTTCCCCCCTCCTTTTGAACAGAATGATGACTTAACAAAAAGCTTCAACAAACAGAAATCCATTCTGGAAAAACAAAACAGAAACAGAAAGCAAATGTGCACAATAAAGCTGGAGAGCTCAGACCCAAGAAAGACTGCCCAAGAATTCCATGGTCAGTGCGAAATCAATGAGTGCAAAAGACTCTGTGGGTACTGGCACCTGGTTTGTTCACCAGCCTAGCAGTTGCAGGGGGTTGTTTTCTTTGGGTTCCATGTTAGGTGCCATGAAATGTCAAAGGTTCAGAAATAGCCAAAGTAAAACCAGTGAATCACTGAAGTTGTAATTGGTAAAACTTTATTGTGCACATACCAAAAGACGGTTTTGCAAACCTGGAGCACTCAAACCAAAACATGGAATGAGGTTCAGAAGTATACCATTAAAAGCAGCTTATATAATGAGAAAGCAGTGTTTTCACAGCGATTGGTAATTAAATTAAATTAATGACTAAACTGGTTTGTCTGCCCAGAGAACCTTCAAGGCTTGTCTCCATTTGCTTTTTTTTTTAACACATGCTAATGTAAAATGTTGATAATAGAGAAATTGGTTATGGGATATAGAGGAACTCAGTATTATTTCTCAATTTTTCTATAAATCTGAAAGTTTCTAAAAATTAAAAAGAAAAATTTTAAACAGTGCAGAGGTGTAGAAAGTAAAGATCTTTCTCTTCTGTCCTGAAGCCCTAATTCTCAGAGGTGATTAATATATATTTTACTATATTTGGTACAAGTACATTAATATATTTGGTACATACTTGAAAAAGAAAATTATTAATAACATCTCCCAGCGATGTGCCCAATCCGCCATGGTTGTCATCTCTGGCATGAACCTGAAATGCCAGGTACAACCTAGAAACTCTTGTCTGGCCACATGAGCAGGATGGCCCTATTAGGCACTTGTGACCATGCTCTTGATTCTCAGAGAGTCAGTGCTCAAGCACTCGCTCCTGAGAGGACCCTCCCAGACCACAGCTGATTGGCCCAGGGGTGGACATCAAATTCCAGGTGAGCCAATCAGATTCTGTTCTGGGATTTGTTTATTCTCTTGTCAGTCCTACTGAATTGAACTGGAAGGAAAACACAAACCCCAGTGGGTATCTGCTGTCATTGCTGGATAGACAGGAAGAAACAGCCAAAATACCAGGAATCTTTGGACAGAGTTCCTGCCCTAGCATAGAGTAGAGGAGAAAGAATCCTGTTTCTGGCAATAAATGCTCCCCAGCAAGGACGGCAACATGGCATTTTATAGAGCCTGTGTGCCATTTGTATCCATGACAAACAATGATTAGAATCCATTTGCTTAAATTTTTTTTTTTAAAGATTTTTTCACAGGGGGATTTTCAAGAATGTTTGGTATTGATCAGATTTTTATAATCCATAATTTTGAATGTATTAGAGAGGAGTAGTTAAGGAAATAAATCGTTGCACCTAGAAATAGTATTTTAAAATATTAATGATAGCTTGCATCTACTAGTCCCTAATTGCATTTTCAACACCCAAGCTAAGCATTGTACATACACTGTTTCATTTATTCTTTTAATAGTCATATGAATTAAGCAATGATATCATCCTTGTTTTGCACACAAGGAGACCAAGGCTCAGAGGCTTTAAATATCTTGCCCACAGTCATACAGTGTTTAACTTGAGAGCTGAGTCTTGAATCCAGGTCTATCTGATTCTAGAGTCCATTCTCTTGACCAGTTGATATAGACCTTTCAAAACAATTCATGAGTTATGGTGAAATAGAGCACATGCAAACTCTTTTGCCTCAATTTCTCATATGTAATAAAAATCCCTAACTCATGATGATTAAGTGAAATAGAGCCTATAAAATGCCTTCATGGTGTTTGACATATAATAGGTGCTTTAAAAACTATTATTCCCAGTGTTAGTGAGGATCAAATTTAACCAGCAGAAGTAGTTCGCCCAAACAAGGACTCTGTGTGTGATTTTTAATTACTATATATAGAGGTATGCAACTATCACCACAGTTATTTTAGAATATTTTCATATTCTAACCAGCTCCCTTGTGACCATTTGCAGTCATCTCCACTCCCAACCTCAGCCCCAGGAAAACATTAACCTGCTTTTTGTCTCTATAAATATGACTTTTCTGGACATTTCATAAGTGGAATCATACAATATGTGACCATTTGTATCTGGCTACTTTCACTTACAATGTTTTTGAGGTTCATGCAGATTGTAGCTTATATCATGACTTCATTACTTTTTATTGCTGAATAATATTTCGTGCTGAGTAATATTCTATTGTTACCATATTTTGGTAATCTATTTGGACTAGTTCTAGTTTGGAGCTATTATGTATAATGCTACTAAGAACATCCATATATAAGTTTTTATGTAGTCATATGCTTTCATTTCTGTTGAGTCTTTACCTAGGAATGTAATTGTTGGGTCATGTGGTAATTCTATGTTTAGTGCTTGCTCTTTTCCAAAGGGTTGCATTCTTTTACAGTCCCATCAGCAGTGTGTGAGATTTCTGATTTCTTCTCATCTTCACCAACACTTGTTATTATTTGACTTTTTTATTATAGCCACTCTAGTGGGTGTGACATAGTATCTCATGATTTTGATGTGCATTTCCTTGATGACTAATAAATTTGAGCATCTTTTCACATGCTTATTGACTATTTGTATATCTTGTTTGAAGAAATGCCTGTTCAAGTCCTTTGCTCATTCCTTAATTGGGCTATTGGTCTTTATTATTGAGTTATAAAAGTTCTTTATATATTTTAGATATCAGTCCCTTATCAGATAAAGTTTTGCTGATATTTTCTCCTATTTTGTGGGTTGTCATTTCATTTTCTTGAGGCTGTCCTTTGAAGCACAAAAGTTTTTAATTTTAATGAAGTGCTATTTATCTATTTTTCTTTTGTTCTTCATGCTTTTGGTGTCATGTCTAAGAATCCATTGCCAAATCTGAGATCATGAAGATATAACCCTATATGTTTTTTCTAAGAGTTTTATACTTTTAACTTTTACATTTAGGTCTTTTATCTCTTTTTCACTAAAATTTATATAAGGTGTGAGGTAAAAAGTCCAAATTCATTATTTTGCATGTAGCTATCCAATTTTCCCAACACTATCTATTGAAGATTTATTTTCCCAAGGAATAATCTTGACACCCTTGTCAAAACTCAGTTGAGAATAGACACATGGGTTTATTTCTGGACTCTCAATTCTCTTTCATTGATCTATAAGTTCTTCCTTATGCCAGTATCACAGTCTTGATTATTGTTGCTTTGTAGTAAGTTTTGAAATTGAGAAATGTGAGTTCTTTAATTTTGTTCTTTTTCAAGATTATTATTATTTTTTTATTCTGGGTCCTTTGCAATTTCATGTGGAATCTAGAATCAGCTTGTCAATTTCTACAAAGAAACCAGTTGGGATTCTGACAGAGGGTGTGTTGAATCTGTAAATCAGTTTGAAGAGTATTGTCATTAAGTCTTCCAATCCATGAACAATCATTTTTTCCTACATACTTAGGTCTTTCTTCATTTCTTTCACAATGTTTTGTAGTTTTCAGAGTATGTTTTGCATATTTTTTGTTAAATAATTCCTATTTTATTCTTTTTGATGCTATTGTAAATAAAATTGTTTTCTTAATTTCATTTTAAGATGGTTCATTGCAAGTGTGTAGAAAATACAATCCACAATTACGTGTATTTGTCTTGTATCCCACCATCTTGCTGAACTCATTTATTATTACTATTAGCTTTTTTGGTGTATTCCTTTGAGTTTTCTGTATACAAACTATGATATCTGCAAATAGTTTCGCTTTTTCATTTCCAATTCAATTCTTTTTCTTGCCTAATTTTCCTTTTAGAACCTCTAATACAATGTTGAATAGAGTGGCAAGGGTGGACATCTTGATTTGTTTCTGATCTCAGGTGGAAAGCATCTACATTTTCAGCATTAAGTACTACATTAGCCGAAGATTTTTCAGAGATATCTTTTACCTGGCTGACAAAATTCCCTTCTATTCCTATTTTGTTGTGTGTTTTTATCATGAAAAACTGTTGAGATATTGTCAAATGCTTTTTGAGATAATGATGTATGTTTTGTTTTTTATCCTATTGACATTAATTATTGGATGCTAATTAAACAACATTGTATTCCAGGGATAAATCCTACTTGGTCATGGTATGTAATTCTTATTATATGTTGTTGGATTCTAGTCCATTTTTTAAATTGTATTATCTTATTATTGAGTTGTAAGAATTATTTATATATTATGGATACAAATTCTTTATCAAATATATATTTTAGAAAAATTTTTCCCACCTCGTAATTTGTCTTTTTATCTTCCTAGAAATGTGTCCTTCACAAAACAAAAGATTTTCATTTCGTTGAAGCCCAATTTATCATTTTTTTTCTTTTATGGTTCATCATTTTACTGTTCACCTGACCCAAGATCACACAGGTTTTCTCCTGTGTTTTTTTCTAGAATTTTTGTAGTTGTAGTTCTTAAATTTAGGCCTGTGATCCATTTTCAGTTCATTTTACTATATGGCATGAGGTAAGGTTGTAAATTCATTCTTTTGCATTTATTTTTATTTTTTTTATTTTTTATTTAGTTTCAAGTATATAGTACATTGGTTAGACATCTATATAGTTCATAAAATGATCCCCCGCAATTGCACCCTTCCTCCCCTGACCCTCCACCTAGCCAACGTATTAATGCTAACTGCATCCCCTATGCCGTGCTCCCCATCCCCGTGACCATCCATCAGCTATTAATTTGTACTTCTTTAGCCCTTTACCCCATTCTCCCAGCCCCCCAAACTCCCCTCCCCTCTGTCAGACACCAAATTGTCCACTAATTTTTGAGTTTGTTTTTGATTAGTTTGTTTTTTTTATTCCTTAGATTCCACATATAAGTGAAATCATATAGTGTTTATCTTTCTCTGTCTGACTTAAATACCTTCTAGGTCCATCAAAGCAATACCTTTTTCCATCCCCTTCCTTTTCATATGTAGGGATCATGTTTTCTTATCCTTTTAACCCCTCTATCTTTTGGTTGGAGCACTTAATTTTTTCCATTTAAGGTACTTATTGATAGGAATGTAGTTGTTACCATTCTTTATTCATGTTTTTGATACATGTTTTTTCTTCTTTAAAAAGTCCCTCCAACACTTCCTGTAATACTGGCTTGGTGGTGATAAATTTCTTTTTGTCTAGGAAGCTCTTTATTTGTCTTTCAACTCTAAATGATAGCTTCGCTGGATAAAGTATTCTCGGTTGTAGATCCTGGGTCTTCATTCTTTTGAAAATTTTTTGCCAAGCCCTTCTGTCCTGCATAGTCTCTCTTGAGTAATCAGCTGCCAGGCATATGGGTGTTCTTTTATATGTAATTATTTGTTTTTCTCTTGCTGCTTTTAAATTTTTTTCTTTGTATTTAACCTTTGGCATTTTAATGATGATGTGTCTTAGTGTAGTCCTCTTTGGATCCTTGATTTTTGGAATCCTCTGAGCTTCCTGGGGTTTTATGTCCATTTCCTTCACCAGGTTAGGGAAATTTTCCATCATTATTTCTTCAAACAGCTGTTCAAAATCTTGATTTTCTTTACTTACACCGATCAGACGGATATTTGGAGCCTTAATAGTGTCCCATATCTTCCTTAAATCATTTTTATAGTCTTGGCCTCTTTTTTCTTGCCATTCTGTTCGAGTGTCCTGATTGGCTTTCCCATCCTCCTCTAGATAGGGCATGCGATTCTCTTCTTTGTTCACTTTGTTTATTCCTTTGTTTACTCCATTTAATATACTTCTCATCTCAGATAATGTGTTCTCTATTTCAGACTGGTTCCCTCTTTTAATCTCCATCCCCATTTTTATCTCTTTGTTAGAGTTCTCTACTTTTCCCAAAAGTTCATTGAGCATCTTTATAACCAGTGTTTTGAACTCTGCATCTGTTAAATTATTTGACTCCATTATGTCTGGATCTCTGTTCTGTTCTGTCATATGGTTTCTGCTTCTTTGTCTTCCCATTTTGGCTGTCTTTCCGTGTCTGTTTCTATGTACTAAGCAAAGCTCCTAAGTCTCCCGGTCTTATTAGTGCAGATTTCTGATGTAGGTGACCAGTGGGACAGTCCTGAGAGGGGTTCAGCTGCAGACCAAGTTTAGCCCAAGCCTCTACCCCTCTGGGGCCACCTGTCAAGATTCAGCAAGCAATCCACGGATGCTGTGCTTATGATGCATCAAAAGGCCACACCAGAAACTGAGGTTAGCTGCCTCCAGCATGAGTCTAGGCACTGCTCAGCAAGGTTCATCTGATTCATTGAGCTTATACCTGGATGTTGCTTAGGTGGGGCTCGGGTTGGGGGACGTGGGGTTTCAGGGACTCCTCTGGGTGGAGGGACCTCTGTTATCCACTTTGATGACATCATGGCTATGGCGGTGCTGTGTCCGCGCACTGGGAGTGGGGAGGGCTCAACAGGGAACAACGGATACCGTGGGCACTTCTGTACCAAGTGAGCCTCACCTCTGGCCCTTACCCCAACAATTCAGTGTATTCCTGTAAGTCCCTTGTCCCCCCGGAGCAGCCAGTCCAGTGCTAGTGCTCAGAGTGAGCAGGTCCGTTGTCACAAAAATCCACTCACAGACGTGGCCCCTTTAAGAGGCATCTGCCGCAGCCGCTGCCGCTGCCGCAGCCTCCGTCTCATTTAGCTGCTCGGAACCAGGGCTCCCCACGTCCTCACCCCGTCCTACCTTCTGCTGTTGCAGAGAGCTTTCCCGGACTTCTCCCTAGTTGTATGGCTTGTTCATCTAGATCCCAGGTGATTTTTCTTTGCTGCTGCTCCTTGTTTCCATCACAACCTTGATTTGGTTGCCAGAAGGATGAACAGAGCCTCTATCATCTACGCCATTTTGAAGGACTCCCTGAACATCTTTTCATGTGTTTATTTGCTATCTGTGTGTATCCTCTTCAGGAAAATGTCTTTGCATGTCTTTTGCCCATTTCTTAATTGAGTTGTTTGCTTTTCTTAATGTGCAGTTTTTAGAGTTCTTTATATCGGCTAGATACTATAGTCAGATATGTGGTTCGCAAATATTTTTTCGCAACTTTTTAATTTGTCTTTTCATCTTTTTATCAGTCTTCCATAGAGTGAAAATTTTTAATTTTGGTGAGATCTCATTTATCAATTTTTCCTTTTATGAACAATAGTTTTAATTTAAAATCGTATATATTTAAGGTGCACAACATGATGATTTGATGTACATATACAGTGAAACTATTACTATAGTAAAGGTAATTAACATGTTATCTCCTCACCTAGTTACCATATTTTTTGGTGAGGAGAACACCTGAAATCTACTCTCTTAGCAAACTTCCAGTATTTGATACAGTATTATTAACTATAGTCATCATCTTGCATATTAGCTCTCTAGACTTATTTTACCTATATAACTGCAACTTGGTACCCTTTGACCAATATCTTCCCCATTTACCCCATCCCCACCACAGTCCGATAACTACTGTTCTACTCTCCACTTCAAGAATTTGACTTTTTTAGTCTATGGCCATGCTACCCTGAACAAGCCTGATCCCGTCTGATCTCAGAAACTAAGCAGGATTGGGTCTGGTTAGTACTTGGATGGGAGATCACCTTAGAAGACCAGGTGCTGTAGGTGTAAAAAAAACCAAAGAATTTGACTTTTTTAGATCCCACATATAAGTGAGATTATGCAGGATTTTTTCTTTCTGTGTCTGGCTCATTTCGTTTAACCCTTATCTCATTTGCCTTGAGAATATTCACCAGAGATGCTTGCAGCTGCAGCATTTACCCCGAGATAACTCACGGGTTACAGTCCTAACTTTACCCCCAAAGTTTGCCATGACATTTCTCATTTTTATTATTATTTTCACATTGCTCTAGTATATCAATAGTCTTTGGAAACAAATGACATTATTCTATTTATAGCATTCTGTTTTTAGGTAGTGAAAATGTCAAATCCTGGAAAACATAGCGTTCCTACACGTGATGTTAAACAAACGCTGGCAGCTAACTGCACTTTTTTTTCTAAATGGGAAAAAGGTTAACATAATGTATGGACCATGCTTTTGATATCAAATCTAAAACCTTTTTGCTCAGTCCTAAGTTCCAAAGATATTCTCCTATGTTTTGTTATTTTTATGCATATGTTTTATAGTTTTGTGTTTACATTTTAGTCCATGATCTATTTTTAGTTAATTTTTATAATGTGAGGTTTTCTTTTCTTCTTTTTCTGCCATTTCAGTACCGTTTATTGAAAAGGCTAGGCCTCCTTCATTGGATTGCATTTGCTCTTTTGTCAAAAATTAATTGGGGATATTTGTGTGGATCTATTTCTGGATTATCTATTCCATTCCATTGATCTATGTGTCTATTCCTCTATCAGTTCCTATAGCTATATAGTAAGATTTAATATTGGAAAAAGTGACCCCTCCCACTTTATTTTTTTAAAATTGTTTTTGGTTATCCTTTCATTGCCATATAAATTTTAGAATAAGCTTGTCTCTGTCTACAAAAAATATGCTAAGATTTTTATAGAAATTTTGTTAAACCGACAGATGAATTTAGGGAGAATTGACATTTTTACTACATTGTGTCTTTTAATACATGAACATGGTATGTTTATCAATATATTTAGGCCTTCTTTTCTATTATCAGAATTTTATATTTTCATTAGATAAATCATATTCATATTGTGCTTACACTTATATCTAAGTATATACTATTAAAATGTAATAGTGGATTACATTAATTGATTTTTCAAATAATGAACCAGTCCTGCATACCTTGAATAAATTCTACTTGGTCATGGTGTATTATTTTTTTATACATTATTGTATATAATTTACTAAAAAAAATTTTTTTGAGGATTTTTATGTCTAAATTTATGAGATATATTGATCTGTATTCTTTTTCTTTATGAGATGTCTGTCTATGTTTGGTATGAGGATAATACTAATCTCATAAAATGAGTTAGGAAGTAAAACTTCCTTTTCTATATTCTAGAAGAGACTGTGTAAACTTGGTGTTGATTTTTTGAATGTTAGGTAAAATTCTTCATTGAAACCATCAGGGAGATTTTTCTGAGGGGTTTTAAATTACAAATTCAATTTCTTTAATAGTTATAAGATTAATAAGGTTATCTACTTCACTTTGACTGAGGTTTGGTAGTCTATGGTTTTCAAAAAATTGGCTGATCTCTTCTAAATCCAATAGTGTAAAGTTGTTTGTAATAGTCCCTTATTATCCTTTTAACAGCTACATGATTTATTATGATATCCCCCATTTTATCCTAATAGTGATAACTTTTTTTCAGTCTTGCTAGAGGTTTGTCAAATTATTGATTTTTCTCCAAATAAAATGGCATTTTGTTTCATTAATTTTCTCTATTGTTTTTCTTTTGAATTTCATTGATCTCTACTCTTATTTTAATTTTATAATTCTTTTTGCTTTATTTTTATTTTTCTAGTTGCTTGAAATGGGAACTTAAATTAGTAATTTGATATCTTTACTATTTTCTAGTATAAACATTTAGTGCTGTGAATTTTCTTCTCAGCACTGCTTTAGCTGCGTCCCACAAATTTTGATATGTGTATTTGCATTTTCATTCAGTTCCATATTTTAAAAATATTTCCTTTGCTATTTCTTCTTTAATCCATGGATTCTTTTAAATTACGTTGTTTAATTTGTAAGAGTTTGGAGATTTTCCTGTCATCTTTTTGTTATTGGTTTCTAGTTTGATTACATTCTGGTCAAAACACATCCACTATATAACTTCAATTTTTTAAAATGTGTTAAGGTTTGTTTTATGACCCAGGATATGGTTTACCTTGGTGAATTTTCCTTGGCACTTGAAAAGTATATATATTATGTTCTTAGGTGCAGTGTTCTACAAATGTTCATTAGATCCTTTTGGTTAATGGTTTTGTTCAATTCTTCTATATTCCTTCTGATTTTCTGCCTAATAGTTCTATCAATTGCTGAGAATTATATGTTAAAACTCCCAACTATAATTGTGGATTTGTCTATTCCTCTTTTTAGTTTTGTCAGTTTTGCTTACTTTGATGCTCTGATGTTTGGTGCATATACATTTTGGATGGGTATATCCTCTTGGTGGATTAATTTTTTTATCATCATGTATTTATCTTCTTGGTGGATTAATCTTTTACCATTATGTATTATCCCTCTTTCTCCCTAGCAATTTTCTTTGCTCTGAAGTCTATTTTGTCTATTGTTAATATAGCTAATTCCTGCTTTTTTAAATTAATGTTTGCATGATAAATCTTTTTCCATTCTTTTGTTTTCAACCTAACTCTGTCATTATGTTGAAAATGAATTGCTTATAGGCAGCATATAGTTGGATCATAATTTTTGTCTAGTCTGCCAATCTCTGTCTTTTAATTGGTATATTTACACCATTTACATTTGAAGTAGCTATTGATATGTTAAAGTTTAAGTCTGCCATTTTATTATATTTTCTGTTTTTCCTCTCTTCCTCTGTTGCTTTTTACTGCCTTCATGTGAGTTACTTAAACATTTAGATAACATTTTTAGAGTTCCAACTTGATTTATTTATAATTTTTAGTATATTGCATACCATATAAAGATATATATATACACATATATATATATGTTTTCCTAGTAATTGTTTTATGTATTACCAAATAATTATGGAATTCATCACAGCCCACTGGTGTTGATATATACCACATTGAGTGAAGTATAGAAACTCTACTTTTCATTGAGATCCTTTTCCTCTTCCACATTTTCAATATAATTATCAAGTGTTTCCTCTATGTACATTGTACACCATATGAGATGGGATTATAAATTTTGCTTCTACCATAAAATACGATAAAAAATCATGAGGTGAAGGATAGTTTACTTCTATTTTTACCCATTCCATTATTCTTTAGTTTCTAATGGCCTCAGTCTTCTGCTATTATTTTCTTTTTGACAAGAGAACATCTTTTAGTGTCAAGTCGGCTAGCAACAAATTTCTTAGTTTCCATTCATTTGAGGATGTCTTTATCTCTCTCTTCACTCTTGAAAGGTGTTTTCACTGGATATAAGATTTGGGGTTGAGAGTCCTTTATTTACCTCAGTATTTGGAAAAATGTTATGCCAGTTCCCTGTTGTCTCCATGATTTCAGATAAGAAATCTGCTGTCATTGAAAGTGGTATTCTTTTATAGGTAATGTGAAATTGCTCTCTAGCTGCTTTTAATATTTTTTCTTTGTTTTTGATTTTTAGAAATTTAATTATGATGTACCTTGTTGTGGATCTTTTTGCATTTATCCTATTTGGGAATCATGAAGCTTCTTATATTTATATGTTTATATCTTTTACTTTTTAGTTTCACGATCTTTCTCTTCCACTTCTGGAACTCCAGTGACACAAATGTTAGATCCTTTGCTATTGTCCCACAGATCCAAGAGGCTTTGTTCAAATTTTTTAGTCTTTTTTTTTTTAAGCAGTTGTAGGTTCAAAGTAAAACTGAGATGACTATACAGAGATTTCCTGTATACCCATGCCCCCACACATACACAGTTTCTCCCTTTATTAACATCCCTCACCAGGGTGGTGCATTTGTTACAAATGAACCTACATTAACACATCAAAATCACCCAAAGTCTATAGTTATCTTAGGGTTCACTCTTGATTTTGTATTTTCTATGGTTGGGCAAATGTATAATGACATGTATCCAATATTATAGTATCACATGGCATATTTTTGCTGCTGTAAAAATTCTTTGTGCTCTGCCTATTCACCCCTCCATACACCCATCTCCTGACAAACACTGATCTTTTTCCTGTCTCCATAGTTTTATCTTTTCCAGAATGTCATATAGTTGTAAACATACAATATATAGCCATTTCACATTGACCTCTAATTTTGTCTTAATATTATGCATTTAAGTTTCCTCCATTTCTTTTCACGACTTGATAGCTCATTTCCTTTTAATAGTAAATGATATTACATTGTCTGGATGTACCACAGTATTTGTCTATTCCATACTAAAGGACATCTTGGTTTTATCCAAGTTTTGGCAATTATAAATAAAGCTCCTATTTAAAAAAAGAAAACTATGTGTAGGTTTTTGAGTGGACACAGCTCTTCAACTCCTTTAGGTAAATACCTAGGAGCATGATTGCTGGGTTGTGTGGTAAGAGTATATTTAGTTTTCTAAGAAACTGCTGATCTGTCTTCCAAGGTGGCTGTACCATTTTACATTCCAGAAGCAATGAATGAGAGTTCCTGTTGTTTCACATCCTCACGGCATTTGGTGTTGTCAGTGTTCTGGATTTTGGACATTCTAATAGGTGTACAGTGGCATGTAATTGTTGTTTTAATTTGCATTAAATGTGGACATATGATATGGAGCATGATATGGAGCATCTTTTTATATGCTTATTTGCCATGTTAATATATTCTCTGATGAGGTGTCAAAGTCTTTAGCCCATTTTTTAATCAGGTTTTTTTTTTCAGTTGTTGAGTTTTAAGGGTTCTTTGTATATTTTGGATGTGTCCTTTATCAGATGTGTTTTTTGCATATATTTTCAATCTCTTTTCTCTTCGTTGTGCAGATTGAGTAAATTCTATTGAACTTCCAGTTCACTAATTCTATTCTCTGTCATCTCCACTCTACTGAGTCCATTGAGCAAGATATTTATTTTGGTTATTGTGTTTTTTCAATTCTATAAAAGCTATTTGGTTCTTTTTATAACTTATATTTCTTTGAGATTTCCTGTCTTTGCATTTGTTTCAAAAGAATTTGTAACTTTTGCTGAAGCATTTTTATAATGGCTGCTTTAAAAATCGTTGTCAGATAATTTCATCATCTACTTCATCTTGATATTAGCATCTGTTGATTTTCTTTTCTCATTCAGATTGTAATTTTCCTAGTTCTTGGTATATTAGATTATTTTTTATTGCATTCTGGACATTTTGGTTATTATGTTAGGAGACTCTTGATCCTATTGAAATTGTATATTAGCAATCACCTTGTTTAGGTGTAGGTTCTTGCCCACTGCTGTGAGATTTAATTCCAATGACAGCTTAATTTTCTGAGCTTTTGCAATGCTATTATGATCTGTTTCTACTGATGCTGAGGCTCCTGTTCAATCCCTGTTGATGCTATCTGTGAGGGAAGAAGTGCTATTCTGGGTCACCTGCTGTCACTGAGAACCTCTGGCAGATAGATATAGGGGTGGACAGGAGCCACTGGGCTCAGGTCTCCCTATGCCACTGGGAGGAATGCAGAGAAACACAGGACTTTGCTTTTTCCACTACGAATGGATGGGACCACCCACCAGTACCCTGGTGGTGGAATGGATGCTATGATGGCCTGGAGCTTTGCTACTGCCACTGCTGCTGGCAAGTCAGACTGCCCATAGGGGCCCCAGTTGTGGAATGGGGTCAACTCACTTTTTGAAACTCAAATACATGTAGCCACATAACGATGTTTGGTCAGTGACATACCAAATATACAACAGTGGTCCCATAAGATTATAATAGAACTGAAAAGTTCCTATCACCTAGTGATGTTGTTGCTGTCATAACATCATAACACAACGTATTATTCACATGTCTGTGGTGATGTTGATATAAACAAACCTGTGCTGCCAGTTATATAAAAGTTAGCATGTACATTTACAGTAGTAGGCTATACCATCTAGGTTTGTGTAAGTGTACTCTATGATGTTCACAGAATGACGAAATCACTTAACAACACATTTCTTAAAACGTATTCCCATTCTTAAGTGTCACGTGACTATATTACCAATTTTAACTCAACCTAAGAAACAATGACCATGATGAAATCATGAGTTTGGAGGGTAGTTTTAAATTTTCTTCTAAGACATTTCAATGATTAATAGAAAAAAAAATTGTTTATTCCCTACCACTTGAAATAATTTCATGGACACCTAAGGCCACTTTGGGGAAGCAGCCCTGCGAACACACTGACATAATGGAGTTCTAGGCCCTGCCTGGTGGTGCAATGAGTAGAAATTATCTCCCAAATGACCTAAGGCCATTTGGTGCAGAAAACACTCTAGAACAGGTCTTGGATGTTGTCACCTCACCCTATAACAGACCAAAACCATGATCAGGTTGAAATTCTGAAAACAGCTTTGGTATATGTCAATGCAGTGTGTAGAAGCTACATGTCTTGCATCAAGCAGCAGGCCAAATGCTCATACGCTTGGGCATTTAACCGCTTACATACTGACCCATTTACATGATTGACTGCTTATATGTTTACTCGTAAACTTTCTACCCACACAATTACATACTTACTCCCTGACCTAATTACTCAATATATGTTTACACATAACCTGCTTACATTTACCTCTTTACGTGTTTACTTTCTGGCATACGTGCCTTATACATGCTTACACTCTCACGAGCTAACACAATTACATACTTACTTGCTCATCTACTTACCCTCCTCCATGCTTACCCTTTTACCTACTTAGTCACTTACACAATTACACACTTACACATATCCATGCTGACACAATTACATACTTATATGATTACAAGCTTACACAGTTATATGCTTATGACCTCCTTATATAGTTCCAGCTCCAGATTTGGTGGGGTTCCAGCTGCAAAGACACCCAGTTTAACAAAGAAAGGAGTTGGATTTCAGGGAAAGAAGGCTTTTAGTCATGCTCCCAGCAGTCAGTCCTGCTCTCCACCCTGGCATCTGCTTCATACCAGCCTGTTCTAGCAAGAGCCTCTGTCCACACCTCTGACAGTTGCCAACATATTTCCTGTGGTCTGAACATTTTTGTGGGATTTTTTTCCCCTTCATCTCCATGTGTGTCGAGTTGGAAGAAAAACAACCAGCAATTGGGGCACTTACGCATTCACAGCCTTATGTGTAGTGTCCTTTGTATATATATTCTCCTCCCCAGCCTTTTGGCAACTGTCCTAGCTTCATGCAGCTCCCTCTGGTGTGAGTCAGAGCTGATTTTCAAATCAGTGGATGCTGGCTTCACGGACGGCATATGCAAGGATCTCTTCCAGGGAAGAATACCCAGAGTGTGGCTGGTGGGGAGGAAGATCACTGGATTGGGAGTCCAGAGGCCTGAATTCAATGTCCAGACAGGGCTTTTCTCAGCTATGTGAACTTAGAGTATCACTCATCCCCTCTGAGTCTCTGTTTCTTCATATAGTAAGTCTTCACTTAACATCCTGGGTAGATCCTTGAACTCCGAATTGAAATGATATATAACGAAACCAATCCAATTTTCTCATAGGCTAATTGATATAAACAAGAGTTAAGTTCCTACAGTATCTTTCTGGTCCCCAAAACATTACTAAACTTCTAAATAAAGACCCCAAACATTTCAAATATTAAACATTAAAATAAATGTGAGCTATACATACATTTTAGAAAGATGAATAAAAACAAGATTATTATTTTCTAACCTGTTTAGAGCCAGAGCCTATTCTAGCAGCTCAGGACACAAGGTGAGACCCCACCCTGGGCAGGACGCCCATTGCAGGGCACACTCACACACACACCCACTCACTTATCCTGGGACAATTAAACATGCTAGTTCACCTCACGTGCACGTATTTGGGATTTGAGAAACTGAGGTACTTAGAGAAAACCCACACAGACATGAGGCAAATGTGCAAACACCACATAGACAGTGGCCCTGGCCGGGAATCAATTTTTTTTCTCATCAAAATTATAATGAAATGATATTTAACAAAACAACATTATTCGAGGAACTGCTGTACTAGAGAAGAGGTAACTGGGGCATAGAGAGGCAGAGACTGGGTCCTTTTGCCTTTCTCTTCTATCCCTGGGTCGTGGTACACAGTAGACCACTGAATGCTTTCCAACTGGAATAAGACATGTCAAGACGTTCATACTCCACTGAGCACTAGAAAAGTGGCATCAAAGCCACGGAGAATCATTCTCAAAGTGAAGTCTCCCCACCTGTGTCAGAATAATAACAATGCTGGTTCAATGCAGATTCCTGGGCCCCAGCACCTCTGGGGATAGGAACCAGGAGTCAGCAATTTAAGAACATGCATAGATAAATTCACTTGCATGAGGCATGGGAAGCAATTTCTGCTGCCCCCGCTTTCGTCACATGATGAATCCTTGTTCTTTCTTCAAAGGAACTCCAATATCATCTCCACCATAGAACCTTCCTAGATTCACTCTAGAAAGAAGTAGTTGCCTCATCCTCTGTGAGTTCACAAGTATCTTATTCACATTTGTGCCCCCAACACCTAGTCCAGGAGCACATAGCAGATGCTCATGTTTAAAAATAAACCTTCCCTGGCCTATGAGGCCTTCCCGTGACCTAATCCTCCCCATTTCTACCTCACCTCCATTCACCCCTCAGCTCACCTCTCCTCCTCTGCCCATTATCCTCAGCGATCCTAGCACACTGGCTTTCATTCTGTTCTGTAATCAAGCCAAGTTTCATCCAGCCTCTCAGTCTTTGCTCTCACTGCTTCCTCTGACCAAAGCTCTCTTCCTTTAGATTTTTGCGTGATGGGCTCTTTCTCACTAGACATTCAGGTTTCAGATAAAATATAACCTTCTTAGAGACACCACTGCCCACCCAGCCTGAAGAAGCCTCCCAGTAACATATCACATCACCCCATTTTTGATTTATCATACATTTATCATTCTCTGATAGTTTCTTTTTTTAAAAAAAATATGTTTGTTATCTGCCTCTCCCCCAGGGAACTTAATCCGTAACCAGGGTTGATTTTTACCCCCAGGGGACATTTGGCAACATGCGGAGACATTCTGGGCTGTCACAACTGGGCAGGTGCTATTGGCATCTAGTGAGTAGATGCCAGGAATGCTGCTAACATTCTACAATGCACAGGACAAAACAAAGAATTTTCCAGCCCCAAATGACAGTCATGCCATGGTATAGAAACCCTGGTCTAATTCATCTCTGAGGCCACAGTGCCTGAATCGGAGCCTGGCAAATCTCACGCAGCTCAAACATTTTTGCAGCATGAACGAATGAAATGTTCAAATTAAAAGGTTGGATTTAATTTTAAAGCCCAAAGGTCCTTAGAGAGCAATTGAACCACAAGTTTTTACACTCTGCTTCTGGAAGCCTCAGGCTGTGGGGCAGAGTTTCAGGAATTCTATACACCATGAAAAATTTTCAGCTAAATGCTGAAGATGTAAACTTTGTGAGTATGATCTGTTTTATATATTGGGATCCCAATTGTCTGAACAGCTTTACTGCTTAAAAAATCTGGGGAATCCACTGTTCCAGACAAGTGCCCTTATTTCACTGAGCTGGAAGCCAGGACCCAGAGAAACTGGAGGATCCTCAGTATCACGTAGAGCCAGGCCTGGGTCTTCTGAGTGCCTAGCTGGACTTGGTCATGGACTGGCCACAGTGCTATAGTTTGCCAAAGACACAATTTAGGAGCAAGCTGATGTGATGCAGCAGCTGCAAGCACCAGAGCCATATTGGGTAGGTTTTCCTGGCTCTGCCTCCAGCCAGCTGTGTGTCCTTGGAAAAGCCATTTAACCTCTCTGAGCTTTAGTTTCCCCTGAGGAGCTGTAAAATGAAGATAATAATAGCACCTACCATATAGGGTTGCGATGCAAATTAAAAGAGTTAAGATGTGAAAAATGTTTGGAACAGTGTCTGGTACATAGTAACTGCTGTATAAATGGTGGGGGACAAATTCATGCCAGTTTCCCTGGGACTTTTCTGATTTTAGCGCTGAAAGTCCCGTGTCTCAAGAAACCCCTCAGCCTGAGCAAAGTGGAACAACTGGTTCTAGCTGTATGTGTATGTTTGATTTTTAAAAAAACTGCCCATATTAATGTTCAATTTGACTTTTCATTACTCAGCACTTCTCATTACTTTGTATAGTTTTGTATGAGGAAGGGTTACTGATGAATTAATTATCCAGATGAGATAGCAGGGGATATCTTTGGCTTACTTTTTTTTTTTTCCTGGAATGTTCCCTTTACCAGATATGGTAATACATTAGTGACTTTTTTTCATTGATTTATGGGAGTGATATTTCTTGGGTAGTGTTTTCTTTTTTAAATTTTAATATTTTTCCCAGTTTTATTGAGATATAATTGACATACAGCACTATGTAAGTTTAAGGCCTACAACATAGTGATTTGACTTAACCTACTTTCGAATAATGAAATAACCAAAACTGTTGGTCATTTTCTATCAATTCCTGCAGGGAGGCTCACAGCACCTCTACTTTGAAAACACTTTTGTAGCAGTTGGCTTGTTACTGGATCTCCTCAAACAAGAGAACTCTGTTTCTCTGTTCAAAAAGTCTATATTTCCAACAGTTCATTGCTTCAAACTGAATCTTAGAATTGGAAAGAAGCTTAGGAAATATTTAGGACAGCCATGCCATTTCCCACAAGGGAAAATTAAGTGCAGAGAAGGCCACTCTCTTTCCTGAGGTCACACACCAGGAAAGGATGACCCTGGGACTTGGGCCCAGTGTTCTGATACCTGGGCCAGGGTGTGCTCAGAGGTTCTCAAACTGGGTTCCACACCGGTGGCAGGTTTCATAGAGGAGTGGGTGACTAGGGAGCGAGAGGAAAGCTGCATCACTCGGCAACCCCACCCCTCCTCCTTCCATAACAGAAGCAATACTTTTACTATTTGTACACTGAGCTTTAGCTTAAGTAGCCTCCACAAAAGGGCTCATGTGCTGAAAAAAAAAATTTTTTTTTGATAGCCACTCAATTATATCATAAGGTCGACATATTTTCTCCCCTGGAAAATTTGTTCCCATGAAGAAAACTTAACTATTTCTTTAAACCACATTTTCCTTCTCTCTAATAGATTTTATGTGGTCAAAAGAACAGATACATGGGCCCTTTAAAAGCCAACCGTTAAAATGAAAAGCTCATTCACTCACAGGAATGAGCTGGGTGAGTCAGGGTGTTGGAAACAACTGGCCCAGATGTGTAGTCTCATACCCAGCACTTAAAAAAATGTCATTTAGGAAAACGTTGCTGTTTGAGGCCACTTGATAAAAGCTTGGAGTGAGGGCTCTGAAGGGATCTGAGGTGGACAGGCCCCAGGAAGCAGGATGTGAAGAGGGTTCAAATTGTAGTGAAACCATTTAGAACCCAAGCCCAGGGCATTGGACAGGGATGGGGATGATGTTGCTGGAGAGTCATGCCTCTCCCCACCAATATGATTTTAAGCTGAAACAGACAAGATCCAAAGCCAGGAAAACATCTCTCCAAAGGGGGAGAAAAACAACAAGAAATGGCGAAGCAGAAGGTGCAGGCTTTTTCCATGACGATTTGGGGTTCTCCCTTGAGAAGATCAAGGCTTAAAGGAAGCATGAGGAAGTATAAGCTGATTCCAAGGGCAGAAAGGTGAAAGCTCACACTAGATACTCCATAGGCCCAGGTTTGATCCCAACTCAGCCACACTCTCACTGTGCAATCTTGGGAGAGTTGCCACATTTTCTTACCTTATTGGTAAAATGTAGATTGTAATGGTACCTACTTTATAGGTTCCGTGAAGGATTAGAAAAGATGAAGGCTCCGCTCCTTACAATACTTCCTAAATCTAGGAAATAGTTGCAGCCACTGTTTACTAAGCATCTGCTAAGTGCCCATCTGTGGATGCCAGAGCCTGAGATCCTCACCGCTGGTGGCTGTGTGGCCTTTGTTTACCAGGGATTCTACCTGGTGCTGGGGGAGTTCAGAACAGGGCTATTACTGTAGTAATTTGGAACCAAAAGAGTTTGGGATCAGAGAACATCCTGAGAGACTCAGAGTTCACCAGTCTTTGCCATGGGTGACTGTGTTAGGCCAGCCCTCGCCACACAGTAGGAGCTCAAGAAATATTTGTTGAATGGGTGACTCAATGATGGAAGAAATTAATAAAAGACCAATGTTGATGAATGTTGAATGAAATAAGCTATATACAAGAGAATGTTCTGTGTGATAACGTTTGTATAAAGTTCTAGAATCAGCAAGAGGAATCTATGGTAACAGGAGTTAAACTAGTGATTACTTGGGGGATGGAAGAAACAGACAAAGCTGCTCCCTATCTACTCAATATCTGCTCTCCCTTCCATTGCAGCTAGTATAGCCACTTGATAGAGTTCTAGTCAATGAGAGCTAAGTGGAACTGTCAGGTGACAGTTGGGAAAACCTTCTTATAAGGACTAGTTCATGCTCTTGACCCCTTATCCCTTCTTCCTCCATCTTATTCTCTGAATACAGATATGATGGCTGGATCTCAGGCTTCTCTATTAGATCATCGGGACTAGGCCCATACACTAAGATTGGAAGAGCTGGGAACTAGATCCCTAAATACCCCATGAAGCTGTCCCACCAGTCCTGGACTGCTCTCTTGCTCACCTCTAGATTTCTTTTATGTGTAAGCAATAAATGACTTTCTTGGGTAAGCCACTATTATTTGGGGGTTTTCTATCACATGAGGTTTAACCTATTCTCCCTGCCCAATAGCTGTATGAGCTTAGTAGTCTTACTGTTGTACAGATGAGGACATTGAGTCACATGCCCAAGGTCACATGTCTGGAACTAGGGAGAGCCTAGATGTGAATCCCAGGCTGTAAGGGTTCTTGAATGCATTCTTTTTTCCAGAGACCACTGGGCACACATCATTGTCCTCTCATGCTCATTTCCCTGGAGTCCCCAGATAGCATAGCCCATAGTCGCAGGATTAATGGAGTCATAATCATAGGTTCTACAATTGAGCCCCATCCACATGATGTCATTGAAACCCGCCCCCGCACCCACCCCGCCCCAGAGTCTATGGGAGGTAGAGTCCCATCCTTACAGCGGAGAGAATTGAGGCTAGGGGTGCTGAATTTACTCTCCCAGCATCACAAAGCTAGGAAATGGCAGAGCTAGGGTTTGAACCAAGGGCCCCTGCCAGTGAAGCCCATGTTCTTAATTCCTTAGCCATATTGCTGCTTCAGAGTCCATGTAACACAATTTTCTATAAGATTCTGAGAGCTCCTTTGCAGCCCCTGCCAAACGGCTGACCAGCCTCTACTTGCATACCTCCAGTGACAGCGAGCTCATTATCTAACAAGCTTGCAAAGCAAAACTTGGGAGGATGGGTTCTAGTTCCTATCCCAGCCTCTTCTTTCTCCTGCCTGGACTCAGCCATCTTATGACTGTCCCCACCCTGCACCCTGGGTACTTTTCCCCAGAAGTGACCCTTCTTGTCCAGTCCCTCAAGTTCAGTGGGCAGGGTGGGATGGTGGTAATATATTTATAATGGATTCACTCTCTCTCTCTTCATCTCCCTTGCACTTTCTCTGTCACCATTCCTTGTTCCTTTGAAGAGGAGGCAAGGCTGTCATGTTGTCATTTGGCAGCAATTCAACAAATGTAAAATATATATATCCTGTGACCCAGCCATCTCTCTCCTTGTACCCATGCCCAAGGCGGATGAGTGAAGAAGCCCAGAGTGGCGGGGTTTGTGAGAGTGAAGCCTTGGAAATACTAAATGTCCATTGATAGGGGACTGGTTATGACAATGGAGGATGCCACAGCAGTTAGGACTGAGGTGTCCACCCAAGAGAAATACGAACACATGCCCAAACAAAGACATGTATGCAAGTGTTTTTAGCAATATTATTCATAATATCCCCAAACTGGAAACACTCCAAGAATCCACCAACTGGTAAATGGATAAGCAAAATGTAGCATATCTGTACAACAAAATGAATATTAGCAATAAGAAAAGATGACACCCTACCGATGAACCATCAAATAGTTATGCTAATAAAAGAAGTCAGATACAAAAAGAAAACCACACACTGTACGATTCCGTTTATATGAAATGTCCAGAAAAAGCAAACCTATAGAAAAGTCCAGTGGTTGCCTAGAGCTGGAAGTGGGAGCAGAGACTGACTCTAAAACAGGCGTAGGGGCAATTTTGGGGGCTAGAAATGTTCTAAAACTGGCTTATGGTTGCACAGCTCCATAAATCTACTAAAAATCACTTAACTATACACTCGCAGTGGGTGAATTTTATAGCATGTAAATTTTATCTCAATCAAACTTTTTTTAAAGATGAGGTTGATATGTAAAAAGGGATAAAACATTAGGTTAAAAAAGTAAGATGCCAAACAAAATATACAATTCCATTTATGTAAAAAAAAATAAGTGAAATAAAAACCCTCCCGTATGAACACAAATATGTGTATAAATATATATACAGAGAAGCCTGTCTTAAAAGCTCCATCCACATTTTTGACAAGCGTTACTTCTGGCAGGAAAGTAGGTATGGGGGACTGGAGAAGGGGCCTATTTACATCGAAAGTAGATTCCTTGGGTAATTTTTTAAATTAAAAAAAAAAAAATCCAGCAAAAAAATAAAAAAAGAAGAAAGAAGTCATGCAAAGGAGAGAAGCTAGAGGCTGCAGTCCATCCTCCAGCACTTTCTTTTACAATCTTAGGCCAACGGTTAAAGAATTAGCATTTGAAAGCAGTAAACTGGATGTCTCTACACTTGGAAAGAACTTAAGAAGCAATCTAGTCCATTTTCTATGCTCTGTAATTGGAGAAACTGAGGCCCAGGGAAGGGCTGGGGCCCATCCAATGCCAGAGCTCATTGGGCCTGGGCCCGGGCTGAAGTCCAGGCCTGGGTCGAAGCTCCCCGCTCTACCCCCGCACTGCACTCTGCACAAATTGTTTCTAGTCTCCAGGAAAGGGGAGTTTATAAATTTGGCCACATTTTGGAACAACAGAGCCATAAATGGACATGCCCGAGAGAGGCTGGGAGGTACCTGACCTTTGAGGCTGGGGATGGGGAGGGGAAGGGAGGACAGGGCGGGCAGACCCAGCCATAGCCCAGATTCTTGCATCCAGGGGAAAATAAAACTGGAGAAAGGAGCTAGTCCAGAGGGAGTCTGCGGATGATATAGGCAAACCAGACGGACCCGTCCAAATGCCCCTTTGCAGCTGTCTGGCTATGACCTTGGGCAAATGCCTTCACCTCTCTGAGCCACCATAGTCACCAAACCTGGTGAATGATGAGAACATGTGGAAAGGTTGTGAAAAGGCAGATGACCAGTCCCCAGCTCCAGCTTAGAGAGAGAATCGGGCTCTTCCAGGATGGGGCACAGGCAACTGCATTTACCAAAAACATCCTGGGGTAGTCCATAACGCTAGAGAACTGGAGTTCCGAAGAAAGTGACATCCAGGCTCTTAAAAAGGGCTTCTCAAAATTGTTATTTTTATTAGACTCTGTTATTTATAGATGAAAACCCAAACTGCTTAGCATGGCATTCAAGGCCTCCACGGCAACAGAACAGCTTCTCCCCCACCTCGGCCATTCACATCCATCCTTCCATTGCTTCAGCAAACAAGGTAGAGTGTCCTCCTTACAGCCCCAGATAAAACCAGGCCTCAACCTACCCTGAGGGTTCAAAGTGGGAATCAATTAAATTCCACACTCCATACTTCTCTTACCAAATGCATTTACAGTCGCACGTTCAAACCTTTGCTCAGGCAGTTCCCTCAAGCTGAACAGTCCTTCCGGACCCCACCGGCTTCTCTTTTGATAGAAAACCCTCCTCAAATCCCCTCTTCCATGAAGCCTTGGGTTTCCTCAGACTGAGTCACTATCTACTCAGGATTCTACCCTCCAAGTAAATAAATGAAAGAATGAATGAGTGGAATTCTTGATTGATTTGCCTCCTGGCCCTGGCACACACTTTGTAATTAATAATGTTTGTCGAAATACAATGAAATCTGGATTTTCTGATCTAACTCTGATCTGAATGCCACGACCACTGAAACACATTCAGTCAACAAACATTTATTGAGCACCTACTATACACCAGGCATGTGTGAAGAAACCAGATCACTCCACATGTGGTTAAGTGTGTTGGGTGCTATAAGAGAGAATGAAGGAGAGGTGCTATTTCATAGAGAGTGGTTTGGAAGCCCTTCGGCAGAGGTGACATTTGAGTTGAGAACTAAAGTATGACAGAGGCGGCCTGAAGGACCCCAGAAAGGGTGATCTTTGGGCTGGAGAGGAGCTCTCCAGCTTCTAAGTGGTGAGTGGAGATGGGATGGGTTCAGGGGCCAGAGCCAAGTGACAATAATTAACAGTGGTGTGGAGAGGTGGGGCCCAGCCACATGAAGACAGACACCACAGGGGGGCCTGCTGCTTGGGTGGGACCGCTGACCTTCCAAACCTTACTTAGATTCTTTGATTCTCTGAGCCTTGCCTATGTTTTAAACACACACACACAAAGAAAGAAAACAAAGCCCTACAGAGCCTCAGAAGTTGGCTAAAGCCCATAAGACTGTTTGTTTGTTTTTTAAAAAATATATATTCCCACTGGATCTTCAGTTTTATGTTTCCAGCAGCTGGCATCCACCCAAGGGGACAAGTTAGCTGAGACAAACAGACTTCTGTCTCTCTGTCATTGTCATCTGGATCACAGCAGCTCGTGGCTGCAAAGAGGGTCATTTCCTGTGGCCTCAGCAGGGCCAGGAGGGTGAGGTGTGGGGTCCAGGCCTTCCCACGGATGCAGCTGGGTCGGCTGCATTTCCCGAGAGGACACTGCTCTGGGGGAGGGGGTGGGGCAGGCGAAAGGCAGCCCCAGAAGTCAGGCAAGCAGCTCTGGCCCAACAGTTCATTTTTAAGTCAGTTACTTGAGGTTTAACAAAACAATGTGGTGAGATTCCCAGGCTAGCCTACAAAAAAAGCCTATACTCCTGATATTGGAGAGTCATCCATCTAGGATGAGAGAAACTCAGCTTAAGAGAGGGTCTGAGTCACCTGATTTCATGGCCCACCAAAGGCGGGCCAGGTGTCTGGGAATGATCCTTTGAGGTGAGGATGGGCTATGACTGAAAGGCTAAAAAGCCCCTCCCCTACCAAAGACCAGGGCAGGGGCCCCTGAGGCAGAGGACTCCAGGCAGGGGGACCACTGAGCTCCACAGCTATCCGAGCCACACACAGACCCAAAATCTGAATTTCTAGGTTCAGCCCCTTCTGGTTACAATTTGGTTTCTTAAACTGGTGCTCTGCCTACAGGGAGAGGAGGAAGGGCGCCAGGGCAGTATCTAGCCCATACCCATCTCTTTCCTTCCACACATCTATGAATCTTATATCAGAATCATGAACCTTTCTCTCATACCACTCTCCCTTGCTCATTACCTCCTAGTCACACTGGCTTACTCTGGGTTCCTTCTTCCTGCCTCAGGACCTTTGCCCATGCTGTTCCCTACTCCTGGATCACAAGGCAGCATACTCATGTCACCTTAACTTTTTCTTTCTTAAAGCTAATTGCAACTAGCAATAGTGATGTGTAGTGATTTTCGTGATGCTATCTTCCTCCACATCTTTGAAGCCATTCCACCATCTGCAACAAAGTGGCCTCCAAGGTCACCAGGGAAAAGGGAAGAGAGGAAAAGGACAGAGAGTGGGAGGTTTTTGCGACCTGGAAGAGGCACATATCCCTTCTGCTCACATTTCATTGGCTGGAATCTCTCACATGCCCCCTCCTAACTGCAAGGGAGGCTGGGAAATGTGGTCTAGCTAAGTGTCAAAGAGGAAGACACAGATATTCATGCATACTAGCTGACTCTGACACAGAGGGCAACATGATTTCCCAATATGAAAAGAAGGGGTTATAGGGGCCTGGACAGGCAAAAACCCCACTATCGAAATGCACATGCTCTTTGTATCCCCACCCAGGAGGGAGGGGAAGACATGTCTCCTGGGCCTGTGTTCTCCTCTTCCTGTGAATGTAAAATCAATTAGTGGTCAGCCCCTGGAGCAGACACCACCCATATCCCCCTGACAATCACTTCTACCCACCAAAGGCTGCTTATTGCAAATGCCTGTAACTCCGTGGCTGATGGCATTGTTCTGGCCTCAGGAGCATGCTTCTGCTTACATGCAGGCAAGTAAGAAGTGCCAAGAATTGGTACCCCAGAAGCAGTCCTCAACCAACAAGATGGCGAATTAGTGGATAGATACCCCAGCCCCCTCTCTCCTTGGTTAGGATGACTGAGGTATGCTCTACACTATCTCTGAGAGCCCCTAGCAGGGTTGAGCTCTGTCATCCCACCATGGCAACTGCCTTGATAATGCTTTCTTTACTGGCTGCCTCCCCTTTCCTGTCTCACTTCCCCACCTCCCTTGCACAGGTTCCCTGGGATTACCTTCTGGATAGGTTATTTACACTTAAAGTCTTGTCTTAGGATCTTCTTCTGAGAAGACCCAAACCAAGGCAGCTCCCTAAAGACAGGGACAGTGATGCATGTTCTTCTCCCATACCATGTCCAATGTTGTGCTTCATGGGTGCAGTCATCATTTCGATTACTTTTATGAACAAAAAACATATTAATGGGTTGGTCATCTTGGCCAGGGCTGCTGCACACTTACCAAGGAGAAGACCTCACACACTTGAAAATAAGCCTTGGAAGATTTATCTGCTCATCCTGTTTCTTTCCCACACGCAGGAAATCCTGGGCAGGCAGAGCTTCCTGCCCAAGGGGGCGGGAAGGCGGGGGAGGGTTGAGTTCACAGCACTCCTTCAAGACTCTGCTCCTCAAGAGAGGAAATGTTTGGGCAGTTTAACAGAATCAGCTTGCCTTCCCCACTGCTTGGAGAAAGGGAAAGTTTAGAGTTCTGAGTTCGAGTCCTCACTCCACCACTAGGTTACTGTGTCACTCAAGCTGTTCCTTCCCCCATCCCTGGGCCTTAGATCCCATCCATGAAGTATAGAGGTGGAATAATCATGCTTTGGGATATTTTAGAATTGGTGCACTTTGCATCTCCTCAGAACTCAGATCCAGGCCAGGCATACTGTTTCACTTGTGAAAACTTATAAGGGATTTAAGAAGTCAAAGCAGACAAGTGTTTGGGATATTTTGGAAGCCAATATTAGCAACTATTAAGAAGAGTTAGAGCGGTTTGTCCTGTAGATGGAATTTTCCATGGAAACATCATTTTAAATATTTTCTTAATAAACTGGCACTCACTAGCAACTTTTCTCTTTTCCTTTTTCCAAGCTTGCTCCTATCTCTACATTGCAGCTGAAGTTACCAGGGCAATCAGATCATGTTGCTCTCCTGCTTAAAACTCATCTATGGATAACCAGTGCCCAGCAGGGCACCGGGCCTCCTACAGTGCTTTGCACATAGCAGATGATTGATTATTGGGTTGAAATTGATATCCAAGCTACTGTGGCCTGGGAAGAGGTCACAGGAAAGCTTATTAGAATTGTGTCTAAAGTAAAAGTAAAAAGGCTATGAGCGAAGGCTGGGAAAGCTTACCTCAGAGTAAGGGTGCTTAGTAGGGACATTGTGGTTTTGGTGTCCAGTTGCCCTTTTAGCTTCATTTCAGATCCTAGAGAAGTGAAAGTATTGCATGAGTTTACTCCAGTTAATTGAGATGCTATTGTGCATACTGATTATATCAGTTAAGGATGCATTAAGCTGTGAAGTTACAGGATACAGTGGCTTAAACAATAAGGACATTTATTGTTTGTCTACAAATCTGGATGCAGGTGGTCACAGAGTTGGTCTACCAGTTTATGATGTTATAAAAGACATGGGTCATTCCTACTTTTTCACTCCAGGTCATTCCTATTTTTTTACTCTTCTATCCTTTCATTGCAATGTCTCATGGTCCCAGGATGACTGTCATTTCTATAAGCATCATCCTTGTTCACAGAGGGTGATCCCCTGAGCTCTCCTCATCCTTCTGTGTTTTTGTTTTTTTTTAATTGGGAGAGCTTTCTAGAAGCACCGCAACATACTTTTCTTTCTGTCTCGTTAGCCAGATCTAGGTCATGTGACTGACCATCTGAATTAGTTGTCCATTGCTATAAAATACATCACCCAAAACCTAGTTCTGCAATGAACATTTATTGTCCTAAGTTTCTGTGAGTCAAGAACCCAGGAATGGCTTAGTTAGATGGTTCTAGATCAAAATCTCGGGGATGATCTGTGTCTGAGTCTCAATTTATAAAGGATACTGTGTGACAACATGGAGAGGTCAGTGCCATTGAAAGAAAAGTTTAGTGTTACTCACAGTTCCCTTAGAAACAAGAGGCACAGCATGCCAGTTTTGGTCAAGAGGCAGAAAGAAGCAAGAGAAGGCCAAGGCCACAAACTTTATTAGGTTTTCCATGGGAAAGGCAGGTAGGGCAGGGTAAACAGCTTAGGATCAGCTAGTTTGAATAATTCCAGTGGGCTCTGGAGTTTAGAGGCTGTCTCTACTTGTTCAATATCTAGTTCTGGGTTGATTTATGGCAGAGTTACATAAGGAGGTGGTCGCGGGTATGGACTCAGGATTGGTTTGTATATGAAAGGCAGGCTCACTGACAGATTGTTTTCTATCTCTAGGAATTAGCTAGCTTTGGGAGAGTGGTCTCTTCCTAGCCACAAGGCTCCCTAAAAATGTGAAAACATCATAAAATATAGAATATAAAAATATGATTAATATAAGGATCTCTCTGGCCCATGCAGCAGTGATCCTAAGGCTTTACTGGGGCTAGAGCCACTTCCTAGTTGGCTTGCCCACAAGCCTGGCATGTTGGCACTGATTGTAAGAGGAAGACCTTACATCCTCCCACATGGGCCTCTCTACAGGGCTGTTGAGCATCCTCACAACATGCCAGCTAACTTCCCCCATAGTGAATTATCTACAAGAGCAAGACAAAAGCAACAATGCTTTTTATGACCTAGCCTTGAAAGTCACTCTTCAAAATGAGTGAGTCCAGCCTAAATTCAAGGGGAGAGGGTGAATTTCCACCTTTTGAAAAGGTGAGGCATCAGAAAATTTGCAGACATGTTTTAAAACCACCTGACTGCAAGGAAGTCTGGGGAAAGCAAACAAGATTGTCATGACTAGTTTAGACTAGTCATGATTCATCACCTGGGACACAATGCCACCCCATACAAAATCAGGGTTTGGTTAATGAGGAAGGAGAAGGAAGGTTGATGTGGAAGCAGTCAAGAGACATTTGCTAAAAACCTAGCACCCCTCAGTAAGAAATAGTCTTCAGTAGTGATGGAAAGAGGCCAGTGAGGGGGTGGTGCTTCTCGGGAAGGGGAAGCGAAAGGAGGCCTAAGGTTGTCTGGGGAAGGACCAGATGTTTCAAAGACTAGAGTAAGCTTTTTGGAGAGGCGAGGTGGGTGAGGTTGAGGTCTCTTATTGTCCCAATTGTCCTATTCTGCTCCCACCCCAACTCCGCATCCACCACCACCACCACCATTACCACCATTACCTCCACTCTGATCTCAAAAAAGCCAGGAGGCTGTAGCCAGAAGCACCTCTTTTTCCATAAGAGGAAAAACCTACTGAAAAAAAACAACTCACAAAGTCTAAGTGGGGGCTGAGGGAAGTACCGTAAAATGTATGTGAGAGGTGTGGGAATGTGGAGCCTCTCTGTGTGACCTCAGGCAAGGCTCTCCCCTCTCTGGGCCTCCCTTTCCTTGGCTATATAATGAGGGATTGGTCTCAAGCATCTCCAAGGACCCTTTTACTTGGCCTACGTGTCTCCCTCCCAAAAGGAAAAACTAGAGGGAACAAAAAGACATGGGTGGTTTCTCTTGTCCCGTCTCCAAGCCAAACTCCACGAAAATGTCCAGTGTGACATAGATTTAATATAAACAGTGGTGCATTAATACTTACAAATATCCCAAAAGGAGTCCCAGATAGGCTATTTTTATCCTTTAAGACACACACACACTCCAACCCCCATCACCCCCACCCATAAGAGTTTCTCCAGTTGGTTTTTACAAGAAGACAAGAGTTCCAGTTAAGGGTGCTAATTAAACAGCTTTGACTGCGGGCAGGAGGGAGGCTGGCGAAAACCTCCTATCTGGGCATGATGTCACCACAATTGTACATTTCTCATGACCCAAGAATGTGAGTGTGTTTGCACAGCACGTTGAAGCTGGTGATGCAAGCACGGCCTGGTAAACAGGCCCCAGACAGGCAGGCCCTGCAAGGCCTGGCGGGAGCCCAGCTTGCGCTTAACTCCTTCCTGGCAGAACTGGTCGGTGGGTCACTGAGGTTTGGCCAAGGAGCCTTCTCTACTCAGCCCCTGCTTCTCTCCCAAGCAGGGCTCTTGGTCATGAGGGGTGTGGGAACTTGGAGCCTCGCTGTGTGACCTCAGGCAAGGTCCTCCCATCTCTGGGCCTCCTGAGTTTGGAGTCACTGAGATTTCTGTTCCCATCACCTGCACATTTTCCTTGCTCTAGGGCCTTGGGTATTTGATTCCTCTGTTTCAGTTTTCTCATCTATACAATGGGGAAAGGGGTCAGATCTTCAATCCTTTATCTTCAAGTCTACAGTCCAGAAAGCCTAGACAATTTAAAAGCTTTGCTGTATACTCGAAGAAAACACATTTGGAGGCAAAACCTGACCTGAGTGGACTGAGGCAGGTAGAACCCTTAACCCACTCGGAGGCAATACTCACCCTTCTCACTACAGCAAAATTCATATATTCAATGGTGATGGGTGGCAACAGCCTCCACCAGAACATTTTTTAAAACCTCCCAAAATTCTGAATTTGGGATTCTGAAACCCATCCAGCTCCAGAGAGCTGATCAGGGATTGTAAGCCTGGGGCACCTGCCTCTAGCTTGTTGTGAGACTTACTGACAAACTGTTTTCTGCTGGAAAGTCTGTCCTTGAAGACAGGGTTTAGCTCTGTTCCTGCTGTGCCCCAAGCAGCCAGCTCAATGCTTGGCATACCGCAGGCATCCAACCAATAGTTATTGAATTAACAGCTGGAGTTATTCATATCCCATAAATGCCATGATGGTAATTATGGGGAAACTAAGGCCCAAGCCTCTGAACTGGCCTGGCCTAGATCCTTTCCCACAGAGGGAATTCTGACTTTCCCCTAAAAAGGTAGCTGCTCACATTTCTCTGCTGGCCCACTCACAAACAGCTTGGTGACCCCCCTCCAGCATTCCAGGGCGGCTTCCTCCCCGGCTGGCTGGTTTGTGGGCATCACCGAGTTTTCCTTGGCAGAAGGTTCAGCTGATTAAAAAGGGGAGCCTGCAGAAAGCTGGGGGTGGGGAAGAGGTGGTCACAGGGTAGAGTCAGGACGGAGGAGTATCTGGGGAAGAGGGGATCTACTGGCCGGACTGAGACTGTGGATCAAATTCCAGGACCTTTCAAAGGACTGTGAATGTGTCAATCAGGCCTGCCTTAAACAGAGGGCTGGAGAATTATCCAAACCCATGCAGAGCTGCCAGGACAGGAAGGGCCTCCTCATTGCAGTCAGACCTTCCCTCAACTGCTATGGGGCCCCAAGTAACTCCCTACCCTTTCTCGGTCTTAGCACGATAGAGTTGGAGAATCCAGCACAGTGGAGCAGAGCTGAGGTTAGGGAGACAGACTTAAATTCAAGCCCAGACTCTTCCTCTCGCTAGGCAGGGAGTTAGGGAAAGTCACTTTCCCTCTTTGAGCCTCAGTTGCCTCATCTGCAAAATGGCATTGAGTTAAAGGGATGTTGTCCTGATGAACATGCCTGGCTCGTAGTAGTTAGTGATAAAGGAATGTTAGATACAATTACCTTTGGCCTGGATAACCCTCCTGATCTTATGTTCTATGTTAGGTACTTAATACAACAATAACCTCATTGTCTGAGCACCCACTATGTTCTAAGCAGTGTGCTAAGTGCTTCACCAGTATTACATTATTTCATCTTCCCCAAATCTCTCGAATGAGTATAAGCATTCTCTCTATTTTTTTAAGGAGAAGGCTGAGGTTCAAAGAGAGAGGCGAAGTGACTCACCAAAGGCTGCACAGCTAGAATGGCAGAACCAGGATCTTCCTGACTCTGAGTACCTCAATACCATGGCTTCAAGAAAGATCTAGCAGCCAATTCCTGCTCAGTTCCTTGAAGCAAGAGATCCCAGGCCCAGCTGGACCACCTCTGGATATGGCTTATGACCAGTGCGGGAGCCTCAGTTTCCCCATCTGAACCATGGGGAAGCTTCTCCCTGTCCTGCCTCCCCACAAGGCTAAGGTAAGGATGTTAGTGACCTTGAAAAGGACTCTGTAGGCTCTGAAATAGGGCAGGCACTCTCAAAGTCTGTCGGGGAAGATAAGAGAAAGAACTAATCCTCTCCCAGCCACCCTGGCAAGTGTCAGACTAGCTTTGGTCCCAGAAAGGCTGGAGTAGGGAAGGTAAGTGAGGACAGCTGCCTCAGAACTGGAAAAGGTTAAAGGAATTACTTAGAAGCCAATAACTGAAGAAGCAGTTCCAGCCCTCCCCCAGGACCTGACTCTCACCATGGTCCCTCTGTCTATTACACAATGGGCAGCATTGCCCAGTGGTTAAGAACTAGGCCTCCAGAGTCTGACACATCAGGGTTCAAGTCTCAGCTCCATTCATCTCTACTGTGTGTCCTTTGGACTTTCTTTCTCAGAGTGTCAGTCTTCCCAACTGTAAAATGGGGGTGATAATGATAAGAGCCTCACCAGGATTATAGTAAGGACAAGCCTTGGCCCATAGATATTGCTTGAACAATTATCTTCTGGCACCTGATCTGCAATCCTCGAGGGGCTTATAGTTTGGAACAAGAAACTGTATATAAAGTGCCTGGCACAGGTAGGTGTACACACAGGATGTATAGATGTGTGTATGGGTGGATGGATGCATGGATGCATGGAATGAGTGACTTATTCCAAGCCACACAATCAGGAAGTAACTTTTCCTGATAATACACAATAGGCATTGAAGGATACATAACAGCTGGTTAGAGAGAGAGAGGCACTCCAGGTGGATGGGACTACATGAGCAAGGGCTAGGGTTAGAAATTGTGAAATGAATAGACACTGATCTTACAAATTCTCTTGCAGTAACTTGCTTGACAAGATTCTGTGAGGAGGGAGACCTGAATGGAGGCCCTCCCAGGGTCCTCTGGGGCAGAGACAGGAGGTCGTTTAGGGGATAGGGCCTCAAGCCCAGATGAGCAGGCAGGAGCAAGCCCAGCCTGGGGCTCAGGCCTCAGAAGGCCTAGTCTGGCCATATTTGGTTTTCGAGGAACAGGGAAGCTTCTTGCCGGCCCTGCTGCCCACGCACAGGAGTGAAGCCACCCATAGTTGCTGAGGCAGGCAGGCAACTGGGATCAGGAACAGAAGCCCCACAATGGGGTGACTATAACAGTTGTTCAGAGCCTGGCATCTAGAGTCAAGGAGACATGGGTTCAAATCTTGCTTGACTACTAATAAAACAAAAGCAGTAAGATCAAGCACCATTACTGAATTTACTATGTGTCAGTCTGTGCTAAGCCTCTAACTGCATTACCTTGTTTAATTCTCATCACAATAAATATTATTGTTGTCCTCATTAAACAAAACACGTGAGACCAGTGTTTCTCATCCATGCTGAGATAATTCCTAACTCCAAGCCTTTGCCCATGCAGTCCCCTCCACTGGAGTGGCTCACTCTCTAACCGGATCTACGCGTACTTCAGTACCCAGTGTGAGATATCAAGAAGAGTTACTTCCCGACTGTGGGTCCTGAATTTCCAGATGAGAAACTTAAGGCACAAAGAAGTGAGGTCACATGCAAGTAAGAGACAGAGCTAGGAATAGCTAGGAAGTCCTTAGCAACTTCTCTACTCTTCCCTACTTCCCGATTCTATGATCTAATCGTTTTCCCCTCAAATACCCGCAATAACCCCTGTAAAGTAACACTTGGCACCTGTCCCTCCCTGCTTCCAGTTTCCAAGTTGCTTCCAAGCTGTATTCAGCCCCTCGTAACAGCCCTGTGAAGAAAGTAGACTTGATACTATCCCCATTTCACAGATAGGGAAACTGAGGCTCAGAGAAATGAAGCAAGTTGCCTGAGACCTTGCAACCAGCCAGAGGGGAAGCCAGAGTTGAGCAGCAGTGCTGTCTAACTCCCATTCCAGTATTCTCTTCCCACCACGGTGAGCTGACCCTCTATTTTTCTGAGAAAGGAGACTTCATCTCTCCTTCCAGCCAAGCCACCCTAGACAGGTGTGAGGATAAAACAGAAAATGAATCTGAGGTCCACTTCGAAGTAGACCTAAGCAGGACCAGAGAGGCATCTTGCAAACAACAAAATTAGGCCTCCTTTGAAAATCATAAAAGAATAAAGTGATTGAATAAGCTGCAACAGTTCTAAATTAGATTGTCTCCACATGACAGGCAGGAGACCAGAACAGCTCTCTAAACTCATTAGCTCATCTCACTCATTTGGGAGGCACCTCCTGCCCTACCAAGAGCCAGGAGCTGTGCAGGAGCCAGGCTAGGGCCTTTCCCCAGAGGAATCATTACCTGGCCAGCACTTCCCAGACTCTGAGATTTCACATCCTAGTATAGTGTTCTTTCCAATGAGATATACAATTGCCAACATTTTGTTATTCGTCAAAGTATATTAAAGACAAGGAAAATAAAGCACTACTTTCTACTGTCATCACAAAATTTAATAAGAAGGACTAATCTCAACATTTACCAGTTTTAAAAAATTACCTTTATAAGTAACTCACCACATTGTCCTAGTTTTCTAACTAGCCCCTGGCCAATGAGAACTATAGCTGAAATGGGCATCTGGAAATCTCCAGATGAATGAGAGAGATAAAACATTTATGCAAATAACTCAGAATAGCTATATTCATTGAGTGTCTTTGGATTGAGAGACACATAAAACTATCCTGGCTACATTAATAAAGATTTATTGAAAGAAGATTTTATTGGGAGATTGAGTTCTGGGGGTTATGTAGAAGACCTCTCCTGGTAAGGACAGAAAACTTCCAGAACAAATGGATCTCTCTCTCTCTCTCTCTCTCCACCCCCTCTCCTGTGTGTGTGTGTGTGTGTGTGTGTGTGTGTGTGTGTGTGTGTGTTAGCTGTTATCTCTCTCTAGTGGCAGACAGGTTTCCTCCTTGTGGCAGAGAGCATGGTGGCTAATAGCTTATATGCTTCACATCTCATGGCTCCAGCAACCAGAGACAGACAAATTAATTTCTCAGTTCCGGAATGGGAAAAAAATGGGGGGAGGGGCAGGTGAAATTGTCTAATTGGACCAAACAGGTCAGATGTCTACCCCTGGACTAATCAGTTGTGGCTCAGGATGGGGTCTGTAACAACATGGCAGTTCCTGCGAGAACATCATGGTTGGAGTCAGGAGTGGGCAGAAGAGTTGGGCAGGGGTACCGGGTTGACAATATGATAGATGCCCACTATGGAGATGACAAACGACCTAACAGAGGTGCAGATAAAGCGTCGTGGAGTTCAGGGGAGGAAGACACACTGATCGCTGTGGAGATCAAGTAGAGCTTCTTGGAAGACATGATATTTGAGCTGAGAATGTCAGGAACAATCAGAGATTCTAAATGCCATCTCAAATTAGAAGAGCAAAATGAGAGCTAGTAGGGGACAAAGTATCATCCAAAGGAGCCATATCTTAATGCCTTTGTCAAGATTTTTAGTTTTTTTTTTAATTGAGATATAATTCATGTGCCATAAAATTTTATAGTTTCTAAAAGTTTAATTATGAAATAATTTTAGGCTTACAGAAAAGTTGGAAAATAGGTCAGAGGGTTCTCCTAAACTCTTTACGTCCTATACCACTCACCTAGCTTCACCTAATATTAACATCTTACCTAATCTTAGTACAATTATCAGAACCAGGAAAGGAACACTAATACAATGCTATTAACTAACCTACAGACCTTATTTGAATTTGCCAGTTTTCCTTTTGATCTAATATAGGATCCCACATTGCATTTAGTTGTTGAGTCTTAATCTCCTCTAATCTGTGACAGTTCCTCGGTCTTTATTTTCGCTTATGACCTTGACACTGAAGAGTACGAGTCAGTCAATTTATAGAATATCTCTTGATTTGGATATCTGATATTTTCTCACTATTAGATCAAGGTTATGCATTTTGGGCGAGAATACCACGGCAATGATGGTGTGCCCTTTGGAGTGCATCACACAGGGGTTTATTTTGTCAGTATGATTTATTGATAATATTAACATTAATCACTTGATTAAGGAGGTGTCTATTACATTTCTCTATTGTAAAGGGTTAGTATTTAGTAGGTATTTTGTAATAAGTATTTTGTAGAGAGATACTTAAGACTATGGAAATGTAAATTTCTCATCATTTACAGTTTTTAAAAGCACTATCAAATGCACACTTTCTGCTTTTATTCCACAAACATCAACTGTTCACCCACTACATGCCAAGCACTGGCCTAAGAATCATGGCTCGATTATGTGTAGCTTCTGGACTTTGCTGGATCTTATCTGTAAAATGAGGATAATTATAACTTACCACTCAGGGTAGCTAAGGATGAGAGGACCGTGCTTGTGAAAGTGTCCCGTAATGCTAATTGGGCTGTTCATTCTCCTTCTGAGGCACTCAGTTATGTCTTCACCTTTACCTATTAGCTGTCTCATTTCCGTCCTGCCGTCATCCAGGCCCACAGGCTTCTGTCTGTCCTCACTTGCCAGACTCCCTCATCCTATTTGCCAAGCCTTACTTGTGATGTCATTGAATAAGTTTGGGAGACACAAGACAAGCCCTTTAGCAACTGACAATTTCCTTCTCAAGCTTCTGTCGGCAATTTTGGGAGCTGCCTTGAGGTGCCAAATGATGCCTGGGCCCTGTGGGTGGCAGGCAGGAGAACCTTTCTCCTATAGCAGAAATAACTGGGATAAGTAGGAACTGCCTTCCTCCAATAATGCTTTGGCCCTGAAAAGCAAATTCTTGAACCCCAGAGAGTACTAACAACCCCGGATGGATAATTGTGTCTTACTGAGAGATCTACCATGGGAACACCTTAAATGAATAACTTCAGAATGTGAAAGGATGAGCTCGTACTTGATCAAACCTAATTCAACAGCACTTCTAATTTAATGGACCAAGGGGGAGGAACAAGTAGCAGTGCTCACTAAACTTAACTCCTGGAGTTGAATTCGACCTTTTTTAGAGGCAGGAGCTTTCCACGTTTGGCTGTTTCTGTATAGGAGATCGGTAAGAAGATCAAATATGATAAAGGGTGAAGGCATGTTGGATGTTCTATAGGGCCAAGTCTATATTGCTGTTCCTATCCATTGATTGCCCCAAGGGCAGTTTTTAGGCAGATTGAAGGTCCCCAGATCTTATATCAGCCCCGGCTATCCTCTGCCTTCCTTCATCCAAGCAGATGAATCCCTCGAAACAGAGCTCCCTAAGTAGAGACCCAGAAGTGAACAGGGCATTCCCTCCAGGGTCCTGAGTAGTTTCCTCCTTGGTGAGTGACAGGCCTGGGTTTCTCAGGCCCACCTCCTGCCTGAGCAGCAGGTGGCTAAGGGCTGGACTCCTGCCCCACTAGCAACTGAGCATGAATTCATGGCAGCAGCTCAAGACTATTTGACCCTATGGACCCTGAGAAACACTCATCCCCTGGAGACCACCAAAGCAGCAGCTCTCCTGGGTGGTCTAGGAATTTTCAGGTTTAAAAGACATCCTCCCCACATCGCCCAGTTGATTCTTGTGGCCATAAACCCAAACTATAATGTATACATGAATCCCCCTGAGAATCTTGTTAAAATACAAATCCTAATTCAGTAGGTCTGGGGTGAGGCCTGAGACTGCATTTCCAACAAGCTCCTAGATGATGCCAAAGCTGCTGGTCCACAGACCTCACTTCAAAAGCAAGGCTCTAAATAACAGGCTGATCAAAAGGAGGTGTGGAAACCAAAATACAATTTTTAATGAACTAAAACTAGAAGTTTGAGAGCCCCCTCTTTGCACCTTGAAATTTGTATAAGCTTGATAATACATCTGATGGCCTTCTAATAAAGTTTTCCTTTGCTCAGGGTAATCCAAGGAGGTTCCTAGTATTTGCAAACAAGAGAATTTTTCTTAATACCTAAAAGTATTTTGCTCTCAAAAGGAGGAAAGGGTGACTCTACCTCAGTCCCACCCTTACCTTCCTGGCCAGTTCTTCCAGCTTCAGCCACCCTAGCCTAGTTAGACCCATTAGTTTTTTAAAGGGACCTAGTCCCTTTTGTAGGGGGTGCTTAAATCTCTTTCAACAACAGAGTTTTCAAACATTATCCTGGGGATTTCTCATTGTCCAATCTCAATATTTTCCCAGAAAGAGATCCGAGGCTCCTTTCTGTCAGTCCCTTAGTCTCCTCCCAGCCCCTCAGCTGTCTTGTGCATCAATTAGCTGGTGACTAATTGCTCCTTAATTGTGAACCAGCTGACCCATTATGAGTTCCCACCCACACGGGCTGTCATGTGCATCCTTCATGGAAAGGTCTTTTGTGAGCCTCACGGTTCACTTGTTGCACAAATGTGTGTTGAACCTCTTCTTTGGTGTCAGGTCTTAGTCTAGGCACTGGCGATTCAGTGGTGAATGAGACAGAGTCGGTCTTTGCCTTCATAGAGCTCACATCTAGGGAGCCAAACAGCAACAAATGAATCATTTCAGATAACTGGCATGATAAAAAACTAAAAATAAAAAAGGGATTAATGTACCGAATAATGGCTGGAGCTTCAGATAGGTGTGCTGGGAAGGCCTTTCTGTGGAGGTGACATTTTAGTTGAGACCTAAATGGTAATCAGGATCCGGCCAGAGTGAAGATGAAAAGGAAGAAGAGTCCAAGCAGAGAAAAGGCAAGAACAAATGGGAGGGACCACCGTGGCCTCTCTGAGGAGCACTCATTGCATCCATTCAGCCCTTAATGATCCAGAAGCCAGTCAGTCATCAGGTTGGTTGTAGGAATTAGAGCAAAATTTCCCACCTTACCCAAGTGGGCAGAGATTGGGAGTGGGTTTTACTCCTCCTGGCCCCGCCTTCAGGAAGTTATTCATCTGATTGGTCAGATTCCAGGATCATGATTGGTCCTGGGTGGTAAATTGGGTGCTCTTTCCTCTAGGTCCCAAACTATATAGGCCCACTGGGGGCTTAGAGCAGAACCCCTTGGAGGGTCCACTTCAGAGGGAGTGGCTGCCCCAGTGGAATCCCGACCCAGGCTTGAGACTGCAGATAAATAAGAATACAGATTGCATTGTAAAATTTCCTGATTTTCAAATGTAAACAACGAATTCAAGAAGCTTTTTAAAAGCTATGCAGGCCAGATACAACAAGTCTATGGGCAAGGCCTGGCCCCCTGGGCACCCTGGGGTGTGGTGGGCCTTGGGGAATGCCTAGACGTAGGAGTGATAAAGAGAATCAGGAAGTAAACTAACTATATCCTGGATTCTGGAATATACTTGCCCTGGCAAAAATGTGCCCCAGGAGGAACTCACTGCCACAAGAACATATTGAGCATCTACTGTGTGCAAGGTTCTGTACTAGGTTGGTGGATACAAAGCACACCACGAAGCTGCACCCTCATCCAGGGCAGGGGTGAGCTGACTTCAGAAAACCTAAGTTCCAGTCCTGGCTTGCCCCCCCTGTAATTGCTGTGTATCCTTGGGTTAGTTCATCAGCTCTGGGATTCAGCACACAGCCTATGTTGACATTAGGTTAACCAAAGCGGGTGAGGACAGATTATGAAGAGCCTTGAGGGTCTGGGTAGGGAGTCTGGGCTGGATCTGATTAGGGAATGGGAGCCACTGCAGGTTCTTGAGCAGGGAGTGACATTCTGAGTAAAATATTTTAGGAAAACGAATCAGGCCACCTGTGCAGAGAGGGTCACATATCATCCAGGTGTGGTGTAGTGAGACAGCAACTAAGATTTATGCAAATCAGACCTTACCAACCCTGGCTTAAAAGCCTTCTGTGGCTCCCTACAACCCTCAGAGAGAGGTCCATGGGCAGGACCAACTTCATGGGTATATAACTTGTACAGCTTGCACAGGGCCCAGTGCTTGATTGCTTCTACTGTTGTCGCCTTAAAATTCATAATAATTTTTGAACAAGGGGCTTCATGTTTTCATTTTGCACCAAGACCCACAAAATATGTAGTCAGTCCGGTCCACAGCACCCTTTGGTCTGGCCCCTGCTCCCCTCTCCCTTCTCATTCACACCCTGCTCCTCCTACCTTTCAAACTTCAGACACATCGGTCCTCCATCAGTTTCTGGAGATTGTTCCTATCTCGGGGCATTTGCACGGCCTGTTCCCCTGCCTGAACCTCCACTCCTTACCCCAAGACCAACTCAGTTCTTTGTTTATCAAATTTCCTCTTATCCTCCAGATCTGACATTATCTCATGAGTTACACCTTCTCTGACCCCCCGCCCCAGAAGTATAGCTTCAAAACAAAACTTTAAAAATAAAGATAGAACCCCAGCATGTGCTCTCATAGTGCCACGTAGCTCCTCCTTCACAGAGCTCACCTAATCCGTAATGATAATTTTATACGGGGCTCCATTTGATGAGTCTGTCTCCCCTTCCAGATTGAGCCCCACGAAGCCTACCAAGTGTCAGCGGATGCTCACAAACCTCTGTCTGGCTGCAAGGGGAGGCTGCGAGATGGGTTAAACAGGAAAGAAAGGAGAGGAAGCCACCTCTTACCTACCTTGGACATTTCCTGCAGGGTGGGCAGAAATTTTCAGAATGCCCAGACCACACACCTAGCAGGGTCTGCTCTGATCCTGGACCTTCCCCAGCTGGAGCCCATTAGCTCCAGACCCTCTCACCCTGCCCTCTTCCCAGAGATGGGACAATTCTAGAGGTGTGTTGGGAAGGGGATGCATTTCATGGAGCCAAGCTTTAGTCTAAAGGAAACAATAATGGAGACATTTCAGACCTCTGACAGAATAGCCATGGGTGTTTTGGGGCTTTGTGCTGATAAAGGTTTGTTGAGTGACTAACATCCAACGAGGGAAATTTTTCCTTCTCTTAAACAAGTAAATAAAACCATTTGTACCACAAGAGGTAAGGGGAAGGGACAGAATTTGCACAAAACAATAAATTTGTTGACCATGGCAAAGTAAGATCAGAAATAGCATCACATCTGTCCAGGTGGCTCACATTTATTAAGCAGGTCCCAGGTGCCATGATCTGGACATACACAAGCTCATGAATGCTCACCCCAGCCCTAAGAGGTTAGGGTGACAGTCTCACTGAGACTGTCTCCTCAACACTTTTCCCCATTTTGTGGATGAGAAAACTGAACCCAAGAAACTTGCCTAATGTCACACAGTAAGGAAAGGACAGAGCTGAGATTTGCACCCAAATCTGTACAAATCTAGATCTATCCAGAGCCATAATCATTAGGGGCAAGCTGCTTAATTCTCTGTGCCTCAATTTCTTTATCCATCAAATAGGGCTAATAATAATCTCATCTCATTGGGAGTAGTTTGAGGAATAATTAAGTTACTATGGGCTAAGATTTAGGACAATGCCTACAGTTAGTACATGCATGCACTTCAGAAGCATTTGCTATTATTTTTAAAATTCTGAAACTTGTTCCAAGCCAGCACGAAATGATAGGGGACCCCAGCCCCACCACTGGCTGCCGCTCCAGGCATTGTCTTTGCTGCCATTCAGCTATTATTAGGTGCAGTATCCTCATCTTAAATCCAGATGGGGAGCTAGAAAGGCGGGCAGGGCCAGGCCTGGCTGGAGGATGGCTGGGAATACTGCTGGAAGGCCCATTCGGGATTGGGCTCCACCCTGCCTGCCCTCCCTTGCCTGCAGCGGGTCCAAGCCGCCACGTCTACACTTGGCTCTGAGGTCTGCACGGAGCACTCCCTCCCACTGTGGCCGCCTCCTCTGGGAAGGTTTAGAGCATTTCCACAGCCTCAGCACTTTTCTTTCTGCCCCAAGGAGGCCGGGCCTGCATAGAAACTATAAACTGGACACTGCGTGTCTCTGGAGCCTGCAAAGAGGCCATGCACTCTCTTGTCTAGAGGTCTTAATGCCTCTGATGAGGCCTACTGGGTCCACCAAGGGTAAAGGGCCCACATAACTCGGTTCAAGTCTCAGCTCTACCACCAACATGTTGTGTCAACTTGGACAAGTGACTTACCCTCTCTGAGCCTCAGTTTATCTGTAAAATGGATATAATCTTAGCACCAACCTCCCCAGGGCTGCGGTGATGATTAAATGAGTAAATGGCACATAGTAGGCATTCAATATGTGCCAGTTACAGTACCTTCATGCTTGGACATGCCAGGCCCTGAGGGGAAAACAAGGGATGTGGGAAACTGGGGATCTGGGGTGCAGAGTGATGCCACCTCAAATTTGTGGCGTGACCTGAGCCTGACCCTTGCCTTCTCTGGAACTCAGATTATCCATGAAAACCACAAGGTGGACAACTAGGACTTTGTGATGCCAAGATTCAGCTTCTGCGCACACAAGAAATATGACAGAGATCCCAAATGGCAGATGGCAGGGTCCTGTGGTTAAGACCAAGGGTTCTAGGTTCAAATTTTGTGTGGGGTGCTGGCATGACTTGGTCTCACTGAGCCTGTCTCCTCATCTGTATAGTGATGATTCTACCTCACAGAACTCAAGCTGTGAGGGTCATGATAATAACAAAATTGCCACTCATGTATTATAAGGGTGATCTGGAGCTGGGCTCCAACCCATTGGACAGCAATTACATGGGGCCCCTGACATGAACCTAGACCACGTCAGGCATCAGAAAACCCCCCGGAAGTCACAAGAGATCCAGGTTGGCCCATCCAGAACCCTCTCCTTTGTCCATGAGGCTGGTCTCCTGGTGTTCATCATAGTTTAGTGGGTGTCTCAGGACCCTTAAGGTCTCCTTCCTGGGGTCCACTTGCCTCCAAGTTTCCTTCACTGAAGAGTCACTCCCTTCCCATTCTTCAGCACCAGGGGCTGGACCTTCTTCTCATCCAAGGCCAGAAGTTTATCTGGCACTGTCACTCAGAGAACGTAGCAGATGGATGACAACATGGAGACAGCCTTGCCACACTGGTTTTCCAAATAGGTCCCCAGCCCCACTCCTGGGGCTGCTGGCCATGACCCTAGGAGCTTTCACTTCTGCGCAAGACAAGGAGAGTCACAGCCCATGTATCTGGTCAATCCTGACAAGAACCAGTTCTCCTCTAGAGACCCCATGCTCTTCTAGCCTCACCTACCTGACTTATCTCCAACGAAGTCTTCACAGTTCTACCTCCCTTCCTTTGCTCAGGCTGTCCCCGCTCCAGGCTGCCTTTCCGCATTCCCTCAGCATGCCAAACAGCAAGTGAGGGCTTTGTCCTCGACAACTTTTAGAATCTAGACACTGTCTCTCCCCCTACTCCCACTATGTTATGAGACCCCAACAGCAGGCCCAACTCGGACCCATCTCTAACCTTTCCATCCCTCCCAGTGCTCAGCAGCCTCTGGACTCCCTCATAGGCCCAAAGTCTTGGCCTTGGCTGGCCTCACAGCCACTTGTGAGCACATCCCAAAAGGGTGGTTTCCCTGATAGTCTTGGAGGGAGAGGGCTTAATGAGCTCAAGCCACAATTCCCCCATTGTGCACATGAGGAAACTGAGGTTCCAAGAGGACCAAAATTTGGCCTGAGGTGGAGCCAGGGCTAAGATCCCTTACCCCTCTTTCATCCCAACCCCAGGCCTGGGCTTTTTCTGCAGGATCCTGGCTGGGGGAGGGGAAGCAGGGTGATTCAGGGATCTGGCACTGCCAGCTTGGTACAATATTTATTCTCAGACTCAGGCACTGGAGCAAAATATTACCCTTGGCCCCTGAGCTGTTCCAGCCGCTCCCCACTCTGCCAAATCAGGGTTGGACCTGGAGGAATCTGGACCCTTCCTATTATAGCGCCTAGCCTTAGGAGGACCTGAAGTGAGCCAATCCAATCCATTCCCCTTCTTTTACAGATGGACAGACCCAGGCCTCTCTAGTGTCATCAAGATCTGTTCACCCTGCTCATCTGTCATTCAGGGGGCTTCACAGATGGGACCACCCCTACCTCCATTTCCTGCTCCATCCACACCCTATCTCTCCTCCTTTTCCCATTTACAAACCTCTCAGCCTCTACTCACACTGTTCTTCTGCCACAAATGCCCTTCCATGCCTTTCCTCCTCTTTTCTGTGGGGGTGAATTTCTTTTCACTCTTCCTCAAGGATCAGTTCGCATATCACCACCTTCGAGGAATCTTCCAGGATTTCCTCCATCCTAGAGGCAGCAAGGTAGAGTAGTCCTGTCGGATTCCAAAGGGGCTTTGACATGGGCAAAATCCCACTCAGGTTCGAAAGCCATTACCAGCCCCAGGTGCCTTCACCTTCCAGAGCTTCAGCTTCCTCCTCTATAGAATCCCAGTAATACTTACCTTGCACAGTGGTCAACTTGCAATAGGACAAACTGTGTGTCTGACATTCAATGGGTGCTCAATAAACGGCCAGGACCCACCTCACGGAATGTTTGCGCACTCCTGGGCTATGGCTGGAAGCTCCCCGCAGCGCAAGGGGTTGCCCTTTGATCTTTGCGTGGTCACCACCACTACCACTATCCCGCCCCGCCTCCTGCTGGGAGGAAAGGTAAGAGGTAGGCAAATAGGAGGATCCCAGCCCTGAGGGCTTGCGGCGGGGAGGGACCCACTCATCTCTTGGGTACAGCCAAGAACTCTTCAGCGAGTGTGCGACACGTCAAATCGGTATGCAGAGACTCACCTGAGCGGTTCCGCCTGAGGGAGCGGAGCTAGAATGAAGCAGGCCATTCATTGGCGCCGGGAGCCGCCACTCAGACAGGTCAGGTCCTAAGCATCCCAGGAGGCCTAGGTGTGCCCCTCCCCAACCGGTTGTTCCAAGGACGCGCGAAGTTTGAAGCTGGAGCGACTTGACCTTGGGGGTAGCTGATTCTCGTTCTAAAGAATAAGATGGCCTCTAGGTCTTATAAAGAGGTACTAGGTGGGCCTGCCCGGGAGAAGGGGACCTCGAAATACAGCCTCCAAATTGGGCTGTTTGCTCCTCCTCCTGTGTGACTTTCTGTGCCTTGATTTCCCATATGTAAAATGGGACCACCTCTTATGGATGTAGGAATGAAATGATACCTTTAAAAGAGTCTCAGAGTGTATACTGGCCCTCTCTCTAGTTGGGGGTAAGGTGAGGGAATAGGTGGGTGGCCACAGAGAATACGGACGGTGGGGCTGAGGGGCTTTGCTGGGAGCAACAGGCTGAAACCACTTCCCCACAACCCATCATAGTGGTTAAAAGTACAGATTCTGGACTCAAAAGGTGCTGGTATGAATCACAGTTCCACTACCTATCAGCTGTTATCCTTAACTGTAAAATGGGACAGTAACCCTGGGCTCAAATGGTCGTTATAAGAATTATATGCCTGCTACTTGGCAAGTACAAAATAAATGAGTTGATATTATTTTTATTTAACAGACAGGACTCCAGAACCCACCTCCCAGGCTCCAACTCCCTTTGGTCTCCATAGAGACCTGTGTGTAGGAGGCTCCCGGCCTCAAGCAGGAAAGATGGAGTGTCTTTCCCCTGTAGGTCTGAGCTATTTGGCTAATTCCTTGCGTTGCCTTGGTCATGGTGGCTCTCTCTGGGCCTCAATTTCCTCCATTTGTTGAATGAAAGTCTGGACTCCGTATTCCCATTTTAGGACTCCAGCACTCCAAGAGGCTGACCCTGAGGGGCTTGGAAGGGAGAAGCATGACAGATGGGGGCAATGTTTGTGCAAAGGTGTGTCGGCTGAGGAACGGGTGCTGGGTGACTGATGCAGCTCCATCTGAGATGGTCCTTGAGATGCTCCAACATAGGGGTCAAGGTAGTCTCTGCTCTGAGGTGGCACCGACCAAGTGCGCCCGAAAGCAGCCTGGGAACGACCGCCAAAACCGCCACTGAGGCGAAGAGGGGGCGGAGTCGGGGGAGGGGACATGGTCTCATGAACAAAGAGGAGGGCGGAGAGGGGCTATCCGGAAGACTCTGCTACTCCGACGATCCCGGGCCACTTACCCGGGCTTTGGGCGCCCTCCTGGACTTTGGTGCAAATCTGCGTCCTCCTGCCGACGCCCACCCGAACAGCCAAGGACACTGAAGCAGTAGTCCCAGGACTACAATCCCCTACAACTCAGGTCCGCGAGGGGCGAGGCCGTCAAATTGAATTTTCCCAATGGGACACGAGAGTGGGCGGGACCCTCCCGGGGATTGGCTGGCGTGGCGGTGAGGGGTGGGGTCGGTGGGGCTGCTGGCGCGGCTGGACGGGCGGTGCTTCCAGAATCCCGGGGACGGTTGCTGAGACAGTCTGGGATCCCTGTCACCGCGCCTTCCTCCTGACCGCTCGTAGTCCTGTCGGATTCCAAGCGACCTAACCTGAGCCTACGCGCGACGGCGGGCCATACTGAGAGGTGGGTGTGTGGGCCTCCGGGCGGCACCAGAACCTTAGACGGGTCGGGGAGTGGAACCCGGATATCTGGGCAAGGATTCTAGGATTCGTAGACTTGGTAGCCCCCACTCATCCACGAGGGCTCTAAACCATGGGATAAGGTTCTGAGACCTGGAGGTTCCACAACCCCCAGGGGTTCTAGTATGTTGGGGCGGATACCCTGGGGAAGTTCCCATATTCCTCTTGAGGCCTCCCACAATCTCGGGGAAACCAAGACTGTGACAGGGAGCCATGAGACGAGTGAGGCAGCGGCGGGAATGTGTGGGGGGAAAGAAACTTCCTACCGTCCGCTGGAGGTTTTAGATTATGGATTGGGGACACTTGCCCCTCAGAAGACTTGGAGGAACTCAGTGACCACAAAACCTAAGTTGGGTGATTGTTGAGTTACACTCTTAGGGGTGTTTCCCCAACGCAGGTAGATCAGAAGCAAGAACCCCTACAGAGGGAGGTTGGGAAGTTAACATCTGTCTGGGACTACAGGGATGGGAAAAGCAAGCAGCAACTTAGACAGGCAGGGTCCAATGAAACCCAACTGTTTGAATTAGGATTCCCCCAGACCCATTCACCAGACTGGGTGACTCAACAAGTGATTGTTCTGGGGAGGGGAAAGGGATGACTGAGGGATGAATCGACAAGAACAGGGTAATCTGGAGCCATTTCAGTCACCATATATTAATTGAACACTTATGGCATGTCAGGCCGTGGGCCCTCGAATTCCAGAAAGACATTAGAGCTGCAGAAGGAAGGAAGGAGCTGCACTGAGATCCTGGGCCAGGTTTTAGGGGGCCATTTTGATGGGTACTAATGGGGCAAGAGAGACTCTCCTGAGCCCCTGGGGGGCACTTTTAAAGGGGGCTTCAGAAGCCAGAGGTGGCCAAGATTTTGATTAAATCCATCTCTGCCCTCTAGGTCTTTGGGATCCTCCTTCCCCCTGTGACAAATCTCTGATCCTCTCCAATCCTGTTTGCCTAAGTCCACAGGTTGGATGGGTCAGCTTCTGAAGGCCCTTCCAGCTGGGGAATTGAATCCTCAATGCGTGAATTGGCAAAAGGAGCTGGGTGCCTGGACACCTTGCTTCATGGGGTCAGGGCACTTGGCATCAAGGGGAAGGCAGAAAGGGGAGGAGTGGAGAGGGGTGTGTACAGAGGGCTGTTCTCAAGAATTGGATGACTGGGTATTAACCTCCAAGACTTAAATCACCTGGGGGAATGAGAGTGGCAGTGGCTTCAAGGACTTTGATATGGGCTCAGCCTAAAGCCAAACACTGAGCTTTCAGGGTGGATGGGGCTGGGCTGGCCCTCCAGGATAGGTGGGTGGGGCAAGAAGCTGTGGAGTCTGATGGGCACCCCCTGGTGGTGAGCATAGCTTGGGTGGGCCCAGCTTCTCAATCCAGGTTCCTACCCTCCCTATTTGAGGCTTAGGGCGAGGGCCCAATTTAGGCCACACAGCAGTCTTGCAGTTGAGTTGTCTGGGCTAGAACCAAGGACTCTTGGTTTGTATTCCACTACATTACCCTAGAGTAGAGGGCAACTCCCAGCCAGGAACCACATCACAGGTAGCAAAGATGGGACATCAATGAATGACCATGGGTTAGAGGGGGAAACTGAGGCACAGAGCCCAAGTGCCAGTGGTTTCTAGAGGCCTCAGCTGGCCTGACTCATGTCTGTCCCCTGCAGAATTCCTTGAGCTGGTATTAGGTGCCACGAGCACTGGGGATCTCACCAGGAGGGGACCGACGGAGCTAGAGGCCAGGGAGATGGCGGACGAGGCCTTAGCTGGTCTGGACGAGGGAGCCCTGCGGAAGCTGGTAAGTAGCCCCATCACCCCCACTGTAAGGACAGGCAAGCCAGGCCAGAGAGGCAGGGCCTTCTAGGCCACCTCTCAGCTGACAAGAGGAGGTAATGGGGGAGGGGGCAGGAGGAAGGCTTAGGGCAACAGGGCTAGGCCTGTTCTGCATGGCTGATGCAGAGGCCCCAGTGGCATATGCCTGTCCATTCTGGGTGCTAAGTTCTGGTCCTTCCCAACCCCCCACTGCCACCACCTGTTTAAACAGTAACTGCTAAAATCTCACGCATGTGCAGCTGCAGGTGTGGGGAGACTAGATGTGCCTCTCCCAAGCAACAGGCTGGGCAGTGCCCACCCCTGGAGGCTGGCCCAATGATTAAATAATACCAGGCACAGCAGGGTGAAGGCTGGATGCTGGGCATACCATCTCACAAAATGATCACAGCACCTCCGAGAGCCAGGAGGACACTGTGCCTCAGATAGGTGAAATCACCTGCCCAAGGGCCCCCAGCTAAGAATTGTGTGCCAGGATCCAAACAAACTCCAAAGGGGGCCATGGAGAACCAAGAGTCCTGAGTAAATCAAGGCCAGAAGAGCCCTCATAAACTCTGTGACTTATAGTCTGTTTTCCATTCTGAGCCTGTTTCTTTACCTGTAAAATGGGAGGGAAGATGTGTGTGAACCTAATATTTAGGTCCTAGAGTTGGCATGGAGATGGAATGAGGCATGGACCCAGATCTTGAGGTGGAAGGGCAGGCCCACTCTATTCCCTTTCCCCAGCTTCTTCTTGAGTGCCCTATCTAACACTTAGTCCCCCACCCCGCTAGCATGTACAAAGCAGCTAAGGGCAACACCACAGGACAGGCAAGGGCAGGGAGCAGCTGAACTAGATGAAGGACCAGAGCCCCAGCTCCTGACCCTTGTCCAAGGGAAAGAATTAAAAATTTACCTTCCCTAGGAGAAGACAAGTGAAACACCCCACCCCCTCACCATTCCTCCAGAAGCAGGAGCTGGAACCAACCAGCACAGCCCAGCCCAGTCACTGGGCAGTGCGCAGCCACTGCCATGACCTACCAACAAGGCACTAGGCCTGTATGTCTTTAGACCAGCACCTTAGACTCTCTGAATGTCTGCCTCTGCCATAACTGGCCATGTGCAGCCTGGAGGGGATGGGTTGGGTTTCTAAAGGTCAGCTCGACCTCTGCTCAGTAAGTCAAAATCCTAACAGGTAACAAACAGAAGCAGAGTGTTCCAGAGAGAAAGCCAGGTCTCCATGCATGCCCATCTCTAGGGATTCCCTGAGGCTCATGGTTCTCCAGCCACCACCCACAACCCAACGAAGGATTTGGGCTCTAGGAGAGTGTTTTCAGAGAAGCCTAAGCCGTAATTGTAGTCTGCCCACCCCCGCCCCGCTCCCTGGGAAAGGATTAATAAGACCCCGCCTCTCATCCCGGGACCATAAAGCTGCACGAGGTCCTTCCCATCCTGGCCCGGCTCCTCCGCCACCTGGTCCCGGCCATTACTTGGCCCAGGCACTGCCAAGAGTCTTGTCCTGCGTGCGGGCCGGTCTCGTGGCAGAAATGGGGGCGTCCCAAGCCAGGCTCCTCCCCGTGGGGCCGGGCCTTATAAGGAAAAGCTGACCCGCGCCCCACCGGCGCGCGGATTCGGGGATCCGGGTAGCCGCTTCCGGCCTCGGCTCTTGCACATTCCTGAGGACAGGCGGGGGCTGTGTGGGATGGGGCACCTGGGGACATGCACGCCGCGTGGCTCTTCGCCTCCGTTCCAGGTTCAAGTTAGGGTTCGAACTCTGACACTCTCTAGCTGGGCGACCTTCGAAAGCTACTTCAGTTCTATGAACCTCGATTTCCTCTCTGTAGCCCGGGGCTTCCGGTCTGGCACCCCCAGCCCCCCATAGGCGCCTAGCGTGGGGCTGCATCGGCGAGGCCTTGGAAGGGTCGGCGGTTCCAAAGCCCGCGGGCCTTCAGCGCCCCCTGGCGAGGCCTCGCTCCACTATCAGCTGGTCTCCTTTACTTAACTGGAGGAGCTGGGACTTAGCGTTGTGTTGGTGGGGAGACTGAGGCCCAGAGAGACGCCAGTGCCTGTGAGATGCCCCCAGCAACAAGAACAGAAAGTAACCGGAGGCCCGGCCCTTAGGAGGCGGAAGCGCCCTCTTTCCTCCCGAGAGAATTTCACTGGTCAGTTTCGGAAACCGCCCCATCCCTTTCCCCTTCCCCCTGGTGGACAATGGCTCTTTGTACTTCCTTCCCTCCCTCCCACAGCCCCCTCCACACATTGCGGTGGGACCTGATAGGGCAGGGAACACAGGATACATAGCAGGGACACTGTGGGCGAATCTTTGCCTCCATGCCCAAGAGAAGGGTCATGGTGGAGGGTGACCAGTGGAATGAGATTGTCCATCCCCCAGCCCTACCCCACCCACTTTGGGGAGAATCAGTGGCTCCCATTTTTCAGATGGGGACACTTAGGCTCCCATGGGTTTTGAGGTGGCCAAGTTCCCACATCAGGGTTTTTCCAGGGATAAAGACCCCATCTCTCAAGCCCAGGGCATTGGGAAAGGTGACCCAGAAGACAAAGAGCTAGTTACTACATGTCTGAGCCTCCTCTTTACCTCTGCACAGAGAGGGCTGGGCCAGCTGTCCCCTCAGGCCCACTATCTCCTAGTGTATCACAGAGAGCTCTGGGCCTGAGGCAAGCCTAGGACTAGGAGGTGGGAAAGTAAGCCTCATTCTCCCTGCCTCGGCTATAATAGGCCCTTACACCTTTTATAGGTATTTCTTGTCCAGGCTAGATGGGGTCCCCAGCACAGTGCCAAGGTTCTTGAGGTACCCACCGATGTAGACAGACCCCAGCAACAGAGCTATCCTCAGCCCAGGACAGACCCTGGAATCAGAGAGACCTGATTCAAATCTAGGCTTGGGTCATTTGACCGTGAGCAAATCCCTTCTCTTCCCTGAGCCTGTTTTCTTATCTGTCAAATGGGAGTAATAAAGTCACAGAGTTCCTATGACGTTAGGACAAATGGGAGGCTTAGTACAGGATCTGGCATACAGATTCTCAGTAAATGTTACTGATGCCTCCATATCTTGTACTCATTTGCCCTTGCCTCTCCCTCCTCCTGAGTAGCTGGAATAAATAGGAGGGTGATGCTTACTGCAGTCACAGCTATGTAGTGGGGCCAGGGGGTGATACCCAAGTCACTGCCCTCATCCCCACCCACTGACCTGAGGTGGGGGTCATTGTCCCAATCTGGAAAATGAGCAAACCAAGACACAGGGAGATTAAGGACATGCTTCTGACCACCTAATCAGGTCTAGACTAGACCCTCCCATAGCTCCTCAGGAATGTGGAGCCTGAAGGGACCTGAAAAGACTCTGTCCTCCAGGGCTCTCTCTACTCTCTTCAGACTAGGACAAGTGAACTCATGGTGAATTTGGGACAGCCCACACTCCCTGTTGAAACCTATCCCCCACCCGCTACCTGGCTCCCTCACGGAGCAGGAAGGAATGAAGGGGAGGAGGCTAACAAGGAAGGGGCCCTACCCCTAAACGATTTGGGAGGTGGGGCTCAGACCCACACCAGAGGCTTATCTCCGCCATTGTTTTCCTAGGGTCCCTGGGGTAGTCCTCTCTCCCATGAGCCAGAGGGGTGCCGTGGGGGTGTAGGTGTAGGGGGAGCAACAGGATTGGCTGATTCAGCCCAAAGAAGGTTCTCTTTCCTCGACCTGGTTAAACCAGCCACCCCGAGGGGCTAAGAAGTCTGCGGGAGCACGCATACTCCGTGAATACCCATGGTGAACCTTAGTGTAGCCACCTTATCCATCTGGGGGGTTAGCTCTCCCATCCTGGGCCCTGGTTCCTTCACCCTTTTGATGGTGGCTAGGGCTAGGCCAGTGCAAGGGAAACAATAACCCCCAGCCAGGAGGGGAGCTAGGACTCTTGAGCACCCGCCCTGGCCTCAGTTTTTCCATATATCCAATGCGTGTGAGACTGCCAACCCCCAGCAGGGCTGTGGTGCTTTGGGACTAGACCATGGGAGTCTCCCTTGCTCACAGGGTGGCCTCCAGCTGCCTGCATCACCCTTCCCTCTCCAGGCACACTGTTAGAGCTCCATAGGATGGCCTCCCTTCTCCTCCTCCCATGATTCCCTGGCTCTCAGAGGTTTGATGAAGGGCTCAGAGAGTCAGGAGCCAAATCAAAGCAAGGAGTGCCTGGCTGGGCATTTGGCACCTGGCACTGGTTGGCACTTGGTGGCTGCCCAATCTGTGAACCACGGTGGACTATCCAGAAGCCCTGTCTGCATGAGCTGGGTCTCCCCCGAGACTCTGGGTGGGTGGGCGGGCAGGCGCATGACGGCCTGAGGGCAGGGGGAGTGGAGACAGACCACTCATTGTGCCACAGGCTGAGCTGTGGGCAGCTGGTCCCCGCCCTCTGCCACTGGCAGCCAAAATGACCTGCCCACCTACCCCGCAGTTGGAGGCCACAGCAGATCTGGCAGAGCGGCGGCGCATCCGCTCTGCCATCCGGGAGTTGCAGCGGCAGGAGCTGGAGCGAGAAGAGGAGGCCCTGGCATCCAAGCGCTTCCGTGCTGAGCGGCAGGACAACAAGGAGAACTGGCTGCAGTGAGTGTGGGGTAGAGGGGTGGACATGGCAGGTGAGGGGAGTATTGCCAGGGCTCAGCTCACGTTGTGCAGACAGGAAAAAGCACAGGTGTGTCTGCTGCCCACTTGGGTGTGCAAACGACAGTACAGGCACGTGTTTGGAATGCACAGGGATGTTTGCGGGCACAGACCACATGCCACTTGTGGTGTCCTGGCCTCACCCGTGTGGACAGCATGTCTGAGAGTGTGCTGTTAGTGCTCACATCCATGAGTATGCATGGACCACTGTGTAGCCAGAGGGTGCGCACAGGTACATGCCCCTCTGCTAAGGTTCTGGGTACCCTGTCCTGGCCCCTGCCCTCAGTCCACATCTGTGACCTGGCCATGGCAGTGGGGATTATAGGTATGATGTCCCTGCAGCTCACAGCAACGGGAGGCCGAGCAGCAGGCTGCTCTGGCACGGCTGGCGGGGCAGCTGGAGTCCATGAGTGATGTGGAGGAGCTGACCTCACTGGTGAGGCCCAGGCCAGGGCAGGGGATGGGGGAAGGGCAGGTGAAGACCTACACTCCACAGCCCAATACCCGTGGACTGCCTCTCACCCACAGCTGCGTGGTGCTGGTGAGTATGAGGAACGCAAGCTGATCCGGGCCGCCATCCGCCGTGTACGGGCCCAGGAGATTGAGGGTATGTGCCCAGCCCTGGCCCCATCCCTGCCCACGTTGCCCATAGTACCTCCCAGCCACTCACTTGACACTTTTCCCTTCCCTTTCAGCTGCCGCCTTGGCTGGAAAGTTGTGCAGTGGGCATCCTAACAGTGGCTCAAGAGAGGACAGCAAGGGGCGGGCAGCACACAGGCTGGAACGGTATGAGGTAAGAGGTGTGGACAAGGTGAAAGGGTGGCCCAGTGTCCTCTGCCCATGGATGCCAGCAGCACAGAGTACCTGTTTTTGCTAGACTGGTATTTTACTAAGAAGGGCCTCCCCAGCTGTATTTTGGGGACACTTGGGCTCTATCTCAGGCCTCTGCCCACTCTCCCAAGCAACCTCTGGCCACATGTCCCCCACTTCGGAGTTATCTATACCTAGGCCTTCCCCTCAAAGCCAGCCTGTCTATACTGCACCCAGGTTCCTGTCCATCTCCCATCACCACCCTCGTTGAGCTCCCTGCTGGCCTCCCCACCTCCATGCCTACCTTCCACCTCCACACCACCGTCAAGTCTCCACTCAGCAGATGGGGATCTCTCTGAAATGCAAATCCAACCCTGGTACCTCCCCAGCTAAAACCCATCCTGCAGCTGCCTCTCGCCCTCCAGAGAGCCCACATCCTTACCTTGGCTTACGAGGCCTGTGTGTCAGGCCCAGCTGAGTTGTGGAGCACTGTTCATAGAGTAGACTCTGCTCTCCAAGGCGTGTGGATGAAAGGTCAGGCTGTGCAGGTCCCCTAAGCGGCCAGCAGAGGCCGCTGGGTCCCTGGCAGGACACCCACCCTCCCTGCAAGGATCAGTGTCCTCTGCTCTAGGGATCTATTAAGTTTGGGAGTCCCCAGCAGGTCTCCTGCTGTCCCCAGCCTCTGGCATTAGGATCTGGTCCCCTCTGAACTGTCCTTGACTAGGTGGTACCAAAAGCTTAGGAAGTGAGCCTCAGAGACTACCCATGGCACGCCAGTGCCCATGATTGTACAGGTGTGCCCATGGGAAGCCATGCCCAGCCTCTCTGCTTTGCATGCCCTGCCCTGAGCACCTGCCAGCCTGGAGAGCCTTGGCCAAATCCTGAGTACCCCACAGGTGCTGGAGCCAGAGAGACAAGAACAGCAGACAGAGGTCCCAGAGCCGACCCCAACCCCTGAGGTCACCAGTCGGGATGTGACCACAGTGACGTTCCTGCTGCAGGCTCCACCTGAGGGCACATCCAGCTCACCTGCCTCACCTAACAGTTCACCCACCACTGCTTCTCCTGAGCCTCCACTGGAGTCTGCCAAGGCCCAGTGCCCTGCTTCCGAGGCTCTGGGCAGCCCTAAGTCACCCCCTAGCCCACCCAGGGCTACCAGCCCTGAGCCCCAAGAGCCTCCATCATCCCCCAGCACTGAAGGGCCAGAGGTCAACAAGGTGAGTCTGGATGATGGGGAGGGATACCAGGCAGATGAGCTCCTTGATCTAGGAGTCAGGCCCTGCCCATGCCATGTTTCCCCTGTAGCTCCTGCCTGGCCCCATAGAGCCCCCTGCTGCCCAAGACCCCACCAGAGGTCCCTCCAACACAAAGAGAACAGGTGAGAGTCTCAGCAAGGGTAGCTACAGGCATCTGCCTTCCCTTCCCCTGGCCTCCCTTTCCCTTCCTGGAAAATGGGATCTTGTGCCTAGAGAGTTCTAGCCTGCTCAGGTCCAGTCAGTCCCTGACACTCCTCCCACTGCCCCTGAGGTGTCCCCCCCCACCCCCCCAACTATGGCCAGAGGCCTCCCTGCAGCCTTGAAAGGCAACAGGCCTCAGGCACATTCTTTTCCCCAATAAGGGAGTGCGCCCATCTCCCAGCTGGAGCTGTGGGCAGTGCTGGACAGGGGGGGTGTCCCCCATCCCCACTGGCAGGGAGGATACGGGCACCCTTCCTCCAGCCCAAGCCTAGTGCCAGCCCCCAAGAGTGTCCAAGCCATCCTGGGTCAGTGCAAGAGGGAAAAGGGGGGCCTGTAAGAGATGCAACTAAGTGGGGAGGCCCGGTGCTATGGGAGGTACAGGATGGGCTGGGGAGGCTAAGGAGGTTGGGGTGCAGGAAGGGGTTAGAGGCTGAGAAAGTGTGGAGGAAAGGACTATGAAAGGACCATTCTCCTTTCTCTTCCCCCACATGGCTGCTACCGCCTCCCCATACTGCCAGACCTAGCTGGACTCCGTCCCTGCCAACGCTCCCTGTCCGTGCTCAGCCCCCGCCAGCCGGCCCAGAACCAAGGTATTGCCTATTTCCACTACCGAAGCTCTGGGCAGTCCCTGTCCCACCTAGCTACTGACAGCCCTCCTGTCCTTTCTAGAGCCCAACCCCCTTGCCAGTGGACCTTCCCCTTTCCAGCGGGCTTGCTCCGTCCGGGACCGCGTGCGCAAGTTCACATCCGATTCTCCTATGGCTGCTGGGCTCCAGGATGGCCCACCCCGGGCAACCCTAGGTCCCTCGACCCCTGCAAGGCTTTTGGGCCCCTCTCAAGTCAGCACCACCCCTGCCTCCTCCTCCAGCCGCTCTTCCTCACGGGGCCCCAGTGATACCTCCTCCCAGTTCAACAAGGAGCAGCAAAGAACAGCCCGGCCCCTGGCCCAGCTTCAGAGCTGCCCCCGGGAGGAGGGCCCCAGGGGGCGGGGCTTGGCTGCCAGGCCCCTTGAAAACGGAGCAGGGGGGCGCGAAGCCGGCTCAGAGGAGCCCAGTGCCCTGCTGCCCGTGGCTGTCGGCACTGCCGAGCCAGGGGCCAGTATGAAGACCACATTTACCATCGAGATCAAGGATGGCCGTGGCCAGACCCCCACAGGCCGGGTGCTGCTGCCCACAGGCAACCAGAGGGCAGGTAGGCCTCCCCACTGCTGGAGATGAGTACGTGCAGCTACCCAGCTCTGCACATAAGACAGGTGCTGCGGCCAGAGCTCAGGGTGTCTCTGAAGGGTGTGCTGGGAGCGTGGGGCATCATCAGCTTTGGCTGGCATTGTCCTCACCCCACCTAATCTTGACAGTAGCTTTTCTCCCCTTCCAGAACTGACGCTGGGGCTGCGGGCACCCCCAACCCTTAGCACCAGCAGTGGGGCCAAGAGCACCATCACCCATATCAGCGGCCCTGGGACACCAGCCCGGCTGGGCAGTGTCACTCATATCACCCGCTTCAGCCATGCCTCCCCTGGTGGCCGAGGAGGCTGCAGCATTAAGGTGAGCCCCTTCTCACCCCACCAGCCTTACCATCCACCTCTTATAGACTGCTTCAGGGTGTAGAGCTGGCCGGGTTCCTCTACTCCACTCCTTCCCCATTGCATACATGGAGAAACTGAGGTCCAAAGAGAGGAGGTGGCTGGCTGCCCACAGTCTTCAGCCAGTGAGTTGGTGGAAGAGCCTAAGGCCAGACCCTAGCTCATCAGCCACTAGACATATCAGAAACTTACTCTGTTTTGGCCTTAAGCTTCCCACATGCTGATCTCTGATCTTTCCTCCAAAATTGGTTGGTTCATTCCTAATGAACAGATGGGAAAACTGAGGCTCAGAGAGAGTAGTAAGGGCTTTTACCCCTCTTCCTGTGGCAGCCCCAGCACCCCTGCTCCTACCCTGCACTGGACCTCAGCCCTGAGGTACAGAGCTGATCATCTGTTCATCCAAGATCAGCCTGGCCCATTAGAAAATTGGAGATTAGCATCTGTGTCAACATCTCGTGGGGGAGGGTATGCTGGGCAGAAGCACTGATGGGGACAGACAGGCAGCAGGGCACCAGTCAGGCTGAGGCAGTAGCCTAACAGGTGGCACGGGAACTGAATATACTGCATCCTTCCATTATTCATTCCCGAGTCTGGGATCGGCTGGCTGGGAGCTCAGCCAGGGAAGGGATCTCCAGTAGGCTGCCCGGCTGCCCAGGTGATGCCCTCTGTGCTGCACCAGGGACTGAATGGGACTTTGGCCAAGGTGAGATGGCTAAAGCCAGCTTTAGGCCTTCTCAGGGGTGACAGGGAGAGGATGGGGGCAAGAAAGCACCCTTCCCCCCAAGACCTAACGGCTCTCTGCCAGGAGAGTGAGGAGAGGTAGCTAAGGCCCTTGAGGTGAGCAGAAAGTGTTACAGTGAGTTCTTGGTCTGAAAGCATCAACTCACCTCAGTTTCCCCATCTAGAACCAAGAGGAAGCAGATAATGTGCCTATAATGCATTTGTTCAAAGTCAGTGGTTGGATTCAAGCACCCTAGACAGGCCAGAGGACATTTATCTCAGGGACGAGACACTTGTCGCAGTAGATTGCTCAATGTCCCGCCTCCCTGTGCCTCAATTTCCCCCATCTGTTCAAGGCTTTATAAAATAACATGACCTGAGGCCAAAGGAGTGCAGGCCCGAGAATCTGGCAGACTGGCTCTTCACAGCTAATGCACATGGTGGCCTAGGCAGGCCCATTCCTTGCTCCCTGCCTCAGTTTCCTGACCCGTGAGGCATGGGGCCCTGGCCTCAGTAATCCTCCCAAACCCTTGCTGTGCTGCAGGGTCTGTGATCTCTGCAGGGCCAGGGCCAGGCCTGGCGGTCTGCCTGCTACCCCTCCCCCACAACCCCTCCACAAGGAGCCCAGAATAGGTTTCTATTTGGGCTGCAGCCCCAGCTGGCGGGTGGCTGACTGGGAGGCCAGCAGGGGCGGGGCAGGCCCACTGCCCTTGCCTTCGCCCTCAGGCCAGCTGCAGAGACTCTGACACTACCAGCCAGAGGCAGCAGTCCCTACCACTGTCCCCATCGTCACCCCACCATAGAGCCCCCACCAGCACCATGCCGGGAGTACCAGGGCCTGAGTCTGAGCTAGCTGCAGCCCTTGAGGAGCGACTGGGCCGGGCATTGGAGGAGTTGCGGGCAGTGGCTGAGGCAGGCCGGGCAGCAGTGACCCAGGCAGCTGAGTCAGCTGCCTTGACCATGGAGCCAGTGGCCCGGGCAACTGAAGAGCTGCGGGCGGAGACAGCAGCACTGAGCCGGCGGCTGGATGCACTAGGCAGGCAGGTGGAGATGCTGAGCCTGCGGCTGGGGGTCCCATTTGTGCCCGACCTTGAGCCTGAGCTGGAGCCTAGTGAGCTGCTCCTGGCAGCTGCCGACCCCGAGGCCCTCTTCCAGGCAGCCGAGGATGCTGGGACCCCCATAGCCCACCCACCTGCCTTCAGCACCCGCCGCCGCTCCTCTGCTGGCCTTGCCCACAGCAGCAGTCTCGTAAGTCCCTATGGTCTGGGGGGAGGGGGTTGTTCTGAGCCAGGCTCTGCCTCTGCTGAGTAACCTTAGGTGTGCCACCACCATCTCTGAGCCTCAGTTTATCTGTCTGTACAGGGCCTGGGGTGCTAATACTCCAAGACTGAGACCAGAGGGTGCCAGGCTCCTGGCCCTGAGGCACGCGTGGCGGCTGCCCTGGCAGCTTCTGGCCAGGGCCCAGCCCCCATCCCTACCCCCATCCCCTGCCCCAGCCAGGCTGAGCCTCCCTGAAGCAGCTGCCGCCTCGGCTCTCCTTACCCTTACAGCAGACAGAGAGGCCCTGCCAGGAGGGGAGGGGCCGTGATAGTTGGGCCGGGGGCTTGTCTACAAGTGGCTGAGGAGATACCTTGGGAGGGGTGGGGGGCTAGATTGGGGCTGGAGGCCCCTTAGAGGGTAATTCCTAGTGGAATGTAGGGGATAGGAGTGAGTTTCAAAGAGGACTTGGCTCTGGGCAGCCCCAGTCAGACACCTGGTCAGGAGCCTATGGGTCCTTACCCAGCCTCCTGGGTGTGTGTATTGGAGGAAGGCCTTGTGCTGCCTGGGCAGTGGTCCAGGAGGGCCCAGGCCTTAGGAGCTGGCAGGACAGAACACAGCCTGCCTCGGAGGGGGCTGGAAATGAAGCAATAGAAAGAACTCAGGTTCAGGAGTTATGGTACCTTCAGCTCAGAGTCAGGGCTGCATCATACTTATAGAACTGTAGGCAATTATTCAGCTTCCTTAATCCTCAGTTTTCCATTCTGTTAGATAGGAACAGTAAAATCCTCAGTGCTCATACAGTGCTTACTAATGAATAGCAGTCACCATTATTGCCACTATTAGTTGTGTTAACACAATCCTGGGTACATGGGAAACCCACAAGGCTCTCAGTGCCTCTTCCCTGAGCCTGACACCGCATGGCCATCCTTGGGTAGGCAGTCTGGCTAGTTAGTGGTTATTTCCAAGGCTGTGCCAGCAACCCCAGGGTCTGGTACCCTGTCCACTGGGGGCATGGTTGTTTTCATTTAGATCCCTGCTTAAAGTCCATGCCTTCTTCTCATCCCACAGATGGAACCAGAGCTAGCAGAGCCCCCATCTGCAACAGTGGAAGTGGCCAATGGTGCTGAGCAGACCCGAGTGGACAAAGCACCAGAGAGGCGGAGCCCGCTGAGTGCCGAGGAGCTGATGGCCATCGAAGATGAGGGCATCCTGGACAAGATGGTATAGCCAGATCTAGTGTGGAGGGGGTTGTCAGGGTCAGGGACGAGCAGACACCAGGTGGGCAATAACAGGTGCTCTATCTACAGCTGGATCAGACAACAGACTTCGAGGAGCGGAAGCTCATTCGGGCTGCACTACGTGAGCTCAGACAAAGGAAGAGAGGTAGAGAGCCAGTTGCCCCACCCTAAATCTAGCTGCTCCATCCCACTGCTGCTCCCCTCATTCTGGGGTCCATTTACAGACTTACCAGCTCAGTAACTGCCCTAGCCGGCTTCTCCTTCTCTAGACTCAGATACTCCCTTGCCTCCTTCTCCTTGGACCCAGCTATTCCCTTCCCTAGCTGCTTCTCTCCCCTAGCCACCCAAATTACTATTTCCCAACCATTACTATTTCTCTTCTCCTTCCTAGACTGAGTTACTCTCTCTCCCAGCTACTCCTCCTTGGATCCAATTGCTTCTCCAAGTCCTGTCGCCTACTTTCAGATACTCATTCTTCCATTCTTTGAGGTCCATTGATGATCACCTCAGTCTCTGCCCCACCCGGCTTCTCCTTCCCTGGACATAGCTATTTCCTCTGTGAACCCAGCTATTCTCTCCTTCAGATTCTAGATTCATTTGCTCCTCCAGATATCTCGATTGCTCTCTAAATCTAGCTGCGTCCTCCAGAGCCCACTGATGGCTACCCCGGCTGTGTCTCCACCCACCTACTTTAGGCTCAGTTATCCCCTTTGCTATCTTCTTTCCCAACTACTCTTTCCCTGGATCAAATTGCCTCTCAGGGACCTCCAACGTATCTCTCCCCAGATCTAGATATTTCTTCTAGCTGCTCTTCTCCCCTCCAAGACCCATTTGAAGGCCCCCTCAACCACTGCCCTCACTCAACTTCTTCTTCCTTAGACTTGGCTACTCTCTCCCTAGATCTAAATACTCCCTCCACTCAGCTGCTCATTTCCTTAGAAACTCCTTTTTTGAATCCAAACGTTCCCATTTTGAGTTCAGCTATTCCAGATTCCCTAGTTTCTTCTTGAGTCCATCACCACCACCCCTGACTCCGTGCCAAGTTATGGCTATCCCCTCATCCCCAGCTACTCCTTGAGAAGCCCTTCTACCCTTTGTCTTCAGTATGCCTAACAAGTTGCCCTCCACCCCATCTTGTGTGCCCTGTGCGCCCGTGTATATGTGCTGTGTGGGTAATGGGTGGCCCTTTCCGGGCATGCATGGGGCATCCCCTGCCCAGACCAGCGAGACAAGGAACGGGAACGGCGGCTGCAAGAGGCACGGGCCCGGCCAAGAGAGGGCCGTGGCAACATGGCCACCGAGACCACCACAAGGCACAGCCAGCAGGCAGCCGACGGCTCAGTTGTCAGCACTGTCACCAAGACTGAGCGGCTCGTCCACTCCAGTAAGGGACTAAGCAGGCTCAGGGTGGGGACATGTCCACCACTGGCCCTCATGCTTCTCACACCTTTCCTCTCATCCCTTGCTCCTCCAGATGATGGCACACGGACGGCCCGCACCACTACGGTGGAATCGAGTTTCGTGAGGCGCTCCGAGAGTAAGGCTGCCTGGCGTCGCCCTGTGCCTGCCTGCCTGCCTGCCTCCTCAGGCTCTTCCTCGAACTCTCTCTCCATACTTTCATCTGTGTGTCTCTCTGTCCAGTCGTCACATTCTGTTCTCTGCGTGCGGCTACCACCATCCCTCCCACAGCCTCCACCCCATTTCCTGATGTCCAGCCCAGGCCTTCACCCTGCTCCTCTTCCCCTTTCTTACAGATGGTGGTGGCAGCACCATGGTGCAAACCAAGACCTTCTCCTCCTCATCGTCCAAGAAGATGGGCAGGTGAGCACAGGTACCCACCCCTAGACCATAGAGGAATCAGTGCCACAGAGGACCTCACTGCACACCATTCTACAGAGAGGTTTAGACTGAGGTACTGGGAGGTAATAGGCATACAGCCAGGGAGGAGCAGACCACTCCTACTCGCCTTGTGATCTCACCTAATCCTCAACCATACCATGAGGAAGGCCAGAGATTCCGGGTCTCACAGCTCCGAGTGGCAACGGTCGTACTGAACACTTAGAGAGGCTTATCTGCCGCACTGAGCTGCCCGGTGGCACTACCACTTCCCGATGTCTGCAGACCACATCCCACTTCACAGAGCACCTTTATACCTTGGACTCATGAGGGAGGGGTACACCCCTCTATGTTACAGAGATCAGGGCTAGTAGAAAGCAGGGACAGGATCAGAATTCAGGCTGGGAACCAGAGGGGTCCAAGGACTCTGAGAGAGACCTGCATTCAAGTTCCTTTGCTTCTCCCTATGCCATCTGAAATCTGAGGACAGAGACCTCAGTTTCCCCATCGTTAGAGTGGATAAGGATCTCTCCATCTTCTTGTGAAGTTTTAAATGGCACAGAGGAAAAGAACAATAGACATGAGCTAATATTTTTATTACTATTACTATTATTATGCTGATCATCATTATTAGTTCATAGTATCCAAAATATGAACTCACCTATAACTTGACAATGAGCTTTCTCAGAGAACTCAGGAGTCAAGTCTGTTGAAAAGAGCTTGGCTCCCATCTTCTTTTCATTTAAGCTTTACCGTACTCCTCTGTAAAATGGGTATGATGAGGAAGCCTCCCTTGGTGGCTGGCATTGCTAGAGGAGATACTGCAAGGCCGTGGAGTGTGACAAGACCCTTCCTTTGGCAAGTGGGGTTTGAGGTTCAGGAGCAGCCTAACAGTTGCCTCCCTATCCCCCAGTATCTTCGACCGTGAGGACGAGGCCAATCCGCGAGCCGGCAGCCTGGCAGCGCTGGAGAAACGCCAGGCAGAGAAGAAGAAAGAGCTGATGAAGTCGCAGAGCCTGCCCAAGACCTCAGCCTCGCAAGCACGCAAGGCCATGATTGAGAAGCTAGAAAAGGAGGGCACTGTGGGGTAAGCTGCAGCAGGTGGAGCAGGGCCAGAAATAGAAAGGGCACAGCTGGAGCTGTGGTGGGTGGAGCCTGAAGGTCAGGGAAAGCTGAGCAGAGGTTCACTGAGTGGGCCAACCTATAGTGTTGTGACTTGGCTTCTCATAACACTCCCTACAGCAGCCCTGGCGGACCCCGCCCAGCCGTGCAGCGCTCCACTAGCTTTGGAGTCCCCAACGCCAACAGCATAAAGCAAATGTTACTGGATTGGTGCCGAGCCAAGACACGTGGCTACGAGGTGAGTTCTTATGAGGCCAGACAGCCGGCAGTCCCCCCAGACTGCAGCTCCACACCTCCCTCTTGGCAGAACTCTTTCTCATCCCCATGTACCCTTCACAGCCACTATGCATGGCAGGGAAGATGGAAAGCCCTCTAATGGGATGAGGAAACAGGCTCAAAGAGGACATAACATGCCCTAGATTCCAGAATAAGTGATTACGTGGCAGGGCCTAATGAGGGCCCCTTGGATGGTGGGTACAGTTCACAGCCAGACCCCACCCTTGGCGTCCCCTCCTCATTGATCTGGGGGATACTGGGTAAATTTCCATAAGTAAGAGAAGGCGTGATGGAGGTATGGCCATGGCCTTAGCTAGGTGGTGCTGGGCCTCTCGGTTGCTCTGTCCCTGTAAGTAGCAGACTTGGGAGTTGACAGACTAAGTTGGAGGAGGCTCATGTTCCTATTGCTCACCTGCTGTGCAACCTTGGGCAAGCTACCGGGCCTCTCTTAGCCCAGTTGCCCTGAAATGCCAAAATGCTGGAGGGCAGAAGGCATAGGGGAACTGACCAGTCTTCCCACCACCAATAGCATGTGGACATCCAGAACTTCTCCTCGAGTTGGAGTGATGGGATGGCCTTCTGTGCCCTGGTGCACAACTTCTTCCCCGAGGCCTTTGACTATGGGCAGCTTAGCCCACAGAACCGGCGACAGAACTTCGAGGTGGCCTTCTCATCTGCCGAGTAAGTGAGGTCCCCAGCCCTGCTGGTGTCAGCTGGGCATCTGGGGCTGGGCATCTGGGTCAGGCCCAGCTGCCCAAAGCCCCCGGGAGCTGGCCAGCTGCACTGTCAGACAGTGGCTGAGACCCCCTTCCCCAGAAAGCCCCTGTCCTCCTCCATCCTGCCCACCTGATGCTGAGTGTGCCAGGTGCCCGCCGGAACGAAGGAGCCACAGGCCCGCCTACAGCCCAGGCCAAGGCCCACCAGGTGGCCCTGTCCATATCCCCCTCCCCCCCTCTCCATTTCTCCTCCTCTTCTTTCTTCTGTTCCTCTCTTCTCCTTTCTCTCCTTTTTTTCTGTCCCACTCTTCCTCCCATTGACACTAGGAGTTTCCTTGCCCCACGGATCCCGCCTGGAGATTCCCAGGTAAGAGTTCTGGCACTGTGTCTGCCCCAGCTCTGAGAGTATAGAGGTAGTTACTGGCTAGAGGTTTATATAGGATATCAGGTAAGTTTCCACTTTGAACTATTGCCTGGGTTTGCTCACTCCTCACCTCAGCACCCTTTTTTCTTCCATTCCCATTCTTTTCTTTTTTCTGTTTTCTTCCTGGTCCTCCTAGATTTTCTTCCTTCCTCCTTCCCTCTCTCCTCTCCACTCCTCTCCTTCCTTGATGTATTTCTCCCCTTCACTTACACCTCTGGGGCATACAGCGCCCTCCTCTTCCAACCTAAGGCCACAACCACACATTGCTATGCCTCCCCACCCTCATGCCTCCTCTGCTGCCACCTCCTAAGAGTTCTTCTTGCTGGCACCTGACTGGTCTGGCCCCCCACCCTTGTCTGCATTGCACACCATTAGTGATGGGTAGTGAGCGGCACGTCCACAATGGGGAGGGGGCATGCGGGAGGCTGGCAGACTGCAGCACTGAGAACGTAACTGAACTCATGTCTCTGTGTGTGTGTATGTGTGTGTCTCTCTGTTCTCCCCTCTCTCTTCTCTGCCTCTTTCCCCCTCTTCCCCGCCCGGGCCCCACCTCCCTGCCCCTTCCCGGCCCCCTCCCCTCCCCAGGACCCATGCGGACTGCCCGCAGCTCCTGGATACAGAGGACATGGTGCGGCTTCGAGAGCCTGACTGGAAGTGCGTGTACACGTACATCCAGGAGTTCTACCGCTGTCTGGTCCAGAAGGGGCTGGTAAAAACCAAAAAGTCCTAACCCCTGCTTGGGGCCCCACGGTGAGAAATGACTGCCTCACATGCCAGAATCTGCTCAGCGGGGCACAGAGAGAGGCCTGGGAGGTGGGTGGGGGAAGCAGGAAGAGAGCCAGAAGGAGTCAGAGTTGGCCCTGTCTTCTGGCAATTCAGGGCCTAGTAGGCAAGGCCATTCTCTTAAATGATGACCCAGGTGAGCAGGACCGAGATGAAGGAAGCCCAGGAGGGACCCTAGGGAAGGCACCTGACCCAGCCTTCAGACCCAGGACAAAAGTGCAAACTAAGCTTGGATCTGAACGACAAAGTTCAGGCTAAAGGAGGGAGAGCGAGTCCCAGGCAGAGGGATGAGCCTGTGCCCAGGGCTGGGGGTTGAGACATGGAGAGTTTGGCACCCCCAGGAACAGAAAGAAGTTTAATCTGTGTGTGAGAAGGAGACAAGGGCCTCAGTCAGGGGTTTGAACTTCCTCCTGAGAATAACAAGAATCATAAAAGGTTTCCAAACAAAAGAGGAATGTACGTAGTCTGGTTAGTATTCTAGAACAATCTTTGGATGAGGGATGGGGAGCAAGAGGGTGGACTAGATAGCTTGAGAAGCTTAATAAGAAGTAAAAGGAGAGGCTTCCTGATGGATCCAGTTGAGGAGAGAGAAGGAGGGTCAAGGAAACCTCCCAGGCCTCAAGTTCGGGCACTGAGGAATTGGTGGTACTATGCTCCATAATGGGGAGCTCAGGAGCAGGGCCAGTTTTAACAGGAAGATGTTTCTGGTTGGGGTCCTGGATCCTCAAGCCAGCTGTAGTATTTCCTCTCTAGTCACTTCACCTCAGGGCCACAGTACAGAATTCAGATCCTGAGCTAACTGCCCATTCCAGACAAGCAGCTCAGAGGAGGAGAGGTGGGCTCAGTGTCCTAGAGGGGTTAGGTCAGAGCTGGGGCCAGAAACTGGAACTCTAGACCCCCACACTTAGTGATGCTTTTCTTCGCCCTATTACTTTTCCCACCCATTTTGTGGAGAAGAAAAGATAGAGTCCCAGAGGGAACAAGGGGATTGACCTTAGTAACATGAGTCAGAGACAGAGCTAGAGGTGCATTCAGATGCCCCTCAGGGCCTGGAGCCATTGTAGGGAGCAGCCCACATGCGCACACATATACTCAGAGAAGCTGTGCAGGTGAGGGGAGGATGGGCTTAGTGCTGTCTCCAGGTCATATATGGACTTAGGAGCTGCTGCCCAGCAGGCTAGCCTGGAGGGAGAGGGCCCAACCCGGCCCTGATCCAGTTGGAAAGTGTGACTCAGCTGTGCTGTTGCTCGAATTGCATGGTGTTTGGCCTGTCACTGGGACAGCTGGATCCCTGAGCCGTGAGCCCCAGAGTAAACAATGGCTTTATAAGGTTTCCAGGGAAGACACCAGGATTGGGAGGGAGTTCCACATTGGGGGAGGGAGGCTGGGATCCCTGGGGAGATATCCACAGCTGGAAGAAGCTGCAGAGAGAGGCTGCCTCACCACCATAGTACAGCTGGGAAAACAAGCTCAGGCAGGCAGAGATGACCCCAAGGGCACATAGCACATCAGCAACAGAGTCAGGAACCCCTCAGCCATCTTAAGTGCTTCCAAGGTCTCAAATGAGGCAAAGAATAACTATACCATTGTCTTAAAGATGGGGAAACTGAGTCACGAAACAGGGCAGGAATGTAGCTAGCATTCACAGCTGGTCAGGGATAGATCCTGGACTGAAACAGAGGTCTCCTTTCTCTCAGGCTTCTTCCCTGAAGGAGTCCAATGAGCTGGGAGTATGCCCCAGCCCTACCATGGTCCCAGGTTTGACCTTGAAGGCAGGTCAATATGGGAGGTAGTTCTGGGTCCTTAGGTGTCTTAGGAACAGGAGCAATTCCTGACCTTATGCCTTCCCTGCCAAAGGAAACATACCATACAACACTGACTGAGTGCTTACTATATGCCACACGTGGAAGATAAGAGGGAGCAAGGCAGAAGAGTTCTTGCTCTGAGAAAGGAGGGGAAATGGAACCAGGGAGCGAAATCAAGCTTGAGAGCTCTGGAACTGTCAGTTGCTTAGTAGCCCACTCACCCCAGAGTGGGGAAAGGGCTCCTGCAGTAGGAAAGAGGGTGCTCCAGGCAGGTACCAACACCCAAGGCTGGAGGCCTGGGCTCCATCAGGCCCAGCTCTGGACATAATAAGCTGTGAGGCTTGAAACAAATGATCCCTCTGCTCTATGACTCAGTTTCCCTATCTGTAAAGTACATCTAGCACTCTGGAGGATAGACAGAAGGGTAGTCCTGCCCCTGAGCATGATGTAGATGGTCCCATCTGTATTGACTGGGACCCTCATCTGCCTCCCCTGCTCCACCCAAGAAGGATAATAAGGGTTAAAGAGCTGCCCCTTACCCCCACCCCCACACAGCCACACACCTCCCTGGCCATTTGACAAAGCAGGGTTGTCCCCTGGACAAGGACAGGGATTGGGGTAAAGGACACAGAGCTCTCAACAGAAAGTACCAGACTAGAGAGCTAGCAGATAATCTGGGGCCCAGAAGGTCACTGGGGCAGGTCCTGACTGCACAGAAGATTTGCTGGAGGTAAGACCGGGCCCTGAGGTGCAGTGGCCCAACTGAGAGGCTTGTGCCAGCTGGAGTGTGCCATTAAGGGTGAACAGGTGATGGCCCTCCAGAGAAGTGGGTGGAGTCTAGAGTCGGGACCTGCCCAGGGCCAGGGATAGAGACCGGCACCCTGCCCTGACAGCTCTCCCTCCATCTCCACCTCCACCTGCCTGGCCTTGCTCCTCACAATTGTGCCTCCAGGCTTGGATGGATGGAGCTTGGGGCTTCCTGCCTTTCTGGAAGACTTCCCACTGCCACCACCACCTCCCTTTAGTTGATCCAGAGTGTGGAATTTATGGAAGACCAGCAGGCTTCGTCAGTGAAAAGACCTCCAGGTAGAGGGTCGCCACGAGAGGCGGGGTCGGCGCTGACAACCACCCTCGTGCCCCCTCCCCGCAGGATGCTGGTGGACTGCGTGCCCCTGGTGGAGGTGGAGGACATGATGATCATGGGCAAGAAGCCGGACCCCAAGTGCGTCTTCACCTATGTGCAGTCGCTGTACAACCATCTGCGGCGCCACGAGCTGCGCCTGCGCGGCAAGAATGTCTAGACTCCCCGCCCGCACCGCCTGCTCGCCGCAAGCTGCTCGCACCATCTAGGCACGCTCCTCGCCCACCGCTGCCCTGTCTGTCGCGACACCCTCCCTCGCAAACACACAGCGTTTTGATAAATTATTGGTTTTCAACGACCCTGATTCCTCTGCCTCTCTTCGGGGGGGTTGAATGGAAGGCAATTCTGCAATGTATGCCCAGGTCTCCCCTCCGACAGCCAGGAAGTTGGGTATCCGGTGGTATTGGAGAGGGGGCTCCTATTCTCCACCTGCCCGCAGCAAGGAAGGAGTCGAGTCTCATTTAAGACGAAAAGTGATTTAGTGTTGCTGAGGAGGGAATAAGGGGGGTTGAGAGAAACTCCCAACTCTATCCCTGCCGGCTTGGGGACGGGGCGTCGGCCCTCAGCGAGGGAGGTGTTCCCGGGACGCTGAGCGCTTCATTCTGTCCCCAGGGCTCAGGCAGGGGGATGCCGCGCTCCGGGACCTACAGGTCAGCGCGGTCCGGAGCGCCCTCGGCGGGCCTAGCGGGCGCCCGCAGGTATTCGGGGGGCACAGGGTCGTCGGGCGCCGCCTTGCGATAGAAGCCGAGCTCCTGCACCAGTGCGTTGATCTCCTTGCGGGTCATTTCACTGAGTGGGATTCGCTTAAGGGGAAAAAGATCCGGGTCAGCCCACCAGGCGCTGCCTCTCGTCCCGCCCCCCGTCCACTTCCCAAGGCCTCACCTCTAACTCCTCGTAGCGGTGGCCCAGCAGCACAAGCTCTGGGTCGGCCCCCGGGAGATGTTTCATTACCAGATTGTGGCTGGAGAAGGTGTTAAGGAGGGTAGTGGTGGGAAGAGGCAGGTGGGAGCTCTCAGGACCTTGCTGACGTGAACAGCACAGCCTCGTTCACCGAGGTAGGGCAGAGATCCCCATTTACACATAAGGAAATTAGGGTCTAAAGAAGTAAAGAGCCCTCTCCATTCCTATATCTGTGGCAATCCTCACTAGTCAATTTCATTGCCTACCCAAATTAGAGACCATCTCGTAATTCTCTGGGCAGCCGCTACCAATCAATTCCATTTGTCATACTAAAACCATTTGTCATCCTATCTATCTGTGAAGTCAAGTGTAAGATTCTCTCAGATTCCCTCCCCATTCTCCCTCACCCAGAACGCAGAAGAAGGATACTACAATGGGATGTCCTGGGTGACAAAGGCTTTCACCTGGGGAGGAACCAGAGCATCAGACCCCAACCCCCTCCAGGTACTGATGGAAAACTGAAGCCCAGTGAGGTCACACAGCGAGTCAAGTGCAAGCTCCTGACCCCCAGCCCAGAGATCCTCCCTCACCCAATCATTGGAATCATGTTGCCCACCCCCTAAGAGGCTCAAGGGAGACAGAGCTGGGGACCCCTTCCTTCAAACTCACCTCTTTCAGGCGGTTCAGCTGTCATCCCCCACAGGTCTGGTAGGACAAAAATGGGATAGGTCACAAGTCCCTCATACCCGCCCCAAACACACCCCAAGGCCATTTCACCCTCATCCCCTAGTTGGGTCAGGCTGTGGATTATCCCTAGAACAGCTGTTCCCAAGGTGTGAAGATGGAGGCCCCTTGTGGGCAGAAGGGGAAACTCTGTACAGTTGGAGAAACAGGCCTAGGGATACCAAGTGAAAAGAAGAGCAAGGTCAGAGACTCAAAGGGCACTCACCGACCTTAGGGCTCTTGCCTGCAAACTTTACTAACTGTTGACTCACTCTCAATGTCCAAGAAAAATGATCACCCTTCTCTCAGGCAGTCGAGACTTGGACCTCGCCTTTGGCCCCTAGAGCCTCAGAGCGGAGCAGAGCATAGGAAAACAGCTCAGAACTAACCTGGGCACCCTCATTAGAGACATCTGCCATCTGGTCCCTATCCCGCCCCACGCAGAGCTGGCCCTCCCTGCCACCAGTGGCCCAGCCCTACAGACCATCTGGTTGCTTCCCGGAAATGGGAGGATGGAAGGGCCCTCCTTGCACTCCCTGAGGGAAGAGGGGCACCTCCCAGCAGGAATCCAGACCCTGGAACCACTCATTCTAGTCCTCCCTTCTCCTCCTGCCTCCCTTTTGTCGGACAGCCAACTAAGGCCCAGAGACCGGCTGTGATGATCCAAATCACATAGCAAGACAGGGACTCTGGCAGGAAATTTCCTCTAGGAGGGGAGCGAAGATGGGTTGTGGGCTGCTGTGGAGTAAGTATTGGTAATGCAGTTCCGAGCCCCCTTCCCCCTGGCTCCTGTATGGTGGGGGTGGCACCCAGAAAGTCATCCCATCCCCAGGCAAAGGGAGAGAGACCATTTGGAACTGGGGTTGGGGAGGAATTCCAGGAAGAAGTGAAGCAATGGGGGGATGGGAAGCTGGGCTCCAGAGGACAGGTTTGGGAGAGTCATAGGCCAGGAGATTTAGGGAACAGGGTCGATGTGTCTGGGGGCCCACTGTAGGATCGGATGGGAGCCAGGGAGGAGTTCGGATTTCCAGGCCACAAGATCAAGCGTCTCGGACTTCCATGGTGGGTGCTTCCTGTGGCTGGGGCGTAGGAAGGATGGTCCCGGAGCCGATGGAGACTTGGGAGTCAGGAGGGTCTTGGAGCCAGAGCGGGCGCTGGTTCTAGGCTAAGGGGCCGCAGGGCTCGGGGACGGTGGTCCCCAGGCTAGAGGACCAGCGCACTCACCTCCACCCGGCCTCGGGCCAGGCGGTGCAGACGGTTCCAGTCGGGCCGGAAGGTGGTAGTAGCGGCCGCGAGTGCCGCGAAAAGCAGCAGCAGGGGTGGTGGAGGCAGCGAGAGGCGCATCGGAACCGGGACGCAAAAGATCCGCAAGCTAGAAATGAAGCACCCGGCCTCTGCGCCACGTCTGGGCCCGCAGGCTGGCCCCGCCCCCGTGCGAGGCCCCACCCAGCCTGGGACCACGCCCCCAGTTCCTTGTCTCCGCCCAAGGGCTTGCAGGGAAGATGCCGTCCGCTAGCTTCCAGCGGGATTCGGGCCCTTTTCTGGCCCTCAGGCCCTTACTTTCTCAGTCGCGTGAGCGTACACGCTTCCTCTACTAAGACCGTGAACGCTCCGGCACTATGAGGCCAGACAGTGCCACCTCACTCCTGCAGGGGGCGCTGGAGGGATGCAGACGGACACGAGAGTTTCTGGGCCAGACACTCCACTTCAAGATGGAGAAACAGATCTGGGGAATTCTTATTTATGTTTCTTAATCTCTCTGGAAGAAATTTCGATTAGGGTTTTAATTCCCTGGAGCACACATTGTGGCAATAGGAATATTACATGCTCCATAGGAGCTGGGAGGATAAAAGCGTTAATACCCACAAAGTGTCTTAGCACAGAATCTGACATAGTGTTAAGTTTTCATTATTTCATTCCTTACTTCATAAAGGCCCTATGAACTCCATTTTTCAGGTTAGGAAATAGGCCCAGAAAGATAAAAAATGTTTAAGTTGTGAATCTGGAATTTGAAAGGTCTTTCATGAAACGAAAGATGACAAAATCAGGATGCCACCTTCCCTGTTCAAGCCCAAAGCCGACTAAGTAAATTGATCACGGTGCACGGTGTTCTTTACCACTAAATCTGGACTAGAATTTAGAATCCTTCTCAATATCAAATCAAGGTTGCATTGTGACTTTCATGGACCCTAGGCGTTTTTGCTTTTCTAGGCCCCTTCCTTCATTAAGAAAACGTATTAAAAGTTGGATTTTACAACTACTTTGATTTTTAAAAAATGTATAATCCAAGTTGAATTCATTATTATGTATTTATTTTTTCTTCTGATTTCAAAAGAAATTAAAATTAAAACATTTTTGTGAACCCTTAAAAGTATTATGGGCCCTAGACACTGAGCCTAATGAATATCAAGTCTGCACTAAGCCCTTGCTCATACCCTGCTACCTTCCATTCACTGACTTGACTATAATAATAATAGGCTTAGAGCTGTTATTTAATATCCATTCATTATAAATACAGGAGGACACTGTAAATATAATTGTTTCTGTCCAGACTATTGACACAGTAGGCTAAGTCTAACACTCTATGTACTGCTGTGGGAGTGTGAATTCATCCAAGCTTTCTGAAGAGCAATTTTAACTCAATAAATCAAAATCCTAAAAACATTTATTTGATCCAGTCATTCTACTTTTCAGACCCGAACTAATCATTAGAGGGGACTGACCAGTTGTTAAGTCAAGCTTATTTATCATGGTGAAAAACTGGAGATACAATCTAAATATGTCACATCAGGAGGATGAATCAAATAAATGATGATACCTCCATAGGATAAAAAAAACATGCAATTATTTAAAATGATGTAGCATAGTGCTGAATGACATGGAGAATGTTCATTGTTGTGGTATAAAATACAAAAAAAAATGCTATGAAACGGTAATATCAGTTGGGAGTTGTGATGCTCTGGGCTTCGAGTCACAGAAACCCCAAGTTAAACTGACTTAAACAATAAAGAGAATCTGTTGGCTCAAATAACAAAAAGTCCAATGGCAGGGAGGACTTTAGGTGAGGTTTGATCCAGGTGACAAAGTTACCTGATCTCTCCATTTTCTTTCCATAGTGTCAGCTTATCATTAGATTAGTTACCTACATGGTGTCAAGACAGCTGCCAGCACTAACCAGGACCACAGACTTCTTCATTCACATCTAATCAAGGGGAAATCATCTTTTTTGGTAACCTCTCACAAGAGAAAAGAAGCTTTCTTTCCCAAAAGCTCTCAGCAAAAGCCTCCTTATATCTCACTTGACCAGTCATGTGGCTGGAGGAATGGGAACTATGTATTGGCTTAACCAATTGAGACTCATTCCTGAAGCCTGTCAAGGATGTGGGCTGCAACTTATTTTATGAAATATGTATATGTAAATATATATGCCTAGACCAAAAACCAAATCTAGAAGGAAACAACTCAAGAAGTCAAAATGGTCATTTCTTGGTAGATAAAATTATAGGTGAATGTTTTTCTTTTTACGCTTTTTCTGTATTTTCTATAATAAATATCTATTACTTAAACACAGATAGTAAACTTTGTTTACATAAACAACTGGACATATGCCATGATCTCCTTCTACCCTACCCCCTACCCAGCAAGGGCCTCAGAGTGGCTGAAGCTAGAGGCCCCATGGAGCCTGTGGTTTTTTTGCTGACAGAACAAAACCTCAGAGCCCTATGCGCCCATGTTGTTCACTGGATAGATGCCACCAAACCACTCTCATTGCATTAACCTGGACGCTGCGGCCTGGAGGGGCCACAACCTGGGCTGCTGAGGGTTGACTAGCCAGCCAGTGGAACCAGCGGTAGAGACACTAGCCACAACACTACCGGGAACATTCTGGCATCAGCAGCCATGGGAGGCCCAGGACCTCCCAGAACAATCTTTGCTCATAATCCATTCTCTTATGTGGCACTTTGTAATCTGCCAGCAGGTTTCCTCAAGTGGGGCTGAGTTTGGAGTTTAGTCTGTGATGGGGTCAGGCTCAGTCAGGGTCAGAGTCAGCCATTAGCCTAAGGTCAAGGTTAGAACTGAGTCTTGGGTTGGAGTTGGGGCTCAGTCAACGATTGGGCTTAGGACTCATTCTGTGACAGGATCAAGGCTCAGTCGATGACTATGCTTAGTGCTCAGCCTTTGACCAGGTTCAATGCAGTCTGAGGTGAGGGGTCAATGTTTGACCAGAGCTGTGTGACCCAGGTTCAGAGCTCAGTTTGAAGTCAGGTTTCAGTCAATGGATTAGGCTCAGGGCTCAGTCTGCCACCAGACTCAGGGTTTAGTTAATAACTAGACTTGGAGTTAGTCTAAACTTGGGGTTAGGGCTCAATATAAAATCAAGGGTTTGTCTAAACTAGGATTAGAGTTCAGTCTGTGACTATGACTCAGTATTAGGCTACTATTTGGGCTCAATCTAGGTCCAGAATTGAGGCCTCAAATTGGGATCAGCCTTAGCAAGGCTTGGATCAGACTCATTGGTAACTAGAGTCAGGGCTCAATCTAAGGCCATGGTCGGGTCCAATCTAGAGCTGGAGTAGAGGCTGTCTTGGCATGGGATCAGGGCTCAGTTAACACCAAAATTTAGGCTCAAATTGGATCTGGGATCAGGGCCAGGGTTTAGTCTGGCTCTATGCTCTGTTCTGAGCTCCAAAAAAAAAATTTCTTAAGACATGGGAGCCCAGAGCAGGTCGACCTGGAAGAAATGAGAGCCCCCAGGCAAGCTTATGTCCCTGCAGTAAGCCTCTCCTTGCCTGCTGAAGCCATGTGTCCTAGAGCCTTCTAACCTACATGGCTCTGCTGCCCGAGATCCCCTCGCACCAGAATAAAAATAGCCACTCACTTTAGAGCAGCTGACAGCGGGTGCCAGGATGCCTGGGAGGAGGGGGAGCTTAGGAGAGGGAGGGGGTATGCCTGAGCGCAGCCCCAGCTGTGTGACCTTGAGAAAGTCACTCCTCTTCCTTGAGCCCATTTCCTGAGGGACAAAATGGAAGGTAAAGATGATTCATGCCCCAGAGGGTAAGAATAAGAGGACAGTGATATAACACTGTACCCATAAAGAACCATGGAGTGAAATTTTGGGAGGAGAAATGCTCCTGCATGCCCTGTATATTTTCTCTTCTGGGAAGCCCTCCCTAATGCTTACCTTTTCCACTTTCCCCAATACCTGTGGCACCTTCTACATCTCGAGACATTTCTCAGATAGTAGCCACAGTGTGACTTCAAGCCTCATGGTGGGCCTGGGTCAGGGTGACTGGGAAGCAAAAGAGAGGACAGACCCTTCTTTGCCATTATCATTGGCAGGAGCCCTTGGGAGGCAGATCGAGGAAAAAGGTGAGGAAAGAGGAAGACGTATATACCAGTTCATGTTGTATTACTCTGAGTCAAAGGGCCATGAGGGTGTATGTGCAGGTTGTTCATCCTTTCACAGCTGGAACCTTCCACACTCCATACCTTTGTACCTGCTGCTCTTTCTGCTTCTCAAGGCATTTCTCCTCTTTTCAATGTGGCAACAGACTCTCCTTCAAAGGAAAGGTTCAGGGGTCACCTCTGCGTAGAAAAATTATCCACTATCTCCCTGGGAACCCCATTCTGTCCCCTACTGGCTGTGTAATCTCTGGGCCTCAGTGTCTTCCTCTGTCAAATGGGGATCTTGCTACCAACCTCCCATGGTTACTATGGAGAGTAAGAGAGAACCTGCCAACCACCAGCTCTGTCCTTTCCTATTCCTGACCCAAACAGCCTGAAGAGTAGCACTGAGTTTCCAGAAGGGGGCTGGACAAGCTGTACTCTGTGCCTCAGTATCCGTCCCACCCCCTGGGGTGAGGAAAGGGAGCGAACCAGCAGGGGGGCGGTTCTCCCTGGCAGCTGCCCCCGGCCTGCCGCCCTGAGCCCCAGAGCCTGTTATCAACCTCCTTAGTCATCACTCCAGGAGCTCAAATATAGCTCTTAACCTACTCTTTTCTCAGCTAGAGTCCGCCCCCCACCCCCTTCCTCTGATAAGGCCATGTCTGGGGCTCAAAGCCCCTTCCCCTCCCCCTCAGGAATACAACTACACTGGGCCTCAGTTTCAGTATCCACCAAATGGGCAGGTTGAAGATAATGATGATGGTGATGATGATGATATTGATTATGAGAACTCTAGAGCAGCTTCCATTACTGAGAACTTACTAGTGCCAGACTCTGTGCTGAACACTCCATATGTATTATCTTGTTGAATCTTCACAGCAACCTTAAGAGGTATCTACTGTTTTTATCTCCCTTTTACGAATCAGGAATCTGAGTGACTTTCCCAAGTAAGTCAGTGGCAGGGCCAAAAACAAAGTTCCCTGCAGGGTTTGAGCTCAGTGAGGGGAGATGATTCAAGATCCTGGGCTGCCCATTGGGGCACAGGAGCCCTCTGCACACTCATTTGCATGACATTTGCCTGGCTTCCGAAGGGCATTGATGCCCTTGTCCCAGCCCCGATGGACGGTCCCAGGGACCTGGATCTGGCCCCCACCTCTTCCAGGAATGCACCAGAAGCCAGGTACTCTGGTGGGGCGAGGAGGTGTCTCAGTTTTCTCATCTGTTAAAAAGGACTCATAGGGCTGGACAGGGTAAGTTCAGACTTTTCTTTCCTCTCTGGTGGTATGCACACTGCTACCACATCTCTCACCTCCTCCTTCACTACCATCCCGACCTTCACCTCCACCTCCACCACCACCTCTTCTTCCGCCAATATAACACCTCGCCATCTCTTCTGCCCCATCTCTCCTCCACTTTTACTATCACCCTCATCACAATTACCACCACCCCTTCATTCTACTCCCTCTACCACCATCAACATCTGTACTTTTGTTATCACCTCTTCCATTGCCATCACCCTCACCTCTACTACCTCCCCCATCGCTGTCAGCCCTGAACCCCCATCATCATAATTACATACATCATTATCTCCACCACTGCAGTCTCCTCCCCCATCACCACCGTCATCACCTCCATCATCACCATCCAAAAACCTTTCAATCTCAGGATCCTAATATGATATGGGTCTCCCCTTCTGCATATGCCAGCCTCACAGAGTTAACGGCCCAGAAACACAGACTAGACCCAGAGAGAATCAAGCAGAGATGAGAAGCCCATCCAGAGGAAGTGAATGAGGCATCTGTCTACATGACTAACATGTAGCAGACCACACAGGCCTACGAGGTGACCGTTGACCAACAGGTATCTCTGGGCACAAAATTCAGAATATTTTTTGCCTAAACTAAGTAAGATTACTCTAAGCAATCCAGCAATTCTGGATCCATTGCCATCCCTGAAACCTGTTACTCATTTACTCTTCTCACTTATTAATTCATTCATTCAGCAAACACTGCCCTAGGCCTACTAGAGACCAGGTCCGGTGCTGGGTCTTGGCCAAACGAGCTCCCCGCCTGTTTTTGACCTTCCTGCCAGTCTGTTCTTCAATTGCTGGCCCTTCTCCACCCCTTCTTCCAAATACCTCAATTAGCTCCTACTAGTCTTTAGTCACCAAGAGCACTCCATTTCTTCACGGAAACTCAAGAGACCTCCCCAGCTTACCAGGTGACCTTGAACTTGTCCCCCACCCAAACTGCACCCACTAAGTACAGGAGAAAGGAAAGCTAAGAGGACTTGGGCTGGGATGGGCCTGGTTGTGGGGACATCCTAGAGCAGGCAGGGAGGTGTCTTGCAGAAGAGGAGGGGCCAGCGCTGGGTATGAGATGGGAAAGGACTCCAGTAGCTGGAGCCTGAGTGTCTGGCTCCTGTTTGGGAAGGATAGAGCCAGGCAGGGGGCAGGCGCCAAGGCCTGAAAATGGGGCAAGGGTGGGGGCCAAGGCAAGTCCTGAGCTGGCAAGGCATCAGGAAGGTCACAGGATCAGGGCAGGGACTCAGGTGTCCCTGAGGCCCTGAAGAGGGTATTGACCTCTGAGCTGCTTGTCTCTCCCTTACCCTCAGGTGTATCAATGCCCCACCCTTGAGCAAGGGCCAGCCAGGCCTACTGGGCTGGGGGCAGTGCAGACAAACAGCTTTCTCCATGCTGCCAGTTGGGCCCCAGGCCAAGCCAATAGGCACACTTCGCCACACTCCCATGGCTATTTCAGCCTCAGAAGCCAGCTTGAAGGGTTCTTAGGGGTAGACCACCTTGCCCTGGCCACCTCTAGGTTGGAACATGGGTGCCTGTGCCTTTAAATTCTCAGCAGGTTGAAACGGCTGATGACATCACTGGTTCCCGGGAGCGGAGGAGCTGGAGCCAGAGCCCGAGGGAGCCCTGGCTGCTGGGGGCTGCAGACATGGAGAGCCACAGCAGCAGTAGCAGCAAAAGGCCAGGGACCCGGGCTGGCCTGGGCCCCTTGCCTATGCCCCATGGAGTACCCTCTAAGGTAAGAGCCCTAAAACCGAGCCTCCCCATTTCTGATCATTGGTCCCAACCCCCCCACCACTACCACCACCAAACTACAGGCACCTTGGTGCCCCTGCCTCAGGGGCTGGAACTCTCCTCTGCCCACCAAGCAGGGTTGGGAGAACAGGGCACCCTGGGGCCTGAGTGGGCAGTGATGGGACACTCGGAGAGAAATGGAGTTAGCTATCTCCAAGAGACCCCAGGAGAAGACTGAACGGGGTGTTAGGGGACCCAGCTGGGCTCCAGCTTTGCTGTGTGACCTTGGGCAAGTTGCTTGTCTTCTCTGAGCCAATGCAAAATGGGGAGGCTTGTCCTCGAAGACTAAAACTGTGACATCTTGGATGTCTAAGTTGTCAGTGCTGGAGGTGGTATGGTGGTTGGTGTGGAGGGATGCAGAGTAGGACACTTGGAACCACGGAGGATGCCCAAAATGAAGCCTTAAAGAGCTGAGTTTGGGGAGGGAAGTGGAGGCAGAGTTTCAGGTTCTCTGAACCGAGAAGGACACGGGACGCAGACAGACTGCATCTCTGGAGGAAGGGATGGGGCCACGCCAGGGCAAGCGTAAACCTTCTTCTGCCCTCCTTGGCAAAGGACACTTTCTCTTGTCTTCTGGAGACAGGGGTATCAGAAAAAAGGGACAGATGGGAAAGGGTGAGGAGGTCCCATGCCCCCCAGTCTAGCTACTGGACAAAAAGGATACCTGCTTATCTGTTCTTATATGTTGGGGAGAGGGTGAAGAGGATAAAAGGGTATAATCTGGGCACAGAGAGGTGTGATGCCAGAATCAACAGAATCTGGAATTGCTTTGAATGTTAGAATCACACTTGGTGAGGACAGACTATTCCATAAGGCTCAAATTAAATCCCAGCAAATGTTACACTCATAAATTGCAGAAAATATGAGACCAAAGTTTCCCAGGAACTGGGTGTGGCCAGGGACCCTTCATCAGGATCCTTTGCTTTACAGACAGGGAAACTGAGGCCCTGGACAGAGAGGTGCTTGCCTAAGGTCACACAGAGCTAGATTTAGAATAGATGTGGCCATTCTCATCCCCAGGTTCTTGCTCCCTCATGGAGCTCTGGGAATGGATGAGGACAGAGAAGGCTGTGACCAAGGTTTGGAATGTTTGGTGGAGAGAATCTGGGGGTTCCTGGAAACAGTGGAGAAAGGGAGGGGTATTGAACAGGCTGGACCTAGGGTGTCCAGAGTGGGCAGATGTGGGGTGTCGGGTCAGTAGCCCTTGACCAGGGGAGCAGCAAAGACTGCAGTGAGTTTGCCCAGGGAAGTTGACTCCAGCCACCCAACACTCCAGGGTGGCCAACGTGAGGTTGCCAGCCAGCAAGGTTCAGGCTCACGCTCTGCCTCAGTTGGGTCAGGGGGACCTTAGTTTCCCCACCTCTAAAAAGATATCATACTTGAGGGAGGGGATAAGGTTCTGTGTCCTGTTTCCCCCCAAAGAGAAGCTGATTTGCAGCAGAATGGATCTAAGTGAGAAATTAGGAAAGACTTCTTTGGAAAGATGTACCTTTCTTAGCTAGATGGAGTCTGCTGGGGTCTACATGGAAGTTGGGGCCTAAGCCCCTGGTTAGGGTTACCCTGTGTCTTTAACTTGTCCTCTACAAGGTGGACTCAAGTTTTCAGCTCCCAGCCAAGGAGAATGCAGCCCCAGTACCCTTGGAATCAAGGATGGCTCCGGTACCTATGGGGCCACGAGCCACTATGCCACCTTCCTCAGAGGGGACAAGGCTGGCTCTGGAGTCTCCTCAATCTATCCTGGCTTCACTATCTACCCCTGGAGGGCAGAAAACAGCTCCCGCCTGCTGCAGCTCCAGCCTGGCTCCAACATCTGTGGGCCAGTTGGTGATGTCTGCCTCTGCTGGGCCGAAGCTTCCTCCAACAACTTCAGGTTCAGTCCTGGCTCTGACATCCCTGGGGCAGCTGGTGATGCCAGCCTCAGCCAGGCCGAGACTGCCCCCAGCGACCCTGGGGCCCAGGCCAGCTCCAACATCCAGGGACCAGAAGCAGGTGCCACCTGCCTCCGTGGGACCCAAGCCAGCACTGGGCACTTCAGGCCTGAACCTGGCCCTGGTGTCTGAGGAGAAGCCTCCACAGCCTCCCTCCAACTCTTCTCCAGTGCCCAGTCCAGTTCTGTCGCCCTCTCAGGAACAGATCCTGGCTCCAGCATCCATGGCATCAGCCCTGGCCTCTGTGGGACGAACACCAGCTAAAGAGAGGGATGCCCCAGCCCCTAGACCTCTCCCCTCTTCTGACGGGTATCTCCAGCCTCTGGTTCAGGCACCCAGTCCTGCAGGCACCCCATCCTTGATCCAAGCTCCCCCAGACCCCCGGATCTCTCCCTCCTTCAGAGCCCGGCCTGAGGCCCCCAGAAGCAGCCCTGAGGATCTTGTCCTGCCTCGGCCACCCCAGACCCTGCCCTTGGATGTGGGCCAGGGCCCTCCGGAGCCTGGCACTCGTTCCCCAGGACTTCTGTCCCCCACCT
>NW_024356336.1:6598597-6739560 GCF_902729225.1 Pteropus medius
CCCCAGCCCCTGAGATAGCCCTCCCCAGGCCTGGCACCCAGGGTGCAGAGTCTGGTGGGCGCCTAAGCCCCAGCCTTCGGCCCCAAGAAATCCCAGCCCCAGTCACCACCTCCCTTTCTACATCCACCTCGTCATCATCATCTTCTTGGTCAGCTCAGCCTACCTGCAAGAGCGACCCCGGCTTCTGGTGAGGGGCCCCTCTCTCAAGCAAGATTGCTGGGGCTTGAGCTCTGAGACCAGCCATCTTTCCAGGTGGCTTGCCCTACTCTGCTCTAGTTTACCTCCCTAAGGAAAAGTCCTTGGGGGTGCTGGGCCCACTCTGCGACCCTCAGAAGACAGACAGCATCCCTTCCTAAGGGACATGCCCACCCCTGCCTCAATTGATCTCCCTGGGAGAGTCTGGTAGGAGGGTTACTAGGCCCACTGTGGATCCTTCTGAGGGCTTACGCCCACACCTGCCTCAGTTTATTTCCCCAGAAAGAGACCTGTGGGTGGGAGATTGAGGATGAGGGAGTGGTGCCCAGCAGTAACCCCTCCTATACTGGCACCCCCAGGATCACTGTGGTCACGTGGAACGTGGGCACCGCCATGCCCCCTGATGACGTCATGTCCCTCCTCCACCTGGGCAGTGGCGGCGATGACAGTGACAGGGCAGACATGATCGCCATAGGGTGAGGGGGCAGGGCTCGTGGACCCCCTCCCCAAACTCTTGTGCCTCTGGGACCCTCGCCCACGGGAGGGACTCCTAGAGTGCCCCCCATCCCCACAACCACCTCATCCCATCTCCCAGGCTGCAGGAAGTAAACTCCATGATCAACAAGAGGCTCAAGGACGCGCTCTTCACAGACCAATGGAGCGAGCTCTTCATGGATGCGCTGGCGCCCTTCAACTTCGTGCTGGTAACGCCTCCCTCAGCTCCTGGGTGGGCAGAAACCCCTGCATTCCTGGCTTTAGATCTGCCTTGACTCGCTGGGCCTCTGTTGCCGGGTCTGTGAAATGGGAGGATGGAGGAGCAGATCTGAAGGACAGGAAAAGGTGAGGGCCGGGAAGCTGGGGTTATGTCCTGTCCCTCAGTCAAGTTGTCTCCCACCATAGGTGAGTACTGTGCGGATGCAGGGCGTCATCCTGCTGCTGTTCGCCAAGTACTACCACCTGCCCTTCCTGAGGGACGTGCAAACCGACTGCACGCGCACTGGCCTGGGTGGCTATTGGGTGAGCATGGGAGTGGCCAGGGACCTAAGGAGATTGTAGATTAGTCTCCAGACTCCCTGCACCAGCAAGGTCCCCTCCCCACGCTCTTCCCCTTACTCTGAGACCTGCCTCTCCCCAACCGCCCACTACCCCATTACGTTTTCTAGACCCCACCCGCTTTTTGTCCTCGCTGGGTCCCAGTGTTCTGCCTCTTTCCCTAGAACCCACTCCTCCTCCCCAAGTCTTCTCCATGGGCTGGCCGGCCCCCGCTCCTCTGTATGTCTCTCTCAGTGCTTCACCCGGCCCCGCCCACAACCCCCCTCCCCCCCAATCTTGCCTCTCAAGGGCAACAAGGGAGGAGTGAGCGTGCGGCTGGCGGCCTTCGGGCACATGCTCTGCTTTCTGAACTGCCACCTGCCAGCGCACATGGACAAGGCAGAGCAGCGCAAGGACAACTTCCAGACCATCCTCAGCCTCCAGCAGTTCCAGGGGCCCGGGGCACAAGGCATCCTGGATCATGAGTACGGGCCAGGGAGGGGCCAAATGGAGCTTGGGCGGGGCTAGTGAAGGAGGGGTGAGTCTCAGAGGTGAGCGTCCACTGACTTGCAAGAAGAAACCTGAGTACCTGCCTGGGTGGACCTTGGGGGAGAGGCGGGGTCTATGGAGGTGGGTCACCACCCAAACTACATCTAGGAACACGAATACTGGGTAAGTTTGATGGCGGGCGGAGCCTGCAGGGTGGTACTTTGCTGAGGGGCAGGGCCTTACTGAGGGTCTGAACCTAACTTTCCTCTAGATCCGCACCCCACTGCTGCTCCTTGGCGGGCTGAAGGCTCTGCCGCCACTCACCAGCCACTCACCGACCCACTGCATCATCGCTAGGGGCAGCCAGTGTTGTCTGGTTGGATGGGGGTGGAGAAGGATCTGGGTTGGGCTCTTCCACCCCATGGACCCCGCTGATCTCAACCCTCGAACAGCCTCGTGTTCTGGTTCGGGGACCTAAACTTCCGCATCGAGAGCTACGACCTGCACTTCGTCAAATTTGCCATTGACAACGACCAGCTCCATCGGCTCTGGGAGAAGGACCAGGTGTGGAATCCCAGTCTGCACCCCAAACCCCCAAGCCACAGAGCGTGCCTCGGGACACACCTGTACCCTAGGCTATGATCCTTGCCCTTATCCGTCCTGCCCAAGCTGTTGTCCAATTCTGCCCTTGTGGACCCTCACAGCTCAACATGGCCAAGAACACCTGGCCCATCCTGAAGGGCTTCCAAGAGGGGCCCCTCAACTTTGCGCCCACCTTCAAGTTTGATGTGGGTACTAACAAATATGATACCAGGTGAGCTCAGCACTGGGATGAAGTGGGGATGTGGGCTGAAGTCTTCTGGACGAGAGAGGGAGGAGGGTCAGGAGGCAAGGCTGGGGGCTGTGCCTTGATCCACTGCCCCTGAAACTCTGGTTACATCCGCCCACTACAGTGCCAAGAAGCGGAAGCCAGCCTGGACAGACCGTATCTTGTGGAAGGTCAAGGCTCCACGTGGGGGTCGCAGCCCCTCAGGACAGGAGAGCCACCGGCTCCAGGTGACCCAGCACAGCTACCGCAGCCACATGGAATACACAGTCAGTGACCACAAGCCTGTGGCTGCCCAGTTCATCCTGCAAGTGAGTCCTAGTCTCATCCTCCCCGAATGACATCCCCAAGCCCAGCTCAGCATTCCATAGCCCAACCCTTGCACCTGCCTTCAGCAGCACCCATTTGTCAGAGCAGAGTGGGAGTGAGTTATGATCTCCATTTTTGGATTAGGAAACTGAGGCTCAGAGACACAGCATCACTTGCCCAGGGTAAAAAGAAGAATTAGGAATTGAACCCAGGCTGACCTGAATTCAGAACCCATGTCTTTTTCCACTATTCTCCAACTCCCTTCTTCTATGAAAGGTTTAGGGCAACTTAAGGTAAAATTTGCATGTATAATAAGGCCAGCAAATTCACAATGTTTACTTAAACCTCATGCAGCATTCATTCATATTCGTTTATTATTTACTTACTATCTTACCATTTGCCAAGCACTGCAAGAGTAAAGTAGTGATGGAGAGGGAGAAGAGAGATATAAAAAATACAAAGCTAAACTCTAGTTATAATTTAGCATCGTGTTTAGGATTGAGGTCCCTAGTCACCAAAAAAAGGGAGGGGTGCAAGAATGTCAGAACATCATAACTGGACCTGAGAGACTATTTAGTCCAACTCTGTTTTTCTATGGGGAAACTGAGGCCCCTAGGGGAGTAGGCATGTGCCCCAAGCCTCACACAGGCTCAGTGGCAGAGCGGTGTAGATTCCATCTTTTCAGCCGTGAAACACAACTCTGGACTCTCCTTTCTCTTGATCTGATAAGAGGTAGTCCAGTAGGCCAGAGAATATTTTCCTTGGTGACTTTGTCACATGGTCAGTCAGTGGGACATTGGCCAATATCCTCAGCTGGGAAAGGATATCTGCCTATGTCTGGCCTCTCATGACCTTTGGTAAAAGTCTTGGGCGTGAAGTTTAACCCTCACCTTGAGAACTACTCCTTTTGGGCACCCTACCCTGACCTTCCTTCCTCATCCAGGACTCTGTCCTTTGTAAAAAGTTATCTGTTGAGCACCTCTACATACCACACCCTGTATGGTGCACTTTTACATGTCATCCCCTTGAATGTCTTAGTAGGCCCTGAGATGTCCATATTCTCCATGTTACCTGTGAGAGAAACTGAGACTCAGAAAACTTAAGTCTCTTACTCAAAGCAACACATTCAGAATAGGGCTCAGTGGGAGTTTTGACCCTGCAAAGCCCTGGAGGGTATCTCCAAGAGCCCACCCTGACCAGACTCACTGTTAAGAACCAGGGGCAGGTAGCAGATGTGCTGGTTTCTTCTAGAGCAGCTTGGCCCAGAATCTGAGGAAGGAAATCTGAAACCAGGTAAACAGGGAAAAGGCAAAAGCCTGAGGCTGGCACCACGTGAGTCCTTCCCTAAGGGACAGAGGTGGAGCTAATAACCTGGCCACCTGTCACCCCAGCAACCCACCCACGTGGATGACCCTGGGAGGAAGGTACTCCTGGCTATTTGTCTTCAGGAACTGATGACAAGGTCACAGTCATCCCTTAATACAGGTGGGGAAACCGAATCTTGAATTGGCTAGGGGCTTACCTGAGGTCACACAAGCAAGTTAGTAGCACAGCCTAGAAGTGAACTGAGGTCTCCAGCCTTCTACCCAGGGTTCTTCTTCCCACTTAGGGGTGTTCAGCTTGCCCTAGATTATCCAGTACCTCATGTTTCCCTTGCTAGCATAATAAGCGAATCATTTACTGAGCATCTACCATATACTTGAAAGTAGACGGTATGCTTTACAAACGGAATCTCACTGAATCTGCAGCACAACCCTAGGAATTAACTAAGATGATCCACATTTACAGACAAATGCCCTGGCATTCAGAAAGGTTGAGAAGCTCATTCAAGATCAAACAGCCTGTCAGGGGCAGAGCCAAGGCCAAATCCATGGTCTCCTAGCTTCAAAGCTGTGTTCTCACTCAAAATCTAAGAAGGCTGTGGGCAGAAAGAGCCCTGGGCTGGGAGGCAAGAAGCCTGGCATTTATCCCAGACCCGTTCTGCCTCAGTTTCCCTATCTCTGCAGTGGCTTCAAAGGCCCACATCTCAACCTATTTGTGCTGACTGAGGCCCAAGGGCCCTAGGTGCATGGAATACTGGAGGGTTTCCCCTGATATTGCCCCCTCCCCCGGGCAGTTTGCCTTCAGGGACGACGTGCCGCTGGTGCGGCTGGAGGTGGCAGACGAGTGGGTGCGGCCAGAGCAGGCTGTGGTGAGATACCGCATGGAAACAGTGTTCACCCGTAGCTCCTGGGACTGGATCGGCTTGTACCGGGTGAGAAGGGCAGGGGTGGTCAGTGATTTGGGGAAAGAAGGGCCTGGAGGAACAGCCGGGTACCCAGGTGGGATCACAGGCTTCTCAGAGTTTGATGCCACACCAGGAGGCTGCTGAGATCAGGCCATAGGGGTCACCGCCTTGATTCCTCTCACCCCAGGTGGGTTTCCGCCACTGCAAGGACTACGTGGCTTATGTCTGGGCCAAACACGAGGATGTGGACAGGAATATCTACCAGGTACTCAAGGGGTAGTGAGGAAGGGGAAAAAGGCCCCATCACCCTTGGGGGCTCAGGACTCAGCTTGGGGGGTTCTGTGGCTGCCTCCCTCACCCCAACCTGAGCCTATACCCCTGGGCCCACCAGGTGACGTTCAGTGAGGAGTCGCTACCCAAAGGCCATGGAGACTTCATCCTGGGCTATTACAGCCACACCCATAGCATCCTCATTGGAGTCACTGAGCCTTTCCAGGTGCGTAGACCAGACTATAAGGTCAGGGGTGCCAAAAGATCCTGTTCAAATGCCACAGCCTCCATATTCTTCTCTGTGACCTCCTGCAAATAATTTGACTTCCCTGGGTCTGCCCGGGAGTGTTGGAGTGGTTCCAAGAGGCCTCAGTGGCCAGCTGGGGAACGGAGCGCTCGAGAGACCAACTTTCCCTCCAGATCTCGCTGCCTACCTCAGAGGTGGCCAGTAGCAGCACAGACAGCTCAGGTGCCAGCTCAGAGGACGAGGATGACAGCACTCTGGAGCTGCTCGCACCAAAGTCCCGCAGTCCCAGCCCTGGCAAGTCCAAGCGTCACCGCAGCCGCAGCCCAGGCCTAGCCCGCTTTCCTGGCCTTGCCCTGCGGCCCTCCTCCCGAGAACGCCGAGGCACCAGCCGCAGCCCCTCACCCCAGAGCCACCGCCTACCCCATGTCGCCCCTTACAGGGGCAGTGATAGCGGCAGCTGGGGCAGTAGTGAGGAGGGGCCCTCTGGGCTGCCTGACCCCTGGGCCTTCCCACCGTCTGTGCCTCGAAGCCTGGGCTTGCTGCCTGCCTTGCGCCTGGAGACCGTAGACCCCGGAGGTGGCAGCTCCTGGGGACCTGATCAGGAAGCCCCAACCCCTGACAGCCTGTCTCCTAGCCCTCAGGGCCAGCAGAAGCTGGAAGAAGGGGGCCTGGAGCCCTGAAGGCGGGTGGGTAGGTGGGCCCAGGTGGCTCTCACTCTGTCTTAATCTTCTGCAAGCCCACCTGCCTTCCTCCTGCTGCTGCTCCAGCTTTATCTGCACCTGCCACCCTGCCTTGGCCAGGGGTGGGCAATTGGGGTCCCCCAAACTCCGTCCTAGCACCTCAACTGTGACAATCAGCAAAGGCCTTTCCAGACCCCTATCTGGGATAGGGGGAGGGGCAATCCTGGAGGTCATCGATTAGGAATTAAATTCTTCAGCCTCACTCCTGACTCTTTCTTAACTTGTTAGCAGTCTAGGGGGTGGGATAGTCAAGAGTAAAGGACTAAAAGAGACAACAACAGATCTGACAATTTACCAGACATCAACTGTATACATTACACACGCCATCTTTAATCTGTACTACAACCCTGAATTGTGGTGTTGAGTTCGGTGTAGTTCTTAGCTTCATTTCACAGGTAAGCAAACTGAGGCCTCCAAAGCGTTGTGTGAGCCTCTCAAAATCAGACCTAAGTACAGTTTGGCTGTGTGCTGGAGGGAGGGAATATTTAGTAGGTCCTAAGAGCTATCCATGCATTGGTTCACTTAATCTTCAAGGACCCTATGAGGTAGGTCCTGTTTACTCTTCTCTTTTGTAAGGAGAAAACAAAGGCTTAGAGTTGGGGAGGGATGTTCCTTGTTCAGGGGCACAGAGGAGCTGTGCATTTAGGTTTAGGGCAGGAAGAGTAGGCCAAGGCTGGGCCAGGAAAGACACAGCAGCTGTTAGAAGAGAAGGGATTCCCCCTGGGAGGAAGAGAATTGTGAAGTCCCTCTAGTGCCCCCCATCCTGGGTTTAGACACAGGCACTTCTGTGGCATCCCTCATTCCCTATTTTACCTGCTGCCCCAGGTACTCGATCTTCCCTGGGCATGACCTTGACACATGTATTCACTTTGCAGAATGGACTTAAAATACACTTTCTCCTGGTACCTCCTAGGCCCGCTGCAATTAGTTACCCCCTCCCTATTCCCATCTGGAATAAAGTTCCCTGGCAAGGTACAAGCCTAGGGCATCAGAATGAGCCTTCTGAACACCACATCCATGCACAGAGGGTTTGTATGCCAGCCCAAGATCACCCAGCACAGTAGGAGCTATAGTCTAGCATTTGGGCCTTGGCCCTCCTCTCCCCAATCCAGCCTTCTGGCTGTCCGCAAAAGCCTGGGCCATGCTTCAATCTAACACAGGAAGAAGAGACTGAGACCCCCAGGCCTAGCAAAGCCAGGGGCAAGATCATCTGGTGCCCAAGAAAGCTGGAACTGAAGTCAATGTTTCCAGAATTTCTGCTGCTCTATGGGTTCTCAGGCTGCCTGGGTCAGCTGCAGGCACCAGTCATAGAATGACATGGGGGCCCTTGGGTGCTCTGAAGGCCGTGCCTGCTCCTCATCTGTGCCTGTACCCCAGAGCTGGAGTCTCCTCTGCTGAAGTCGCCGCAAGTGCCTAGCTGACACCTTGATGGCCTTAGGGCCCCTGGAACAGCTGTGGGGAAAGAAAAGTGGGGCAGGCAGTCAGGACTGCCAATGATCCCATGCTACTCTGCAGACTGGGGAATGGAGGCCTAGTGAGGAGCAGGGACTGGGGCCACGGAAGGGTGGTTACACCTAGAAGGAGGCAAAATAAACCTGTCCTGACATCCAGAGGCCTGGGTTCTGCCACTGACCGGCTGCCTGCAGATACCTGGGCCAGTCTGACTTGTTTCCTCACATGTGAAATAGGAAGAGTAACAAGGGACAAGGAGCCGGCTTTGAGAATCAAAATGGAAATGAGATCGTGAGTTAAGCAGTTTACTACATGCCCATAGGCCATGGGCTATGTGTGTCACACATGCCATTTCCTTGGTATATACAACCATTTTACAGATAAGGAACCAGGTGTAGAGAGGTGACTCAAATTGTAAGGTCACATAGGAAGTAAATGCCAGTGTCAAGATGCAATCCACATGGGCCAGATGTGGAGCTGAACCCAGGGCACCAGCGGGTAGGGAGATGATAACAATATAGCTCAAAGGTCTCCCATCCCCTGCACCCATCCCTTTGGCCCAGATGCACAAAGGTGGAGGCAGGTATAGGAAGTCAACGCCTTGGGAAAATCCCCCAATCCTCCTGGCTCTACTGTTACTTACCCTTTGTGCTCAGCACAATCCAATGGAGGAACCAGCTTGAAGCAAGTTGTGCCCAGCAGCTCCCAAAGCACGTTGTTGCCCACAGGTGGGCTATGGAGCCTCAGGAAGCGTGCCAGTCTGAGGGCAGAGGCAGGCTTAGGCTGGGACAGGGCCTCACAGCCAGGTGTCTGGCATCAGGCAGCCCACCCCTAAGGGTCCAAGCAGGCCTCACCGGCGTGTGCAGTCGCAATGGAAGAGGGGCTCTGGGGCACTATTGAGTAGCTGGAACTTGGTCTCCTGGGGCTCAATCTGGTGCTCACACTGGTCTAGATGGCGGAAGCTGCGGCAGGCCTGGTGGACACCTGGGGGTGGGTGTGGTAGTGAGGAGAGCTCAGTCCCCCAGGAGGCCCACTGATGCTCACTGCCATCCAGAAGAAACACTGGCACATGTGCTCAGTCACACACACACACACAGACTCCTTCCATCTCATGCCTTTGTGCCCACAGAGTCTCTCTCTCTGCCCCAACCCCCTCTCTCCCACACACACAAATATACACAAACACAAACACACACATGTAAGTGCTACAGTAGTGGAGGCTCAGAGTGCTGAAGCTGGTCAAGAAAGTCTTCCTGGAGACACAGGCTGATAAACTGAGGCTGAGAGGAAGAGGAGGAGGGATTGCTCCAGGCAGAAGGAACAGAACGTGCAAAGGCCCAGAGGTAAGAAAGAGCAAGTTGCCTTTGAGGAACCAAATGTTTGTGAAACTGGAGTTTTGACTGGGGAGTAGGGTCTGTGGGGCCAGTGTCTAAGGGTTCCTGGGTGTTGGGATATCATCAGCTGAGGTAAGAGGAGCCATGGTGGGGGCTCAGAGGGGAGCGACATGGTCAAGTTTGGGGTTTACAAAAATCCTTCTGGCTGCAGCATGATTTGATGGAAAAGGTTGAAAGACCCCAGGAGGAGTTTGGAGTAGGAAAGGAAGCAATGCAAGCCCCCCAAACCTCCCACATGTACAGAGGTAGAGAAATTTCCTCATATCAGGAGCCCCCAAGGTTAGGTTCTGAGCTCACCCTGGTAGTTTAGGCCACCCCGTGGCCCCTGGAGGCCTGGATGGGTGACCTCCAACTGGGCTGTGGGGGCCATATCAGACCTGAGGGAGGCCACGGGGGCCTGAAGGGCTGTGGCGTTGGCTTTGTTGGGGTGCTGGGACGCTTTCCTCTGTGGCAGCCACTTCCGAGGGTGCTGCTTCTGTCTCAGCTTGCTGGGGGCTGGGCTCTGGGGGCTAGGAGTCAGGGTAGTGGCTGAAGAGCTCCAGGAGGCATTGTAGAGGGTCTTAGGCTGTAGGCGGGCGAGGGGTATGGAGCCATACATTCTACACCTGGGAGGTGGCAATTGGTGGTAATTAGTAACCCATAATCCCTCGCACCCAGAAGCCCCCTGGGTCCATGAAGACCAAGGCTCTGTTAGTCCCATCCCTTATCCCACTGGGTTTTGTGGGACACCGGGGGGCGGGGGGAGTTCTGCATCGTGGTCCCCGCCCTGAGGGGAGGACAGGGAGGACGAGACATACAGACTGGCCTCTCTTTCTGGGCTTGGAGCCTGGGCTCCTCCTCTGGCCGAGAAGGGGCTCCAAAGGGGCAGCTACGTACCCGCCCCACCAGTACCACGCCACACACGCCTCCTGCTCCTCCAGCACAAAGCAGGGGATCTCCAGCACGTTGAAGAAAGCCATGCCAACGATGTCGGAGATGGAGTCCTGCTGGTTCTGCAGGCATTGCTGGAACCTGCCCCAGAGGCCGCACCAGAAGTGAACCATAGAGGGCCACCTGGCTCCTCCCCAACCCACCCAGTCACTACTAGCTAAGTGGTTTGGGGTCTGAAAGTCTCTTCTTCTCTCAGGCCTTAGCTTTCACACCTGCACAGTGGGGTCCAAGCTGTCTGATTTTTTAGGATTCTCTGGAATCTTAGTCTCTGCCCCTAGGAACTGGGTAACTATACCCCACCCCTGCACCTGCAGCCCCCCTGCCCTGCCAACCTGGCATCACAGTCGCAGTGGGAGATGGTGTGGAATCGGTAGTTTCGGATGCCATAGTTGTACTGGAAAGGCGAGATGTTCTGTGGGCAGAGGTCATGTTCTCGGCAGCAGAGATCCGGGCCATGGAAGATTCCTTCAGGGAGCAGAGGGGGTACCAGCTCAGCAGGGTCCTGAGCACCACACACTGGCTATGCCCACCTGGTGTCGGGAGCAGAGACCCGGTTTTCACCCAAGCCCTGACACAAATGCTCTGGGAGGCCTGAGGCCAGTCACTCTCCCTCTGTGGGACTCTCACAGTTTCAAAGCTTAAAGAGAGCACCAAGGCACGGCCCCTACTGCAAGTACCATGCAGCCCACCCAGGAGCCCTTGCCCAGAGAAAGGCCTGGCTGGGAGGAACTCTGGAGGCGGACCCAAGCTCACACCCATATTCATGAGGTCGTGAATGTGTGTGGAATGGAATGGCAAACAGGCAGGGTGTAACCTTTTTCTCTGACATGATGAGGCCTTGTCAGGATGCCAACCTGCTCCGACTCAGGTGCCAAGTCCTCCCCAACCCTACACACATATGCACAGACACCTGTGCTGAGAGTGCAAAAGAGCCATTCGTGTTTGTCACCACCTGAGCAATAGAGCATTTTACTGAGCATTTTCAAAGTGCCCAGCATTTTCCATACCCAAGCTCACGGCGACCCTGCAAGGCAGGTGTCGTTTCCATTGTCCAGGTGAATAGTGCTATACTGGAATTTAAACCCAGGCTTTTGGGTCTCAGCATCCACTTAATTTGGGTAATAGCTTTTTGGCTCAGCCAACCCCGGATCTACCCCGGCCTGGCCCCTCCCTCGGATGGTGATTAACGAGGACTCCCAGGTGTAGGTAGGACCTTTCCCATCTATGACCTAATTTAAGCATCTCATGATGAGACTTACAGTAACCCACATTTTACATATAAGGGTATCGAAGTTCAGAGTGGCTATGTCACTCCTCCAAGGACAGACAACCTGGAAAGCCTGCACTGACACGACCTCAGCCCCCCGGCCCACACACACATGGCTCACCCAGCTCCGAGGAATTTCCAGCAGAGTCCCCGACTCCACACCACAGCGTGCCAGGCATGGTCCAGCCTCTCTTTCCCCGCAGGACAGGTACTCCACTCTGTCCTGCTGCTCGCTTCTTCCTTGCCCCTGCTGGACTCCCATCAGGCCCTTGGCAGGCCTCCCACTGACTCCGAAGGTTGGCCAGGGCTCTCTGCAGCTCAGGCCCAGGGATGTGGATGAAGGAGCCCCGGGTGATCTCATCAGCACAGAGGGCACTGAAGGCTGCAGTGAGCTCTGGCTCATCCTGCCGGCTACATGCTTGCAGCTTCCCGTGCCCATCCCAGTAGGCGTGGAACAGGGCCAGTCTCTGGGCGTCCTTGCCCAAGAAACTCAGGGACCCCAAGGGGCTGCCAGGAATGGGCCTGGCCAAGTGGCAAAAGGTGCTGTCCCAGTAGAGGGCAGGAGAACCCCCCAGAACCACTCCCAGGAGGCTCAGCACCCCCAACAGCACTCCCAGAACCCCCATTCCTCCCTGACCCAACCCAGTCAGACAAAGCCCCCAGGTTGCCTACCCCTGGTGGCCCACGAGGCAGCAGCTCAGAAGCTGAGCGGAAATGGTACCCAGTAGACCCGGTGCGCGTTGGGGCCAATGAATGGAGCTTTAGGAGGAGTTGGAAGGAGGCTGGAGTATGGGGTGATCTCCGGCTTGTAACTCAATCCACCGGCTGGGCAGGATGCTGATTGGCTGAGGAGGGCACTTGCCGGGGCCCACGCCCCCACTCACCCTGCCTTTCTCATCCAGTCACCTGCTGCCAGCCCTGCCTGGTTGGGGACTATGAGAGCCAAAGCCCTGGGCCTTGGGGGCGGGGCCAAGAGAATCTGTATCTCCCTGGTGAAGGAAGAGGGTTCGGGGGCTCAGAGAGGCTCCTAGAATTTATCATTATCCTCCCACTCCAGTGGTGATGGCCACATATCCCTTCATGAAGCTAGCAGGAGGCCATGGGCCTCCTCCAGGACTGGGTGAAGGAGGTGAGGGCAGGGCTGGGGCTGTGTAGCCACCCCACTTCCCCAGGAGCTCCTAGGAAAGGAAGGCTTCTGGGAAGGGGGTGGCTATCCCTGTGCCACCTACAGTGCTCTCCTCAAGTCCTGGTTCTTAGAAAGGTTCTTATAAAGGCTCTTGGCATACCCAGGAGACTGCCTCAGAGCTCCCCACTTCCTGGGACTCCAAGCGCAGACTGTTCAGCAGCGCCCCCTCCTGCTCTGATAGATGATAGGTAGAGACACAGCTAGAGCAGGGCTTGAGAGCAACATGGAGCAGGGCTGATGCTCTGGACTTGAAAGGACTATGGTCCCCAGAGGAGCAGGCATCATGTCCCCCAAGAGATATCCATCAGGAAGGGGCTTACCCTGTACATGTTCCCAAAGCCGGGGGCGGTGCTTCTACCCATAGTGCACATGACGAAACTGAAGCTTGGTGAGCATGTGGAAACCTTAGGCCCCAGCTGGAGAGTGCAGCTCTTGAGGGACTTTGCTGGGAGATCAGGGCCAGCTGGTATAGACATCAACATCCCCCACAATCTCCATCCAAGTCTCTCCCAGGAGGATGAGCCCTGGTGAGGCAGAGCCAGGGGCAGAGCTAGAGAAAGAGAATTTGCCATGCAGAGGAAGGGGAAGGGGGCTGCAGAGTATGCAGGCCTATCTCTGTGGCTTCAGAACCAGCCTGGACCTCTGGCCCAAAAGGTCACAGCTGGGGACAATGACGAGAAGGAATGGAGCCAAGCTCCTTCTCTCCAGAGGTTGGGAAAGAGGATGGAGAGGAGAGCGAGTGATGCTGGGAAGGGAAGGGAGACCTGGAGTTCCCAAGGGCAGGCACAGAATTGAACAAAGGCAGGTCTGTCTCGGAAGAATTCCAAGGTTTGGAAACCATGGTTCGGTAACTTTCCTCAGTTGTAGGAACTGCCTCCCTGCCTCCCTGCCCCCCTTTTCCATGTTGTAGAGCCCTTGCCTGCCCATCACTCAGGGAGGCTGGGAGGTGCCACGGCAGGAACCTAACTTTCAAGATCAGACAGACCTAGCTTGGGTTCCGACACTGTGCGACCTTAGGCTTACAAGTCTTAACTGCTCTGAGCCTCAGTTTTCTCATTTGTACGATGGGCATAATCACAGTAACCACTTCACAGGGTGTTGGGGAAGACTCTCAGCACAGTGACTTTGATCCAAAACACTGTCATTAAAGCCTCAGGACACCACTTAGGCTGGAAGCAATTTATCCCAGAGAAAGCAAGTCCCAAAGTGTTCAGGCCACAGCCTCCATAATAACTAGTCCTGCTAGATTCTATGACTTCCTGTTTGTCCCTGCTCCTCTCTGGGCCTGTTTCTTCCTCTGTTCAGTGAGAGGTACAGTGGAGTTGACCTTTGAGGTCACTTCCTATCTGAGTCTCAGAGGGAGGCAGGCATCGAAGGAGGGTGTCACTGGGTTTTCCCTTCAGCTTCCACCCAGCAGCCTTGTCAGTCAGCCTACAGGACAGGCTCTGCCTTCCACCAGGATGCCCCTCAGAGGCCTCAGAGCAGAGGGTGACAAGAGCCAAACCAGCCGGACAGGACAGGGCAGGCTGGGCCCTGCAGACAGAAAGGGGGCAAAGCTTTACTCCGGGTCCCCACATCTTGGGTGGGGCAGGGTACGCAGTGGTTGCCAGCAGGGAGGGAGGTGTGGGGCCTGTGGGAGAAGGCAGTCCCTCCTCCCTCCCTGTCTGATTGTTTACTCCTATCTCCCTCCGTTAGTCCCCATCGCTCTTCTAATTCTCTCCTTTTGGCTTCTCATTCCTCTCTGTCTCCTTGTCTCTTTGCCTCTCTGAATCTGATTCTCATAATTTCTTTCTATCTCTTCCATCCCTCTGTCTCTCTCCAACTTTCTCTCTTTGACTCTACTTCTCCATCCTATTTTCTCCTCCATTTCTTTATCATTCTCTTTAACTCTTCTCTCTCTTCACAGTTGTTCACTGTCCCTCCTGCTATTTTATTCTCTCTGCCCTCCCCACTATTTCTCTCCATTTTTTCTGCCCCTCTGTCTCTGAGTATCTCATTATGCTCTCCCCACTCTCACTTTCCTTCTTTTTCCCATTTTTCTTAATTTTTCTTCCTTTCTCCTTCCCTCTTTCTGTCTCTCATCTTCTGTTTCCTCTATTTCTTTCTGTCTTTTGGTCTCTCTCTCTCTCTCTCTCTCTCTCTCTCTCTCTCTCTATATATATACTCTCTCTCTCATTCACTCCCTCTCTAGCTCTCATGTTTTTCTGTTGTGTGTGTGTGTGTGTCTGCCTCTTCTAATTCTCCTCTCTTCTACCCTTCTCTGTCTGTTCTCCCTTCCACATTCTGACCCAAGGCCCAGGACCCAGTTGGCCCCGCCCTTCCTGTTCACATTTTCCCAGCATTAGTCTCATTTGATTCTCACAACTCCTGCCCCTCCCTGGGGAGACAGACAGGGCAAGGTTTCTCATCCCACTGTCCAGATGGATACAGTGAGGCCCTAGAAGAAAAGTGACTCGCCAGGGGTCACAGAGTGAATCAGGAGAGAAACCAGATCGGACTTGCTGAGGAGGGGGGCCTCCCTTGGCCCTGGGAGACTCTCGGCTCTCTCACAGACTCCCCACTCCAGGACCTTCCACCCCACTGCCTAGAAGGTGCTCTCCCTCTGCCCCTTGGAACTGGCCCTCTCAGCCCATCCGGAAGGCTCTCTACAGCTCTCTGTGCCAGGAGACCGGTGCCAACAGTGCCTAGCTCCAGAATGTTCTGCGTTCATTCGAAAACAAATAGTTACTGAGTGTCTACTACGTACCAGGCACAGGGTGAGGGCCTAGACAGAGAGAGGAGGGGATGGGGAACAGAGTATGCTCAAGACAGGGGATGGGGAAAGAACACAACTCCTAGGGGTAAGGGTTCTGGCGGCACGGAGGAGCCAGGGCCTGGGTATCAGCTGGGTCCCCTAGGAAGCCACCACCAAGACTGAGTTAGAAGTGCAAGAAAGAGATTTATTGGAGAAAATGCCTGTGAAAGATCAAGAGAGAGGAAGCAGGAGTGGGTAGAGAAAGCCTTCAGACTGTGTTGCAGGTCTGACATCTATGGGGAGAAAGAAGGGAAGGAGGGCTGGGTACATTGCAGTGCCACTCCAAGTCTCTGCCAGCCAACAGGGAGCACTGGTACAAACACTGCCTGCAGAAGAGCCCCAGCGGGCAGAAGTGACCAAGCCCTAGTGCCCCAGCTGAGCCCAGTCATTGGTTGGGGGCTGCTCAGGAAGAGAGTGGCACCCGCTCCAGTGCTGCTGCAGATGCTGATGGCTGCCACACCTGGGAACTTAGTCACCCATTTGGCTGGGGCAGCCCCCACTGCAGACTACGAAGGGTAACCCAATGGGGCAGATGGAGTCTGGCACTGGGGGAAGAAGCCCATAAGGCAGTCGTTTTCCAGAAGATGCCAGGGCTAAGAAGTAGAAATCTGTGGCTACAGGACCATCCCCAGAAGATTTCCAGGTAGAAGACTAAGGCCTTCTGTCAACAGCCATATGAGCGAGCCACTTGGAAGCAGAGCCTTAAGGCCCAATCAAGCCTTCAGATGAGAATAGCACCACCTGACATTTTTTTTGGGGGGGGGGAGGATAGCTTTATTGAGACATAATTCATATACCACAAAACTCACCCATTTAGTGTGTACACTTTAGTAATTTTAAGTATGTTCATAGTTGTAAAACCATTACCATTACCTTCACCAGAACATTTTCATCATTCCTAAAAGAAATTCTGTAATCGGTAACAGTCATTCTGCCTTCCTCTCTCCTCCTAACTCTGAGAAGCCACTAATCTATTTTCTATCTACATAGCATTGGTTATTGTGCACATTTCATATAAATGAAGTCATGTAATATGTCTTTTGTGACTAGCTTCTTTCACTCAGCATGTTTTCAAAGTTCATCTGTGTTGTAGCATGTATCAGGACTTCATTCCTTTTTAGGACTGGATAATATCCCATTGTGCAGATACACCCCATTTTGTTTATCCATTCATCAGCTAATGGATATTTGGATTGTTTTCACTTTGGGGCTATTATGAATAATCCTTCTATGAACATTCATGTAAAAGTTTTTATGTAGACAAATTTTTTTATTTCTCTTGGGCATCTACCTAGTTGTGGAATTGCTGGGTCATGTGGTACTTCTATCTTTAACCATTTGAGGAACTGCCAGACTGTTTCCAAAGTGGCTGCCTCAGTTTATATTGTCACCAGCAGTGCATGAGAATTCTGATTTCTCCACATCCTTGCCAACATTTGTTATTGTCTGTGTCACAGCCATCCTAGTGTGTCTGAAGTGGTTTTGGTTTGCATTTCTCTGTTGGCTAATGATGTTGAGCATCTTTTCATGTACTTATTGGCCATTTGCATATTTTCTGAAGGAATCTGGCAGACATCTTTACTGTAACCTCGTGAGACCCTGAGCCAGAACCACTCAACTAAACTACTCTTGAATTCCTAACCTTCAGAAGTTATGTGAGATAATAAATGTTTGTTTTGACACTAAGTTTTGAGATATTTATTACACAGCAATACATAACTAACACAGAAACATTCAGAAACACGTCATGGGTTCCTACTATTAACGCTATTAAAAGCCCCAGCCAATGCAATAATACAAAAACAAGAAAAACAAATTGTCAGATTTTGAAAGGAAGAAACAAAAGTCATTGTTTGTAGACTGATTTTTCTACCTAGAAACTCCAGGTGTATCCAATACCTGGGGTGGGTCAAGCAGTGCAGTGGAATGGAATAAGCCTGAGAGAAATACAGATTTGAATCTTAATTTTTCCCTTACTTTCTGTGTGATCTTGGGCAAGTCCTTCTGCCTCTGGGTCTCATTAGTAAAATGAAGATTAGAATAGTAATTATTCATGAGGATTAATATGAGTGTATATAAAGTGCTTCAGTGATTGATATGCAGTAGTAGCCTTTGACTACTGTATATGTCAGTAGGATCTCCATTTAGGAGGGGATTTGAAGGCAGGGGCCAGGCAGGATTGCAATGTGACTGATGCCCAGTTCCCCAGCCTGCAGAATGTGGGCCCCTTCTATTCCCTCAACCAACTCCAGCCTGCTAGTGGGGTCCTAAGAGGCTCAACAGATCCTTATCCATACTTTGGGTTCAACCCCTGGTTTTACTTCCCCTCACTGTGCAGCCTTGGGCAAGTCATTCACCTTGGCTGAATCTCCATGATGTAATTTACTCTTTGGGATGCTCATGCCTGCCTTTCTTTCTTTTCGGGGGTGTAGTGAGGATCAGGGGATGAAAAAGGAGCTCACCAAGGGAGAAGAACCCACATTATGCCATGAATAGCCCATATGAGTTCTTCATGTGGTATGAGACCCCACCTTCAGAGCTGTAGGAAAATCCAACAGGAACAAAGGGGCAGAATGGGCACTGATAGCTCTGTCTAGCTAGACATGGGAGCCACAAAGGAACTTGGAGTATGGGACAGAATGATACTGAGTGGAAAGTTATCACTCCTCCTGTTCAGATGGCACTTGACATTAACATTCTCACCACACCCAAGTGGTAGAGTTACCAGATAAAATATAGATGCCCAATTAGATATGCATTTCAGAAAACAATGAATAATTTTTACTGCAAGTGTATGCCCCAAATATTGCAATTACTTTTTGGTTATCTGAAATTCTAATTTAACTGGTGTCCTGTGATTTTATTTGCTACATCTGGCAACCCTACCCAGCAGGGACGAGGATAAGGAGGGCAGCAACTCTTCACCCAACTTCACAGTGAAGGCACTGGGAGACAATTGGACTTGTCCAAAGCTCTGCGGCTTATTATCCACTCTCTCATTTCACACAGGGCTCTCTGGCTGAGTTTGAAACCTGAGCTATTTGTTGACTTTAACTCAGAGAATTTAGCTCACATCTTCTCCTTCCCTCTTAGGATTGGCCTGGCCCTTGGGGCCCTTGAGAGACCCTGGGAGTCTAACTCACTCAAAAGGATGAAGAGAGTGGGTGGGGAGCATAAAAGGAGGATCAAGCAGCTCAGAGGAAGGTCTGACAGCAGAATTTGGTCCTTGGTAGACTAAATAAAAACTCTCCCATTTCTATAGCCAAGGACTCATTTTCAAGCACAGTTTTATCTGTGAATTTGCCCAAGGTCAACCACAGAAGGGAGTTGTAGCTAGGACCAGACCTTGAGTCTCTTGATACCCAGGGCTCTCCTTGCTGCTCTGGGGTCTGGACAAGAGGACCCAGGGAGCTGCCCTTTCATCTTTAGACCAGGGAGATTGGAGCAAGAAGAAATGGGGGCAGTAGGGTGGGCCCTGATTTTGGTCCAGCCCTCAGAATTTGGTCCAGCCTCTGCTGTCACCTAGTGGGCATCCAAAGCCAGTGCCTCCTAGAGAAACTGAACGAGGACGGCTGTCTGCATTTTTCTGGTCTTTTCTTACACTTGCCTGGTCTTTCTCCTCTGGGCTCTACCTTCTGGCTCACTGTATGACCCTGACAAGCCCTTTGCCTTTCTGGATCTCAGTTTTCTCTCTTAGAACAAGGGTTCTCCAAATGGTGGCAGGCCTGGTCTTTCCAAAACACAAGCCTGGCCAGGTCTATCTCCTGACCTGGCCCTGGCCATCATGAAGCCTGCCATGTCCTGCAGGATCTGAGCCTGGCTGACATCACCAGGTCCCCACTTCTCTGTTCCACCCACACAGAGTTATTTTTATTTTCTCAATCACCAGGCTCTCTTAGGACTTTTGCACATGCTGTTCCCTTTACCTAAAACACTTTTCCCGCTCTCTCACCTAGCTTGTTCCTACTCATCTCATCCTTTAAGTGTCAGTTTAATCACTTCCTATAGGAAGCTCTCCTCCCTGATGTTCCCAAACCAGAATGGGCAAGCGTGCTTTAGGTCCCCACTGAGGACTGACTGAAGTCTCGAATGGGATATGACCCTTGGAAGAGGTTAAATGGCAGTCCATTCAGGCCAGGGTGCTTGGGGAACACTGTGCAGAGCCATGGGCTCATGGTTCAAAGCAACCTGATTTCTCACCTAACTCTGCCATTGTTGGGCACTGTAAATATCAGCTAATGACTCCACCTCTATGAGTCCCTATTTTACAGGTGAATAAATCAGCCTCTGTTTACCCGAGCACTGAACAAAAAAGAACTCTAATGACAGCCACAAATGTAATTTTAAATTTCCTAGCCACAGTTTAAAAACAGATGAAATCAATTTTAATAATACATTTTATGTAATCCATGTGTAAAATACTATTTCAACATGTAATCAACACTTTAAAATTATCAATGAGCTATTTTACATTTTTTTCATACTAAGACTTTGAAATATGGAGAGTATTTTACACTTACTGCGCTTCTCAATTTGGATTCCACATTTCAAGCACTCAGTAACTACGTGAGGCTAAAGTCCACTGTATTCAACAATACAGCTCTGTATCTTGATCTGTATAGTGCTTACATGGATGTGTATGTAAAACTTCGTGAAGCTTTTTTTTAATAATTTGTGTATGCAAATTATAAATAGTGAGGGGAAAAAAAAAGAGTGTTTTCCAGGTTTCTGGCCTGAACCTAGATAGACAAAGGGCGGAACAATTTCCTGAGGTGGGGGAGGCTGAAGGTGAACAGATGGGGTGCAGGGTGAGGGAAAGCAGAGTGTTCCTCGTTGCCCCCAGACCCTGGGAGTTTCCAGTCACCGAATCAGCTTTGCTGCCTCCTGGTGGCCATGTAGCAGGTGGCAGGCAGCCTTTGGCCTTGGTGCCTGGGCCTTATGCCCAAGACCTGAGAGAGCATTGCTGTGTTGGGAATATCCCAGAATCCTCTGAGAAAAACATAACTCCTAGAAATAGGGCCCGCCTGACCCAGTACTCAGAAGATTCCAGAATATGGCCCTGATACCACCTAGTGGCCATGTCTCTAAACAAATAATATTATCCAGACCTGACCCTGGGGACTCAGGCTGGTTCATTCTGATCCTGACCCATGTGAGACACTGCCCTTGGCCAGCAGGGTCACCATGTGGACAGAGCCCTGGGCCAGGCCCCAGCAGGAGGCAGAGGAAATGGATCTTAAGCTGCCCTGGAGCAGGAGGCTTGATAACAATGAGCTTCAGCCTAACCTTAGGACAGAGAATGAGAGGATCTTGAGGCCCAGAGGTTAGGCAACATGCCTGAAGGCACACAGCAAGGATTTGCACATTTGCCCTGAGTCGGATAACCAATGAGACCATGCTCCTAACTGATCTACCTCCTCTGTGGAAGGGTTGGGGTTGAGGATTATGGGGTACTTCTTCTGGCTTATTCTCTCTTCTGTCTGTACACATGGTCTTCTTCTCTGAGCCTTCTGTACCTAAGAGGAGAGATGGCCTGGGGTGGGATGGGGGTGGGAACAGGCCAAATCAAAAGCCTGCTTCCTTAACCCTCCCCGAAATTACCTAATACAAGCCCAAATCCTAAATATGTCCTTTCTAATATAGATGTTACTTAGATGCCTCCATTACACCACCCTTCAACCCCAGGTCAGGTGAAGAGACTAGAGAAAAAAGTGATGCCGCATACACCTACCTCACCACCTATCAGAGCTGAGCTGGTTCCTGGGATCTTCTCTCCCAGAATTGAACAGTGAAGGAGAGAAACCTGTGAGTCTTAATAGATCAAATAGGCCAGAAGGTCCCACAGATTCCCTGATCTCCCTGTCTCAGGTCCTCAGTCATACCCTCTTCTACCCAATAACTTGACTTTCCCATTACTCAATCTTCCTGGCCCCTCAAACCCTTGACTCAGGTCCCTGCTCCCTCTGAGGCCCTGCAATGGCCTTGTGCTTCTAATCTCCGTCCCTCTGCACTCTGGAGAAGATTTGAATGCTCCTGCATGGATTCCCACACACCCCCTGACCCAGCCTTTTCCTTCCTTTCCAGTCCCATCCCTCCCATCATCTCTTCACAGCCCCTACTCTCTGGGCCAGGGTAGTGAGGCAGCATTTCAATAGGAGCAGGTTTTGAAGGCAGATTCCAATTTTGAGCCTGATTCTTACCAGCTGTGTGGCCTTGGGTATGTTGTTTTACTTCTCTTGGCCTCTAGCTTATCATATGTAATAATACTTGCTTCACAATATGGGATGAGGATCAAATTGCATATATCTCTTACTTAGCACAATGTGTGGCACATTAATAAACATTCAATAAATATCAGCTGCCATTATTAATATTACTATTAGAGGAGTAAGAGGGGATGGGGGCAGGAGGAAAATTAGGACTAAACTGAGAATCCTTGGGATGCTCAGAGCAAGCAGAGGAAGAAATCAGAACATTTCTATTTATTTTATTCTTTCTCACTGGAATGAATTTTTTTTTAGCACAATTTGTTGTAGGCATCAAATAATATGAAATCCATGCTGGGCCTCAGCAGGATAAATGTAAATATCACCAAGAGGGCTTCTGGGGTCTTTAAGTACCTTAGTGTGCTAAAGCACAGAAGATATAGCTTGACATATTTTTGAAGTTGAAGTTCTTCCAAGTTTGGTGGTTCCAATTCTGTTATTTCTTGGGAATGTTTTTAAGAACAAAAACATGAAGAAATAAACAGTGCTGGTTCCCTAAGATTAAAGTTTCAGGAATGTGGTTATCGTGTTCCAGAAAAGACCATGAGAATGACCTCATTTCTGACAAAGAAAAGGTTGAACTCTTTAGTCTGCCTTGTGGGCTGAACAAAAGGAGCAAAGGGAAACATAATCAGCAAGTTTGTCTTAATTGAAGCTGATGGCTTTAACGTCTTTTCATAATGATGGTGCTGACTTTTTCAAAGGAGGTAATAGCTCAAGCAGAAATTTTTAAAAGTACACCGAGAGTTAACTCAGTGCTAAGCCTGTTCTATATCCTCACAACAATGTTCTGAGGTAGGAATTAATCTCTTCATTTAGCAGATGAGGAAACAGAGCCTTCTGTAAGTGAAACTGCTGTCTAAAGTCATATAGCTAGTGAGCATGGATGCTTTCAATGCCCTCCAATTAAAGACCTCCACGAACACACCTAAGTTTCAACAAATTGGGTTTATTACTTGTTACAATGAAGGCGGTGGATGTGAACCATGAGAAATGATGAGGCATCTCAATAATAGTGTTGAAAAAGACATTTAGGATTTAATTTGCGGGATTTTTGAGAAACCAGTGTTTTGATCTGGATTGGATACTATCTATGATTGGGTACCTCGATAAATCTTATCTAGGAGGGAAGACTAGACTGAGACTGAAGCTGTAATTGGTAGAGAAGCAGCAATCTTTATATGAGCCAGGATAGGGAAATGTTTGATCACTTTCGCAGTTTAGACAATGCTCATGTTTTGTCTGGTTCAGACACGATTATGGAGAGATCCTGTTATTGTCTTGATCCATCACAGTCACAGAGTGGCCGTATCAGATGTTGATGTTCTGTGACATTTTTATGCTCAATGGAATGCCAAGGCCAACCAATGAAGGCCAGGCCAGCTCCTGGATATCAGGGGCTATTTTTCTTTTTATCAGAGGCTGGACTCAAATCCAGGTTTGTGTGACTAGACACATACTTTGTGTTATTCCTTGTTCACAGGAACCTGAGAGGAAGCCTGGCAGATTAGGAATCTCAACTATGAGTTGTTTATTTCATCTACTACCTTCACCCCCTACTCATAACCAATCCCTAATACAGTCCCTGAGATAACTGTAGGCACTTAATTAATGTTTGTTGAATTAATGTAACAATGCAGATGGGTGTCAAGAACTCCAAAGAACAACTTCTTGGGTGCAAATTACAGCTCCACCACCTATCACTATGTGATTTGAACTTTTAATTAAATGATAAAATTATGAAACTTTTAAAAGTTTTCCTTTAACCATTTGTAAAATGGAGATAATCACCAAAACTATTCATAGGGCTGCTGTGAGAATCAAACAAGCCATTAGCATGTGCTTAGTTAAGCTCAGTAAATGTTAGCTATTACTATTTTCAAGATAAGTAATCCATTGCTGAGAGTTCTGGTCAAGATGATGAAGTAGGTAAATGCTGTGCTTGCCTTCTCCCATGACTACATTAAACTTACAACTAAATTATAGAATAATCAATCTAGAGAACCATCTGAACACTAGCTGAAAAGAACTCCTATAACTAAAGATATAAAGAAGAGGCCACATCGAGACTGGTAGGAGGGGCAGAGATATGAAATGGGCTGGGCCCACAACCACATGTAGCAGTTGAGCATCAGGAGGGATATCTCAGCCATGGATGTTCCCCTGGAGGAGCAAGGGGTCCCTATCCCACACTGGACTCCCCAGCCCAGTGTTCCAGTGCTGAGGAATCTCCACAAAATTTAACTGTGAAATTGACTGCAGGGATTCCTATTGTCAAGGTGAGATAGATGGCTGCTACAAACCCAGACATCCCCTTAAAAGGCTGCACACAGACTCACTCACTCGCAGGCATTCACCCTGGGCTCCATGGAGGGACAACGACTCAGGAGGTTCCAGAGACATATAGAAAGACTGAGTTGTATAGCTTCAGGGCGAGGGCTGAAGTGACAGCCACCTGTGTTGAGCCCTCCCCCAACATAGACAAATCTGAATCTGCATTGGCATGGTGAACCCTACTCGCTCCACACTAGTGACTCTCTCAGATGCCTCCCCACCCAGCTCATGCACCACTGGAGGCACTTTCGGTGGCTGAGCCTTACGGGTAGCCAGCAGATGATCTAGGGCCTTGGGTTGCCCTGAGTCTTTTGCTGAACTGCCCCAAGCCCAGCTGGCCTCAGTTAGAATGGCCTCTCTCATGTGCCTCCAGGTCCAGCACAAGCAGTGACCAACCACAGATAGCTTTGTAACTCCTACCAGGTAGCCGTGGTCCAGTCAGAGGCAGTGGCTGACCTTAGTCTACACAGGAGCCCCTCCCAAGAGGCCCCAGAACCAACATACCTGGAGGTCGGCTTCAGAACACAACAGAGAGCTACCCTGATTAGCCCTCCCAAGCAGCATACCCAAATGGTAGTCTCAACAGGCACACAAGTCCACTGAAGCAAATCCCACTCCATAGAGTCAGCCCCACACAGCAGTTCATTTGCTGTGGGTGTGGCCAATCCTCACAGCCAGTCAGCCTAAGAGTTAATTCCACTCACTGACATGCCAATAGCAATCAAGGCTCAATTACAACAAGAGGGCACACACAACCCACACAAGGGACAAGCAACCTACCACTGGTTTAAGGATGCTCAATGAACTTAAGGGGAAAATAGATGATCTCAGTGAGAACTTCAACAATGAGATGGTAAGCATAAAAAAGGACATAGAAAACATAAAAAAAGAAGCAATCAGAAATGAAGAATTACTACACTAGAAGGAATCAACTGCAGGTTAGATGAAGCAGAGGATAGAATCAGTGAATTAGAAGATATGACAAGACACCCAATTGGAACAGCAAAAAGAAAAAAGAATTTTTAAAAATGAGGATAGTTTAAGAGACCTCTTGGACAACATCAAGCATAACAATATTCGCATCACAGAGGTACGAGAAAGAGAAGTGAGAAAGCAAGGGATTGAGAATGTATTTGAAGAAAATTTCCCTAACCTAGTGAAGGAAATAGACATACAAGTCCAGGAAGCACATGTCAGTGATGAACCCAAACAGATCTACACCAAGACACATCATAATTAAAATGCCAAAGGTTAAAGACAAAAAGAGAATCTTAAAAGCAGCAAGAGAAAGCAACTAGTTACTTACAAGAAAGCTCCCATAAGACTGTCCGTTGATTTCTCAACAGAAACTTTGCAGGCCAGAAGGGACTGACACAAAATATTCAAAGTGATGAAAAGCAAGGACCTACAACCAAGACTACTCCACCCAGCAAGGCTATCAATTAAAATCAAAGGTGCGATAAAGAGCTTACCAGACCAAAAAACAGCTAAATTCATCACCACCGAGCCAGTATTACAAGAAATGTTAAAGGGACTTTTTTAAGAAGAAGAAAGGGGAGAAGAACATAAATATGAATAATAAAATGGCAATAACTATGTACCTATCAATAATCACTTTAAGTGCACGAGATTAAATGCTCCAATCAAAAAACATAGGGATGGATAAGAAAACAAGACCCATACATATGCTGTCTACAAGAGACCCACTTCAGATTGAAAGACACACACAGACTGAAAGTAAGGGGATGGAAAAGATATTTCATGCAAATGGAAATGGAAAAAAGCTGAGGTAGCAATACTTACATCAGATAAAATTGACTTTAAAACAAAGGCTATAATAAGAGACTAAGAGGGACATTACATGATCATAAAGGGATCATTCCAACAAGAGAATATAACCCTAGTAAACATTTGTGCACCCAACTTGGGAGCACCTAAATATATAAAGCAAATACTGATTGACATAAAAAGAGAGGTCAACAGTAGTAAAGTCATAGTAGGGAACTTTAATACTCCCATTGAAACCAATGTACAGATCTCCCAGACAAAAAAATCAATAAGGAAACAGCAGCCTTACATGACACACAAGACCAGATGGATTTAATTGATATTTTTAGAGCATTTCCTCCTAAGCAGCAAATATACATTGTTCTCAAGTGCATATGAAACATTTTCCAAAAAAGGCCACATGTTAGACCACAAAACATGTCTCAATAAATTTTAGAAGACTGAAATAATATCAAGCATTTTCTCTGATCACAATGGTATGAAACTAGAAATCAACTACAAGAAAAAAATTGAAAAACACACAAACACATGGAGGCTAAATAACGTCCTACTAAACAATAAATGGGTTAACAATGAGATCAAGAAAAAAAATCAAAAGATACTTTGAGACAAATGAAAATGAAAACAAAATGATGCAAAATTTATGGGACAAAGCAAAAGCAGTCTTAAGAGGGAAATTCATAGCAATGCAGACCTACCTTAAGAAACAAGAAAAACCTCAAATAAACAGTCTAACTTTACACTTAAAGGAACTAGAAAAGGAACAACAAACAAAGCCCAGAGTGAGTAGAAGAAAGGAAATAATAAAGATCAGAGAAGAAACAAATGAAACAGAGAAGAAAACCAATACAAAAGATCAATGAAACCTAGAGCTGATTCTTTGAAAAGATAAACAAAATTGATAAACCTTTAACTAGACTCATCGTGGAAAAAAAAAGAGGACCCAAATAAATAAAATCTGGAATAAAAGAGGAGTGGTGACAACTGACACCACAGAAGTACAAAGGATTATAAGAAAATACCACGAGCAATTATATGCCAACAAACTGCATGATCTGCAAGAAATGGATACATTCCTAGAAACATACAATCTTCTTAGACTGACTCAAAAAGAAACAGTAAATCTAAACCAACCAATTACAACTAACAAAATCAAATCAGTAGTCAAAAAACTTCCAGCAAACAAGAGTCCTGGACCAAATGGCATCACAGGTGAATTTTACCAAAAATCCAAAGAAGAATAGGTGTATATTCTTCTCAAACTATTCCAAAAATTTCAAGAGGCAGGAAGGCTCCCAAGCTCATTTTATGAGGCCACCATTACTCTGATTCCTAAACCAGACAGGGACATTACAAAAAAAAGAAAATTATAGGCCATAATATCCCTGATGACCATAAATGTAAAATTCTCAACAAAATATTAGCAAACCAAACTCAGCAATACATTAAAAAAGATCATACACCATGATCAAGTTGGATTTATTCCTGGGATGCAAGGATAGTTCAATATCCACAAATCAATTAATGTGATACACCACATAAACGAAAGATAAAAATCATATGATTATATCAATAGATGCAGAAAAAGTGTTTAACAAAATCCAGCATCCATTTATGATTAAAAACTCTCAGCAAAGTGAGAATAGAGGGAACATATCTTAACATAATAAAGCCCGTATATGACAAACCCACAACTAACATCATATTCAATGAGGAAAAGATAAAAGCATTTTCCATAAGATCAAGAACAAGAGAAGGATGTCCACTTTCACCACTTTTATTCAACATAATTTTGGAAGTCCTCGCCACAGCAGTCAGAAAGAAAAGAAGGAAGGAAGGAAGGAAGGAAGGAAGGAAGGAAGGAAAGAAGAAGGAAAGAAGGAAAGAAAGAAAGAAGAAAGGGCATCCAAATTGGAAAGGAAGAAGTAAAACAGTCCTTATTTGCAGATGACATGATACTATCTACAGCGAACCCTAAAGATTCCAGCAAAAAACTAGAACTGATAAATGAATTCAGTAAAGTAGCAGATACAAAATTAGAATTCAGAAATGTGTTGTATTTTTATATACCAATAATGAACTACCAGAAAGAGAAATTTAAAAAACAATCCCATTTACAATTGCATCAAAAACAATAAAATACCTAGGAATAAATTGAACCAAGGAGGTAAAAGACCTCGGAAAATTATAAGTCACTGAAAAAATAAATTGAAGAACATACAAATAAATGGAAGCATATACTGTGTTCATGAATAGGAAGAATTAACATCATTAAAATGGCCATACTACCCAAAGCAATTTGCAGATTCAGCGCAATCCCTACCAAAATACCAATGGCATTTTTCGCAGAACTATTCTGAACAAATAATCCTAAAATTTATATGGAACCATAAAAGACCCCGAAGAGCCATGGCATTCTAGAGAAAGAACAAAGTTGGAGGTATCACACTACCTGATATCAAACTGTACTATAAGGCTATAGTAATCATACACATTCTGTTGTCATGTCTTGTTAGTCTCCTTTAAACTGGAAGAGTACCTCCGCCTGTCATTGTCTTTCATGATACTTATAGCTCTTTTGCAGTGTCCCTCTATTTTGGTTTATTTCATGCTTTCTCATGAGATTCAGGTTATGCATTTTGGACATAAGTACCACAGAAGAGAGGTGGTATCCTTGGTGCATCTTATTAGGAGGCACGTGATCTCTACTTGACCTATAACTGGTGATATTAACATAACACTTTGATTCACTCCTTCTGTGAGGTTACACTGCTGTAAAAATATGATTTTCCCTTTGTAATCAATAAGTAACTTATGGGAGACAATTTTACTATGTAAATATCCCATCCCTCCAGTTTTACCATTTGTTATTGATTTTTCTAACTCGGGTTTAAGGAAATTGGCATTCTACTAAAAGGAAGAATTTTCTCTTTACTCCTATTTATTTATCCACATGATTTATATCAGTAAAGACTCACAGGTTACCATTTTATCCAGATAGTTTTACTCTGTTACTATCAATACCTATTCTGACGCTCAAATTGCCCCAATTCGGCCAGTGGAATCTCCTTCGAGTTAGCCTCGTGTCCTTTGACAGAGTCCCATGATTGGGATTCCCATCATCCTTACATTCTGGTGCAACAAGATGTTCCAAGCTTATCTGGAAGTTTCTCTGCCCTGACCCAGGCGCTTTGAAAAGCTGCCAACCAGCCTCTATGTTCACCTCCACTTCCTACCTCCAGGCGGAACCTTAGAGTCTCCTGCGTGGGCCGGGAGAACAGCACAAAGGACCAACCTTTTCCGGTTGCGGCCGGAAGTCTCTCGGAGAGAGGAGGTTCTGTGTCAGGTGACCCGAGTCCGCGTAGGAGGGGTCCGAGGTCCGGCCCAACCGACTTGAGTAAGCTGACAGACTCGCGAAGCCCACGGCTGACGGAGGCCTTGGTGGCGTTAGCTGAGCAGCGGCAGGTACTTGGGCTGAGGGGAAGGGGAGCGCTAGGGGCCATCGAGACTGAGGGACGCGGGCGGAGGACAGGGTTCCGCCTTCTCCGGCCCCCGGGCCGCGACACCTGAGCTCAGGGGACAAACCTGGCTCTGCCTGGGGCCTTCCATTCCAAAAGAGAGGTCGACTGGTGTTGTGATCTTTCGTCCCGTAATTATAGTTTCGGGAAACTGAGGCTCCCCACGAGTTCTCCTTTCCAGGCAGGGACTCACTCGAGTGTCTTCCGCTCGCGGCCGCCTCTCTCATGTAGATGTGCCTTTAATGAGTTTGCCCCGAGTGGAGAAGCCGGCGGGGCCGGGAAGCGTGGTGAACAGAGATGGGCTTGGGAGGAAAGAGACCCGTTTTCGAGACTTCGCCGCCAATAGCCAATTGTGCGATCTGGGCCAAATCCCTTCCCTGTGCTGGGCCTCAATATCATCATTTGTAAAACAGGGCAATGTTTCTCAAAATACTTTTCTTCTCCCATCCGCTTTGAACTGCCATGTGGGTGCATGCTTTGCCTTGGGGGACGCAAGACCTCTTATTTTGAATCTGGGTCGCAATATGAGAAACTGCGTTTTGAACAGACGCCTGGGGGGCGGGGTGGGGGGGGGACAGGGCGGTCCTGTACTTGCTGATGTTTGAAGCTCACTGATGTTAAGTGCTTTCCTGCCGTGAGTACTAGATACCCGTTCTTTGCTTTGAGGCAGCTGGAGCCTCTTCAGGATCTTTGAAAGAACTGGTCTTTATCCCAGAAAGGGGAAAATGGAAGGGAACTGTCTCTAAAACCTGAAAAAAAAAATAGTTATGGTGAAGAGGGCTTCTATGTCATCTTTGCGGTCGAAAGAGGCTGAACTGAGACCAATAGGTGGATTCTACAGGAAGATTTTGACTTAATAGAAGAACTTAATGCTAGTCATAGGTGACCAGCAGTGGAATGGATTGCCTCCAAAGGTAATGAACTCCCTGTTGAAGGAGGTGTACAAGTATTAGATGACAGTCCTTTCCAACTTCAAAGTGTCTGATTTTGAGTAGTTATTTTGAATCTTTTTGACTGACTGACTTTTTTTGTCTGCTCTCTTTTCCTGACACCTCCATCCCCCCAGCCTACATCTTCTGGAAGTAAGGCCAGTGGGTCTGAATGTGATACATCTTATAAAATCTCTCCCTGGTTGTCCTGTGAACCATCCTTTTCAAGGACTTTGGAATGGCCCATCTGATGAGGGCTCCTTAAAATGTTTGTTGAGTGAATAACCAAGCAAGGTCCCCACCGCATTGGTTTGTAGTTTATTTTCTTAGAACAACTTGGAAATGCCTCTAAAGAGTTTGTTTGATCAAGAGAAGCCAGTGAACTCTTTGGATCACACAATTGAGTCTCAGACCGATCCCTTGAGGTTGTTTAGGCCAGCCGTTCCTCCCTGAGACATAAATCTCTATCCTTTCTCCAGCAGTGTGCTGTATAGATGTTTTGTCTGCCAAGATAATTTTGCAGTCTGTTGACTAACATTCCAGCCAGCATTTAAAATCATTCCGTTTTGTGGACTCAACATACCAGTTCATCCTCACTTAGGGATAATCTTCAGATAATGCTTCTAGTGTATCTTTAGTTTTGTAATCAAATATCAAAGCTCTTTATTTTGTGATTAACTCCAAGATCACTTTTTGAAAACCTGTTAGAATGCTTATGTTGCCCTTTGGAGCTAAGATTCCATATTATGATCCAATACTGTTCACATGCTTCCTGCCCCGCAAAAGGTTGAGTGAGTTTCAGCCAAGACTTTCTATCTGTGTTTATCTTCTTGCCTTGTTTGTTTTTCCTAGTATTAAAAAAAAGAAAAAAAAAGTTGTGAAATGCTTATTCAGATATCATCCAGGTGCTGGGTAAAATAATTTTAATTTGGTGGTGTTTTTAAAACTTCTCAATCTGAAAATGTCTTTTTAAAAAAGTACCTGGATCGACATTTACATAGTGTGTTATTCAGGCCACTAGTATGAAGAGATGCTTCCAAAAAAAGTGTCCTATGGTAATAAGTTTGGAAAAAGCTACATGTGCATTATCCCTTTTATGGAGGGATATAGTACCCTATAGTACCATAATAAAGTATATAGTACCATAATAAAGGCACTGAGATATCCTGTAATAAAGAAATATGTCTAACCTTGTTTAATCTGTTGCCAAACTTAATTGATGTGAAGCACCTCTTTTTTTTTTAATTGAAGTGTACATTGGCAAATTCTGACCTAGAGCAAAAGTCTGCAATATATGGCTTGTGGTCCAAATCTGGCCCCACTGCCTGTTTTTGCATGGCCTGTGAGCTAGGAATGTTTTTTACATTTTTAAGTGATAGGGAATAAAGCAAGAGAAAATAATATTTTATGATATATGAAAATTATAGGAAAATCAAATTCATGTCCATAAATAAAGTTTTATTGGAACACGGCCATACTTGTTTATTTGCATATTGTCTTTGGCAACAGACTTAAGTCATTGCCCCAGAGACCATATAGTCTACAGAGTCTAAAGTTTTTACTGTATGATGCTTTACAGAAAAAACCTGCCAGCCCCTAACCTGTATCACATACATTTTTTAAACTTTCTATTTTGAAATAATTATAGACTTGCAAAAAGAATACACAGACTTCCTATATACTCTTTACCCAGCTTTCTCTAATGTTCACATTTTACGCAGTCATATTAAAATTATCTAAAGAATAAATTTAACATTAATACAACACTAACTAATCTGTAGACTTTATTCAAATTTTGCCACCTGTCCTACTAATGTTCCTTTTCTGCTCCAGGATCCAATTCAGTTTGTATTTAGTTGTCAAGTCTCTTTAGTACCTTTCAGTCTGAGACTGTTCATAAGTCTTTTTTTTTTTTTTTTGTCTTTCATGACTATAAACTTTTGAAAAGGATTGGCCAATTATTTTGTAGACTGTCTCAAATTTTTTTTGAGCTGGAATTCACCTATCATAAAATTCATCATTTTAAAGCGTACAATTCAGTGGTTTTTAATATGTTCATAAGGTTGTGCAACCATCACTACTATCTTAATTCCAGATCATTTTTATCACCCCAGGAAGAGACCCTGTACACATTAGCAATCACTCCCTATTCTTTCTTCTTGCCATCCCCTGCAACCATTAATCTAGAACCATATAGTATGTGGCCTTTTGTGTGGTTTCTTTAAGCATGTTTTCAAGATTCATCCATGTTGTAGCATATATCAGTACTTCATTCCTTTTACGGCTAAATAATATTTCATTGTGTGACTACACCACATTTCATTTATCCATTTATCATTTGATGGACATTTGGGTTGTTTCCATCTTTTGGTGACTGTGAATAGTGCTCCTATGGTTATTCATGTACAAATTTTTGTTTGAACATATTTTCAGTTTTCTTGGATGTGTATATCTAGGAGTAGAATTGCTGGGTCATATGGCAACTCTGTGTTTAACTTTTTGAGGAACCACCAAGCTGTTTTCCACAGCAGCTGCACCAATCTACATCTCCATTAGCAATATAGGAGGGTTCCATTTTCTCCATGTCCTCTTCAACACTTGTTATTGTCCTTTTTTAAAATTATATATCCACCCCAGTGGATGTGAAGCAGCATCTCATTGTAGTTTTTATTGCATTTTCCTAATGACTGATGCTATTGAACATCTTTTTCGTGTGCATATTGGCCATCTGTATATCTTCTTTGGAGAAATGTCTGTTCAGATCCATTGCCCATTTTGTAATTGAATTGTTTGTCATCATGTATAATCTTGCATGTAAATATTCAAAGAGTTTGCAGATCCCCTGATCTTAATGGAGTTGGATTTGGACATGCTGAAGTGCAGAGTAAGTTGTCTATTTGAAACCGCTGACCATACAGAGCTTGGCTCATCCCCAAGTACTGCTGACCATGCAGAGCTGGGGTGGCCATGGTCAAGTGAAAAAGGTACCACAGCATCATCCAAGATGTGACAAGACCAATAGGGGATCCTGCTGTTTGGGAGCTACTCTAGTGTTTGGTCAGAGCACAGAGTAGAAGAGTAGGTAATGGCTTGGGACATGCGGGACTGGTGATAGCCTTGGGCAGCTGCTTGTGGTGGCAGAGCTATCAGTGCACCCACGCCTCTTTTGATCTCAGCATTTAGCTATATAACCAGACCGTCTTGAACATATACTTTAAAAAAATAATAATAATAATAAGCTAATTTTAACTCTGAAAGCAATGTTCATTTTAGACATTCTGGAAAATACAGAAAAGCTCCCCTCTCCTCCCACTCCAGTCATCTCTACTTCCAGTATCTAAAGAGAGCCTTTATTATAGTTGCTTTTTTTTCTTCTTGTTTCTTCCCCACTGGGTACATTTTTAATAGTTGAAATCATTCACTGTTCATAGTTCTATAGCTTGCTTTTTTCTTTTAACAGTTTGATGTTAATGTCTCCATGTTTTTGCCAGCCTCTTCTGTAAGCATGATTTCTAATACTTTTACTTAACCATTCACTTATTCAGTAAGTCTTATTGTAGATATAATGTTTATAACAAGTACTCAACATGGTCTTAGTGGGTGGAAATCTAGTTTTTCTTTTTTAATAGGAACATTTTAAAATATTATGTGGTAAAATATACATAACAATTTACCATTTAACTGTTTTTAAGTGTACAGTTCAGTGGCACTAAGTACACTCACAGTGTTGTGAACCGTCACCACTATTCTGTTTTCAAAAATTTTTCAGCACCGCAAATATAAACTCTGTCCTCATTAAGAAATAACTCCCTGTTCTCCCCTCACCCTAGTTCCTGCTAACCTCTAATCCATTTTCTTTCTGCAAATTTGCCTATTATAGATATTTCCTATAATGAAATCATACAATAACCTTTGCGGAATGGCCTTTTGTGAAAATGTAGGGATTTTTTTCCCCCAATATTGTGGTAAAATATACATAGCATAAAATTTACCGTTTTAACCATTAAGTGTACAGTTCAGTGATTATTAAGTACATTCATTCTGTTGTGCAACCATTACCACCATCCATCTTCAGAACTCTTCATTTCATAAAATTGAAACTACACTCATGAAACAATAACTCCCCTTTCTTTTCTCCCCCTCAACCATCGGCAACCACTCTCTCGGTCTTTATAAATTTGACTATTCCAAGTACCTCACATAAGTGGAATCCTACAGTGTCTTTTTGTGAGTGGCTTATTTCACTTAGCATAACGTCCTCAAGGTTCATTCTTGTAGCATGTGTCAGAATTTTCTCCCCTTTTAAGGTTGAATAATACTCCATGGTATGCATATACCACATTTTGCATATTCATTTGATGATGGACACTTGGGTTGCTTCCACATTTTAGCTATTGTGAATAATGCACATATGAACATGGGTGTACAAATATCTCTTCAAGACCCCATTTTCAATTCTTTTATATACTTAGAAGTGGAAATACTGGATCATATGGTAATTCTATTTTTAAATTTCATACAGTTTTTCACAGCAGCTGTACTATTTTATGTTTCCATCAAAAGTGCGTAAGGGTTCCAATTTCTCCACCTCCTCACCAACACTTGTTATTTTCTGGGGATTTTTTTTTTTTCCATAGTAGCTGCAATACTGTGATTTATGATATTTGGTCTATATCCACAGTTCCTGGCTCACAGCTCTGAAAACCCTTAAGATTTCCAGGGGCGGGGGCGGGGACGGGGCGGAGGACTGGGTATGGTGTCTTTTGTTATGTCATTGAAGTGACTTGGAAAGCACTGCAGAATGAGAGCTGATTGCCAGTGGAGCCAACCATGTGACTACAGGTTTGGCACTTTTAGTCTCACCCATCCCACCCCCTACCTGGACCAGGAGAGGGAATAAAGATTGCGTTCAGTAGCCGATGGCCAGTGACTTAGCCAATCATGATTAATCAACTTGCCATAAAAACCCAGGAGGACAGCTTATTGGTCCTTCTTTTTTGGAGAGCTTCCACATTGTGGAACTAGAATGCCTCTGTGTGCCACAGTGATGAGCCCCAAGCCAGGCCCCAAGCTGCATGAGGACAGAAGTGCCTTTGTTTGGGACCTCCTCCTATGTATCTCTTCATCTGGCTGTTGATTTTTATCCTCTAATATCCTTTGTAATAAATGGTAACCTAGTGAGTAAACAGTTTTCCTGAGTTCTGTGAGCCGGTCTGGTAAATTAGTTGAACTCAAGGAGGGGATCATTGGAACCTCTGTATAGCAAGTTAGTTAGTCATAGATACAGGTAACAATATGGACTTGCAGTTGGCATTCTGAGTTGGAGGGGTTCATTGCAACCTCCAATTTGTAGCTCGTTGGTCAGAAGCACAGGTTAGAGCCTGGGCTTTTGTGGCAGGCGTCTGAAGTATGTGTGTGTAGGGAGACAGTATTGTAGGACTGAACCCTTAACTGTGGAATCTAATCTGTCTCTGGGTAGTGTCAGAATTGAGGTGAATTCTTGGACATACTAGTGGTGTCTAAAAATTGTTTGTTGGTGTGGGGAACCTGCCCCACATTGGAATTGGATCTGGGAACCCTATCGGTAGCCATCCTAATGGGTGAGGTGGTTTCTCATAGTTTTGATTAGCATTTTCCTAATAATTAGTGAGCAGCATTTTTTTATGTTGTTTTTGGCTATTCGAATATCTTTGAAGAAACGTCTATCCAAGCACTTTGCCCATTTTTGAATCAGATTATTTTTGTTGTTGTTGTTAAATTTAGGGGTTCTTTATTTTTCTGGATATTTATCCCTCAGATACATGATTTGCAAATATTTTCTCTTATTCTGTGAGTTACCGTTTTACTCTGTTGTTAGTGTCTTTTGATGCACAAATTTTTAAATTTTCATTGAGTCCAATTTGTCTATTTTTTCGTTGTCGCCTGTGCCTTTGGTGTCATATCCAAGAAATCATTGCCAGCAATGTAGTTTTTAAAGTAAGGAAGAAGCCGCTAAGGCTTCAGATGTGGCCCTAATTGCTTCATGGCTAATATGGACTCTGCTGCTTTACTCTTCACATCAGCTGGGGATGACACGGGTCTGTCTCTTCATTTCACTGAGCAGTGGGAGCAAAGCACCACTAAGAAGTGGTGCCCTTGTATCCTAGCTGGCCTAAGGACATGTAGAGATCAGAAGCAGCAAGCCATGCCTGCTTCCGTGGAAATGGCCTAGGAGACTGGCTGGCCATTCCATCCTGGAACCAGTCACCACATTGACTCCTGTGGTAGTCTCTATAGCACGTGACTCTTCAATAACCACACTCCCAATTGCTCCTCAGAAGCACCTTGTGTTGTAGGCATGGCGGGGTTTTATAAAGATGGACAGCCCTCTGGAGTGGATCCTGGGCAGAAGTACGGGAAAATTGTTTTTTCTTAACAATACCATCTCTACAAAGCCATTTTTCACTGTGAGATTTAAAAAAGGAAAAAAAAAAGTTAAATTCTGACTAGACCATGAACTCGAGAGCAGGAACCAGAATCTTGTCTGTTTTATTTTAATCATTGAGCCTAATTCTGGGCATTCTTTAAATGTTTTCCAAACTGCACTGATAATTAATTGTGGCTTGGGACACAATGATTTGTAGAAGTCAGTGTTAAAGATTATTCAAAATGATGTCATTTTGATTTTATTTTTAACCATGGTTGTTCTATCTTACGTATACTCTCCTGAAGGTCCTCCTCAGGACCTCCTATTGGAAGAAGTGAGGTCATTGTTTTGTCAAGTATATGCTGGATGTTATTAAACTCTTAGAAAGTTTTCTTCTTAATTAGTTAAATCTTGTTAACCTTACTCATTTTCTTTTTATACTCCACCTTCAGAGTATTTTAGAGGTCTGTAGCTCAACCTCAGGTATAATCTGAAATAATGAGACATTATAGAATCTGAATTAATAAGGATTTACTGACTGAAAATAAAAGCAAAGCCCTCATTTTGAAAACTTTTCTGATAATAAAGGAAGGGCAGACATAGTTACCCTATTTGCAGGTGAAGATCCTGGTTTTGTGAGTAGCAGAGCTGAGTGTCAGACTAGGTCTTCTGGCTCCAGATTTTGCCTTTCACTGTATTATACTAAAAATCCACAGCTCTTAACTGGGATCTGTCTAGTCTGAAGATCTTTTCTTTAATATGATTTTTTACTCAGTTATATTGATTTGAGTTGAAATTGTCAAATCCCCATCATTCATTCACATACATTTATTGAACATTCAACATTTATTGAACATTTATTGAACATTGTCAGGCTCCAGGAGATGTCTAGGCTCCAGGAGATGTCTAACTAAAGTAAACAAGTTTAGTGAATAATCCTCTATAAGAGTACCATTCTCCCTAATAGAGGTGAGTACCAATTTGGGAAAACTTGAATATTTTTCTGATTGCAGATCTCTGATCTTTTTATCCCATTTGTTTAAGAGTTTTGGGCAATACTTATATTTTTTAAAAATTATTTCGAAAGGTTATGTAGCATTTCCAGTTCTGAAAAACATCACAGAAGAATGTCTTGTTCTTTTAGGATGCTGATTTTCCACAACTTTAGTTGGCTAAATTGATTCGTATTAAGTCTTACAGTTGTAAGCATTCTGGGGCATTAGCTCCATCAACCCATACACATTTATGAAGTGCTCTTGAGGTGCCTGGCTCTGTTGAGTAAGGCACATGGAAGCTGGGCCTGAGTTTGAGGAGACAAGACACATGAACAGATCACTCAGGTATTGTCTGCTAAACACATTGGCTTGGGAGTTGGGAAGCTTTGCCTCTGACTGGCTCTGTGACCATGGGCCAATGACCTAACTATTTTGAGCCAGCAGATGCTAACATTGGTAAAGTGGTGTTTACCTCAAATGTGGGCTGTAAAGATTAAATGAAATAATTTGTGTAAAGGGCTGAGCAGAGTGTTAGTTGATGTTATCCACAATAATAATAAATATAACAGATGCCTCCTGATTTTAACAGTTTTGGGGAAAATCTAATTTTGCCTGGCTCAAGTGTGTCCCATTATGGATTTCTTCTTACATAGTTCTGTTGTCTAACCTACTGTGCCTTCAAGGAACAATGCTCATTCAGAAAGGGAAGTTGTGACTCATTCATTCAGCAAATTAACCAAGTACCTGCTGATTGCATAGCTCTATGGGAATATAAAGCAGCAGTACACTCCAGTGTACTGCTGAGAGACCTTACGGGCGGATGAGGGGATTAACAGTTCTTGAGCACTTAACTATGTTCTGGTCACTGTGCTAATTACTTAGTTTTTTATCTCTTTATTCCTTACAACTGTTCTGTGAGTAAAACAAGGGCTCAGAGAGAAAATGTCTGAAGTCACAAAGTGGCAGAGCCGAGATTTGAAACCAAAACCATCAAATTCTTCTCTGCCATGCTAATTTTTAAGGACAAAAGTCCTAAGTAAAAGTTACGGAACATTTAAAGACAGTGATATAAGGGATGACAAAAGGCAGCCTCTTGGATGACCCTTATAAGCTTGCGCCGAGACAATCCAAACCTACTTCACCCTTTCTTAAAAGAAAGCATTGAAACTTAAAACAAACAAAAAACTCAGTTTGATTCAGAAACAATAGAAGAAAATGTGGAAAAGTAGGCACAGCTGACCCTAGAATCCCCACTCAAATATGGACACAAGGCCTTTCTTCTTGTCTCAGTCCCAGCCCATGCTCCCCTACGATACCCATGGGTGCCCTGGGCTCCAGCCACACTGAACTTGGCACAGTGAATTATCCACTTGTCCTGTGTGCTGTGTCTGCGTCCTCCCCAGCATGCTCAGCCCTCACACACTGTACACACTTCTGTCAGCGGCCAGCGCACTGAGCTGCTTTTTTGGTTTACTTGTCTGTGTCTCCCTTTAGACTGAATCTTTTGTTTTTGTATCCTGAACGCCTAACCAGTAGAAACTTTAATAAATCATTGAAGATAGGAGCGGGGTTGGTTGAACAGATAGGGATAGTAGAAGGGACCAGAGAAAAAGATGAGTGCAGCCCCAAGGAAGAGAGGCCAGTCTTCGCAGCCTGCTCTGGCCTTCTGGACCTGAAAGTCTATTCATGCCCTTGGTCCTATATTTGAGGACCAGGCCTCTGTGAACTAGCCTGGGGACCTAAACTCCATTTAGACTCTAAAAGTTTAGAGCCTCATTTCTGTGCATCCAAGTTCCAATGAACTTACTCAGATTTCTTCCTACCTCAACCTTCTGTGAGTGTGATGTAGACATTCTTGGAATGCAGGTCCCATCTCTGCCTACGTGTGGTACCTCAGTAGCCTAATGAGCAGCGCAGACAGGCTCAGGCTCACCGCAGTTCTTGGCATGTATGAACAAGCATGTGCCCAATGGAAGAAGACCTCTGCTGGGTCCCCTCTTGGCTCATGCCAGTTATTTATTTATCACTCAAATTTGTTATCTTCATAACTAGGATTAACATTTCTAGATTTCTCTGTACGCCCTGGTCCAGGAATTCTTTGAGTTAAAAGGGCAGAGGAGGCAGATTATGAATACCTGCAGTTCTCTAGAACCTGAAGATTTCTTCATGAGGTCCAGTTCCCTGGTGGTTCCTACAGGGATATGCAGCTCGCATTCTCTCCCTTGCTCAGTTCTGTGAGGTGGAACAGACCAGCTCTGGGAAGGTAAAAAGAGTGAGGATGCTGGGTCAGTTCACTTTAGCTTCTAGGCTCTATTCCTAAGAGATAATTAAGCATTGCAGATCTGCTTTAGTCCCAGCACCACAGGTGCTGCCCTTGACATCTCAAATTTAGGAATGTTTTTTGAAACTAGGTGTGAACTTGTTTCTTACATAGTAAGCTCTGTTCTGGATGGACCAGGTGCTGGCTGGTCTGAGATCTCAGTGAACTTGTCCCTCACCTCCCAAGTTTATCTGACCTCTCCATAGTGCCTCTGGACTGTAGCTAGAAGTTGTGTATTCTGAAGGACAGGCTCTTGAGTTTGCTGTCCCTCCCAAACTCTGTGCTGTGCTGTAATTGCATTGTGCTTTTGGTAACGTTCTCTCTGTTTGAGATCTGGGTTTCCAAAACTCTTCGTCCAAGAATCATCTGGAGTGGAAAGTAGGGCACATTTATTTAAAGATGTAGATTAGTGGGCCCTATCCAGATCCAGATTCTGTTTAAATCCTTGAGAGGGTCTAGGAACCAGAACTCTGAGAAGGTGCCTTGTTTAGGAAAAACAGGCAAGTTTGATGTTTGATGTGGCCCCTTGTTAAGAATCCATGTATCTTCCTTAGCTCCTGTCCTAGATTCCAGAGCTTCAACTTGACCTTGCTCTTCTTTGTGACCACCGCCCCACTCCCACCATCCCCACACACACACCCGCTGCCGCAGCCAGCCTTGATTGTAGTTGGTATGGAGCCATGTTGGTTGAATGCATAAATGGTTGAGTGGTGAGTTTGCTTTGCATTCACTTCAAAGAACACAAAAGTTATAGCATTGCACAATGAATTTGAGGGAAAACAAAGACCAGGTATTTAATTTTGTAGAGCTGCATGTTAAAGGGTAATATGTAAGAGTGAAAAGAGTGCTGATGCTGTGTTGGAAAGTCTGAATTTGGCACTGTATGATGACCTGGCCTTGGGCAAATCCTCTAACATCCATGGCCTGATATCTTCCTCTGTAAACTAAAGATCAGAAGGAGTAATAGATGTGAATGTTTTAAAAACTAGAAAATGGATTCAGATCAAGAATGAAGAATGGTCAGGTTAGAGACAGGGGCACAAAACCAGCCACAAGGTCTCTGTGTGGTCAAGTCCAAGTCTTTAGGCTCTACAGGAACCAGTAAAAAATTTTATTAGGATGGCAGCTCAGGCATGCTCCGGGCCTGCTTCCCTTTTACTCTGTCCAGTTCCTGAGCTGACCAGGGCCCTCTGTCCTCTGAGTCACTGTCTCAGTCTGAGTCCATGAAGTCGTGGCCACATTTTGTTTTTCTGGAGGTGCTCAGTGGACAGTTCCCAGGGAAAGTTGCCCATTTCTGCCACATTGCCCTGATGCAGTAAGGTTCCTGTGCTTGAGGGTAGGGAGATGAGGAGAAGAGGCTCTAGGGATGGCTGTGCAGCTCTGGGGCCAAGGATATATTGCAAAAAGACATTTGTGAGTAGTTGGCCTGGAAGTTGACCAAGATTAGTCATGCATGCCTGAACCTACTCAGCAACTATTTGAGTGCCTTCCAGGATGAGGCTCTAGAACCCATGTAGGCACCATGTAATTCGTCTGTTAAAAATTAGACTGAGAGCGATGTGATCTGCCTAGAGTTGGGCCATGCAGACCTATTCCAGTGCCTGGCCTGCTGCAAGGCACCTACTCCCTGCAAACTCTGAGCTGACCTGATACTGTCAGGTGATACCTACCTTGAACCTGACTGTCCCCTTGTCCCTGTGTGTAGGATTATGCACCATGCAGAGCCTTGTTAGGTCCAGGGAGTGGAGAGGGCAGTGGACCAGGGTAAGTATGTGTGTGTGTGTCTGTGTGTGTGCATCTCCCCAGCAGCAACAGCCCCCTCTTACCTTGGTGCGCTCTTCAAGTTACTGTGTTATCTCACAGGGCCACCTTAGCAACCTTGTAGGAGGCATGACACCCTCACTTTTCATATGAGAAAAACAGTTGAAGCCATCAAGGTGTCTCCCCTTAGCCACACAGCTAGTCAGTGGTGGAGTCAGGACTTGAATTCAGAGCTTTTCAGGGTTGGGGAAAACTGGAACATTAGGGAAATTTTAAAAACATGTTCTCTCACTCATGTCTGATTTCAGAATTAATACATGTAAAAATGTCAGTTTTATGAATGGAGAGGATTCAGAAAGTATAAGTCACTACCTCTAAGCCCCACCAATACAGAGATAATCACTATTAACAGTTTGGTATGTTCTTCAACATTTTAAAAGGCATTTACTAATATTTATATTCATTATTTAACAAGTATAATATTATACATAAATTTTATAATTTCCTTTTTAAAAATATCTGCTTATCATGAAACATTAAAGCAAGATAAGAATATAAAATTCAAAATTCCCCAGCCCTCATAATCCCAGAAATGACTGTTGATAGTTTAGTATGTGCGTTCTAGACATTTTCTTTGCATATGTGTATATATGTATGTCTATATAAGTATATATACACATATGTATATGCGTGTATACATGTATACACACACTCATTTTATGCTTTGTTTTTACCCATTCATACATATACTCTTTTGCAACCTGACCATTTTTTTTAAATACCTGTTATTATGGAAATTTATAAGCACACACAAAATAAATTACTACAGTGAGTCTCCATTCATCATCCAGTACCAAAAACCATCAACTTTCCTGTTCTTAATTCATCTTTTCTCTCCACTACCATTTTAGAGGCTTAATTAGAGTCTGCATTTTCTTTTTAAGGAAGAATGCTTTATTGGTTGTGCTGTCTGCTGTCTTGACAAAAGACAGTCAAGATCAATCTGTGAACCTGACTTTATGGTTGTATTTCCATATCTATACACATAGTCCTTCATCTTAAAAGATTTTTTTTTTTTTTAAAGAAAAATATGTAGGATACTTTAGCTAGAACAGCAAAGAAAGGCCATAATGTAGCCCTCACAAGTAGACTCCATCCTACAAAGAAGAGAGCAAATGTGTATGGAGAGGAGGAAGTACTGGGTTATAGGTAAGGTCTTGGAACTGTGGCCAGCAAGGTACTGGTGCTGCTGGCAGCTGGCTGTCCTTCTGGGACATTATGTAAAATGATGTAACTGAGTGAAAAGGTGGCAGTGAGCTGTCCTCTTCTCCCTAAGTCACTGAGCTGCTTTTGTGCTGAGAGATGCTCATGAGTCCAGAGTTCTGAGGTGGTGGTGTCTAGAAAGGCTTCTTGGTCTGAGAGAGAACTGTGGATTTTTGGTCCTCGCCTCCTCATACTTTGGAAGCTGAAATCGGGGTGGTGGTCTTGTGCTCCATTGGTGAGTCCCAGACTTGTGGCGGGGCCACCTGCTTTGGAGAGGGTGGATGAGGTGACCTGGAACGACACAGTTTCAGAGCTGGAAAAGGGCACCTAGGAGACCATGTTGTCCAGTGCCTCAGTTTACAGATGAGAAAACTGGCCTGGGGAGGAGAAGGGAGGTTCCCAAAAATACCTGTTGACTGGGACCAGCATCCAAGCCCCTGATTCTCTGACTGTGGTAGCTAGCTAGCATTTCCTCCTTGGAATTTCTGAGATTGTGAGAGTAGCCAGATCAGGGCTCTTGACAGATGCTTAATCTGCACCCAGAATTTCTGAGTATCCTTTGGTGTTGGTCTAGTCCTCCTTCTGTTCAGCTCCTGGCAGACTCTTTGATTTGGAGATAGTAGTGAACAGCATTCTCTTTCTCCCAGCATTTGGTGGCCAGCTTGATCTTTGTTGGCACAGTGATTTGAATACAAACTGAGTGTCATGAGTCCCAGTCTCAGCTCCACATGAGTCAGGTAGCCCGAGCAGTCTCAGGCCACAGTTTCCTAAAGACATTAGATCAGATCAGATTCACCCACAGCATGATATGAGTGTGCCAGATGGTTTCAGATGGTATGAGAATAAAAGATTTTCCTTCATTACATTTATATTTATCTGTCACTTATGTTAAGTAATACTGGTTTTCTATTTTCAGCAGTATCATAAGCCTCCTCTTTAAAGGTATTGAAGCTAAAAAGTTGATTTAGACAAAATAAGGTGGGTGGTATTCTAACTTGGCAGAAAGGGAAATGCAAAGGATTGCAGTGTGGAAGACATTGGACCAGATGACTTTTCTTGTCCTTTCTAGCACCTCACCTTTCATAGTTATGGGTTTTCTTTGTATTCCGGCATATACCAGTCAAATACTTTCTGGCCTGAGCAGATTCACCTGCCAACATGGAGGCTGTCCATAGTTAGAGGACAGCCTGTGACTGTTCAATTTGACTGAGCAAGTATTTGTCATCTGGGGTGGTTATCCTGGGAGAATGTAAAGACAGTGAGACAGGATGCCAGTTCTTCTGGAGAGTCCATCTGGAGACTGCTCTATATTGGAATGGTTTGTGTATTTGTGTGGTACATTCTACACTATGTTCATGGAAGTTTCTGAGTCATTGCTCTCTAGTGCCCCACAACTGTTATCCTCTGCAGCCCCTGGGAAGTCTACTCAGGAGTTCAGTCTGAACTTCTGGAGCTGAGAGGAGATGGGGGTATTGGTGTGGAGCCAGGGTGAGGGATACTGGGCTGCAGAAATGGACAATCAAGGGCTCTTTGCCTTTCAGGATTTTCCCGGGGAGAATCTTCACTCAAGAGTTTGCTGAAAGCCAAGGATGGCAAACAAGGGGCCCTCGGCCTCTGCATCCCCTGAGAACTCCAGTGCAGGGGGGCCCAGTGGCAGCAGCAATGGTGCTGGCGAGAGCGGAGGGCAGGACAGCACCTTTGAGTGCAACATTTGCCTGGACACAGCCAAGGATGCCGTCATCAGCCTGTGCGGCCACCTTTTCTGGTCAGTACCCCTGCCTCCTCCCTAGAGGATACACTGTCAAGTTGAGAAAGCTCATAGCCCTAGACAGCTTTAGAGAAGGTTTCCCACCTACTTTGGGTCTTGATACATTCAGGCCCAAAGGCAAGAGACCTGGGTTCTCATCCCAGTTCTGCCGCTGATGAGCTGAGTAACCTTGGGCAAATCCTGTCCCCACCCTGGGCTCCATATCCCCATCTCTAAAGTGATTACACTCACCATTTAGTGAGCACTTTACTATGTGCCACTTGCTATGCTGAGCCAAGAGGCAGTATAGCACAGTGGTTATGAGCAAGGACTGTGGAGCCAGACTGCCTTGCTATGAATCCTGACTCTGCCGCTTTTCCTACTGGATGACCTTGGGCAAGGAAGGTACTTATATACATTCTGCTTCATTTTATAGGGTTGTTTGTGAACATTAAATCATGTGAAATATGTTAACGGCTTAGAAGAGCACATAGTAAATATTACATGTTAACTATGATCCTAGTAATTGTTACCATATTTCATGTAGTATATCAAAATGAAGTAGCAGAGTCAGTATCCGTTTCAGCCTTAATGGTTATAGAATATCCTTCCTGGCTCTTGAGAATCTGGGTGAATGTTGAGATCTTATTTTTTTTCTCTTAGTTTTGAGCTGGATCTTGATGGGTGAATTGGGGTAATAGAAGGGCGAGAATGCCTGGTAAGGCAAAGCATGTGCCACCCCAAAGCAGGCAATATCTAGGGACAAGCATATGCACTGTTGGGTTCATTTGAGACCCTGAGGCTACTCTATACCTCGAATAGCATCCTGGAGGCATGCTGTGGGATAGGGAGTGTTAGAATGGTTAAGGGAGAATCAGGCCAGATTATCAAACCCAGATTTGACTGAGTAGGACGTAGAGCTATTGGATATTTTTGACTAGGGAAGTGGTGTGAAGTAATGTAAGCAATACTTAAGGGAGTTTAAGTTGGCAATAGTGAAATTGATAAATTTATTGGTGAGTGAATTGAGCGAGGCAGAGATTTTTGTTCTGGAGGCTCTTGCCTTAATAATTAAATTTTATGCGGAAACTGTTGTCAACAGCCCTCTCCTAGAAATTGGAAATACTCTAGCTTTATGATTGAGATTTTTATAAAACCAGAACTTGGAATGAGTGGCAAAATTAAAAGTTAAGTTGGGGTATCAGTGGAAAGGACACAGATTCTAAAATGAAACACACACTTCTAATCAGAGTGCCAAATCTGCTATCCTCTCTGTATCTGTTTCTTTATTTGTGGAGAACAGGATCAAACTATGATCAAAAAATGGAGATAATTGCACTTCCTCAAAGCTTAGTGTGACTATCCAGTGACATTAACAAATGCAGAGCTATTTAGCCACAGTCTGGCACACAGTAATTGCTTAATAAATGGAAGTAATCATCATAATCCTAAAATTACCATGAAGAAAAGTTACATCCATTTCTTCCTCACTGCCTTTGAGAGAAGTTGCCAGTGGAGATCTGCCATGATTTAGGGTGCCACTGGCTCAGTTTGGAATGGCGTGGCAAGGTTAATGTTGGAGTCAGATGTCAGGAATCTTTTATGTCCAGGGAGATTGTGTATCTGGATTGCGAGGCTAAACTGTGGTTTAGGAATTGGGAATGGAATTATCCTCTGAGTCCAAATTTTACTCAGCTAGAGGAGACATGTTGTTCAAGGGACAGAAACCATGTCCACATTTTCCACAATCCCAGCCTGTAATAGATGTATGGTAGATATCAATAGTTTAATGAGTGAATTGAGAGAGAAAGAAAAATAAAAAATCTGAAGTTAGAATGACTTTTCCTTCAATTCTGGAAATGTCATTTTTTGCAACCAATGCTGTGTGATAGAAAGGACAGTGAACTGAAAGTCAGGAGACTTATTTTTAAGTCCCGGTCCTATAGGCAAGTCATTTCATGAGCTTGGTTTCCTCATTTAAAGAATAAGAGATTGAGCAATGACCTTAGCATAACTCACTAAGCTGAAGGTAGGCTTTTCTGCCAAGTAGCAGAAAATATCATTACTTAAAGATATTTTTACAGTGGACCTGAACTTTGAAGCTACTTACTGCCAGCCAAGCACTCAAGGCTGGGGACAGCTGGAAGACTTTGTTACACTGGATCTAGATCTACACATTCCTTGTGAGTCTGAGGAGGCTATCTATGAACCCACTGAAATTGAGTCTAAAATAGTACATATGCACGTGTGCACATGGATGAGATCATGAAGATTCCCCCATGAATTTTTCTGCACAAAAGGTCCTTAATTTTTGTTGGATTCCTACCAAGGTCATAACCACTCAGAGTTTGACTTGTAGAGAAGCTAGTTCTGGGATGATCTGTGACCTGGGGGTCTTCACAAGTAGTGAGATCACAGGGATGAAGATTGGCATCTTGTCTCCATTGCCTCATTTTTTCTGTGATTTTAGGCAGTTTTCTAATTTCTGGTACCAGTGATCCCCCCAGACCCTCAGTAGGATGGCAGTACTCCATAGTTTGATCCTGATTTCCCATTTTTCTTCTAATGAAAGCATTTTTCTTCCTTTCCCCTTTCTCATTCTCCTTGATGACTGGTTGCCCCGGGGACTCTGACAGTTGGCCGTGTTTACATCAGGTAAGATGCATTTCATTTTACTTTGTCTTTCATCAGCTGTGGTTGCACAAGACACCCCTAGGCTCAGGAGACTACTGTCAGAAACTGCAATCTCCCCTGCTTGTGGGCTCATTTGCTTGCTTTACCCCTAACCCCCATTATAAACCTGTCCACTGACAAGCACTTGATGAAACAAGGGTTAGAGTAGTACCCAGCATAGTCCTGACTCTGCTACCCATGGCCTTTGTGACCTTGGCAGGCTACCACCTCTTTGGGTCTCAATTTCTCATTTGTAAATTGGGTCAGATTTGATAGTATGTTAGGTTTTTATTTTTGAGATTTTGCCTCTATAAAAAGTACCCCCTATCATATCAACAATCCCCCCACCCTTAAAGGTCTTAAGAATGTTAGGAAAGGGAAAACTTTTTTTGTCTCAACAAAGACAAAAATTTAGATTATTATGAAAACTAGTTAGTAAGTATTCACCAAGACTTAGGCACCGGCTTGGTAAGACAGAGCAGGGCCTGGCGTTCACAACTGGCTGTGAACAATCACTGAGAGCTGACTGTCTCCAGCAGGAGAGGCCCACACTAGTAGGTGACTTAGGAATGTGGAGGGAGGACAGAAGTTCCAGAACACTAGAGCCTCAGAATCTGGATGGGGAATCTTAGAAGGGTTCCTACTACCTTCAGGGCTGTGCATTCTGACCCCAGGGGAACCTGGTGGAACATATTTGCTATAAATTTATAAAGAGCATATAACATAAGTTATGGAGCTTTTGACAGTAAGATAAAGGAAATAGAATATAAAATCATTAAATGCTGCCTTCTTTTTGGCCCTGAAGTCCTAGGTTCACATTTATATAATAAGCTTCATATCAGTGGGTCTAAAAATGCAATTTATATTCTAAGATAAATGTTGAGAATATAAATGTCAAATTATTTAATGTCTACAAAGACACTACAGGTAAGATGTTTTCATCTTTATTTTTTTTAAGAAAGTTAACCAAAATATTTTTTAATTTAACCTGTAAAAGGGCCTGGGAAACCCCAAACAGAATTCTGGTGTTTTTAATATTGAAAGAAATAGTTGAATGAAAAAAATCAATGAAAGTACATAAAAATGCTAAGCAAATTTAGATAATGAGCAAAATCTATCCTTTAGCACATAGTAAGTCACCAGAAAACAGTCAGCTTATGTGCAGATGCTAATGTCTGAGATACAAAGTTGTTGAGGAAATTATATAAAAATGAGAAGTCACAGAAAGCAATATCAAACCGCTGTGGTAATAATTGTTCCATCGGTGAAGGTGGAGATTTAGTTTGTTATATCTGCACTCAGAGCCTAAACTGAAGCTAGGTTTGTCAGACCCCTTGACATAGCTCCAGGCTTGCAGTTCCTTCCTGTTGTATTGCTGAGAGCCCCTAGAGGGAATGTAGCATGAAGAAGCTTGTTTAATTATGACGGTGCTTAACGGCAATTTTGATTTCATTACTAGTAAATATTTATTAAATGACAGGAGGAGGAGGGCAAAACTGGGGCCTGGGAAACCCTAAATAGGATTCTGATGTTTTTAATGTTGAAAGAAATAGGGCAGGAATCAGAGAGTCAGGTTCCTTGAGGTGTTCCCTGCTGGTGCTGGTGTTTCCAATTTAAGGCCTCTAGTCCATGTTGTCCGGCTGGCTCTGACTGACTGCTCTATGGTGGGCTTGTCCCATTTATGAGTTTTTCTCTCCTGCTTGCAGTGGTTGGAGACTAGACCAAATAGACAGGTGTGTCCAGTTTGCAAAGCTGGGATCAGCCGAGACAAGGTCATCCCACTCTATGGCCGGGGCAGCACTGGGCAACAGGACCCCAGGTAAGGCCTTGGGTCACCTCTCAAACCCACCCCTTGGACATGAATTCACTTCCATTCTGCACCAACTTACCCTACCTTTTATGTAGTGCTCGCAGACCCTCAGTTCTGAGGTAGTTGGGATCCAGATGGGAGTCAGCTAGGAATGCAGGGGTGCCAAGTTGCTATTTCCTGAGCCGTAATACAGATATCCACTGCCAGTGGGTAGGCAGTGTTCTGCACAACACACAAGACATCACAAAAACAAGTGGCAAAGTACTTGTAAAGGAGCAACCTGCAAAGCAGGCTGTCCAGCAGAAGGGTCTACAAGGAGGGGAGTTGTGTAGCAGTGATGTATAAAGTACCGGGGAAGGAGAGGACAGGGGGTCTGGGAGGCTTTGTGGCGTTTGAGATTTCTGGAAATGGAGGTGTGGGTGGGTCTAGCATTCCACAGTCACACATATTAAGAGCCCTTCATGGTGTAACACATATACACCCCACCCCACCCTTTGAACTCCCCAGCAGTGTCTCTTACCATCTCCCACCTCACCCTAGCATACCCTGTGCCCAGACATATTGGACTTCTCTGAGAGGGATTTATTTATATTCACGAGCCTTTCTTTGTATTTGTTTTCCCTCTGCCTCTTCTGCCCTTCCCGGTTCTGCTCCTCTCCTCCGCCTCCTTCTCCTCAAACTTCTGCCCATCTTTAATGAGCAGCCCTAAAGTTACCTCTTTGAAGTGACTCCTCGAACCCACATCAGTTGTTCTCACCCATTCTCCCACCCCATTTAGTTCATACCTCTATTAAAGAACTCCCTCCCTACACTGTATTGTGATTGGTTGTAGCCCCCTTTAAACCATGAACACCTGAAGAGTAGGATCTGTCAGTGTTAGTATTGGTAGCATTCTGCCTTGTGCTTCTTAATGGGTAACAAGCGCTGTCCAGTATTTATGGGATGAGTGATGGAAGGGGCTAGGACCGAGAGGCAAAAAGAATAGTGTAGAGTACTTGCCCAAGAGTAGTGGGAGATAAAGCTGAAGTTAATAAGGGCAAATCAATGAGACCCTGAATCTCAGCCCTTTCTGCTGGCAGGCCATCCTCTATTTCAGTTTGGATTTGGGATTTTTTATATCTGTGACCCATATGTCACACAAGTCCTGGGAAAGGTGCCTGGCTGCCATTCATAACCAATCTGAGTCAGGCTCTCTGTGAGAGGAGTAGGCTTAGTGCAATCTGATGAGCTTCTTGTAACAAACTGATTTTCTCCATAGGTAGGAAAAAACAATTGCAAGTAGAACAAAGAGTTATTTAGTATTTGGGTTATTTTGGCATAGGTTCATGTGCTGGGCAGGAAAGGGGCATGGCCCTGGTGAAGAATTCCCAGGCTACTCAGGGAGCAGCTCAAAGCATTTTTGAAATTGCCGTAATAGATCTATTTTACACTGTTTCTGTTTCAGAGAGAAGACCCCTCCCCGTCCTCAAGGACAGAGGCCAGAGCCAGAAAACAGAGGGGTGAGGAAAATTCTAGGAGAACCTTCTAGAAATGAGAAATTGGCTTTAGAAGTTTCCCTCTTGGCCCTGTACTTTTTCCTCCTTGATTATAAAAGTAAAGGAAAATATGTAAAATACAGAAAAGAAAGGGGGGAGATAGAAACATTTTGGTCTATTTTCTTTCCCATTTTTTTGTAATCATACACACAAATTTTATAGAACTATTTATGCGTGTATATTTTATAGATAAATGTGTGTATAAACATATATTTATTTACTTTTTTAAAAAAATATATTTGTCTCCTCTTTTGTAACTCTCTTAAAATTTTGTTCATTCTATATTAAGTGCCTTCTGTGTGCTGGGCATTATTCTAGGCATTAGTGATACATCAGTGAACATAGCAAAGATCCTGCCTTTATGAAGTTTACAGTATCAGAGAGGGGGAGGTTTTCAGCGATATATTTTGAGATTTTTATATCAGTAATATTTTATGTGACCATTTAGTGATCTGATGTATGGACTTCATATAAATTATTTAATCCACTGTTGGACATTTAGCTGTTTCCTTTTTCTATTTTAAAAATACTTTGATGAACTTATACATACATTTTTAGCAGGTTCATGATTATTTTACTAGGATAAATTTTTAAAGTAGAATTACCAGCTCTAAATATTTGCATATTTAAATCAGATTTTTTTTAATTTCTTGTTAAAATACTAAAGAAATTTTAAAATCAAAATATTTACCCACACTTACCAGAATCCCACAAGTATATCTTCATTTCCCCATCTTCTCTTCATCTGTATACTTGAGTGTATATATTTTTATGTAGCCATCGTCATTCTGTTTGCTGCTATAAATTTTAATTTTGGCAGTATTTTCCATGATTCTCTGTAGTGTCCTCTTTATTATTTTTAAAGGCTGCTATTTATTCCATTGAATATCGATGCATTCTAATTTAGGTTTTCCACATTGAAGGATCTTTTAGTTGCTTCCATATTTTGCTGTTATAAATTATGCTACAGTGACCACCTTTGCATATTTTTTTTCTCATTTGAATTATGGCATTTCCTTAGAGTTCCCAAGGGTAGGTTTATTGACCGAGTCAGAGATCTTGATAGAAATTGAGGATCTCTTCTCCAGATTACCCTTGATAATAATAGCAGTTAACACTTGTTGAATTATTATTATATAAAAAGAATGTATGTAAAAGGCTTTATGTGCATGATCTCATTTAAGCTTCACATCAATCCATTTAATAGAAGAGCAAACTGAGGCCCAGGAGGTGAAGTGACTTATCCAGGCCTCACAGACAGGGCTGAAACCCAGATCTGGCTGATATTGAAGTCCATGCTCTTGATTACCAGGCACCACCATTTTAACCATCCTAGGCTCTGGTTCCTTATGGAGTATTATTAGCTTCTAACCCAGGAATCAGAGGCTCCAGAAAGTCAGAAGCCCTGGCCTTCATGCCTGCAATGCACACCTCTCACATTGACAAGTACCTGCAGCCACCAGTGATGCCTTTTTGTCAACTCTGCCTCAGGAACAAACCCACCATATGTGAGGACTTATTGTATAGATGTTGCTAGGAGGAAGGCCGGGGGTTCAGTCCTGGGGATTGCACTGAATGAAATGGTGGTTCCTGATGAAACAATTGCACCTTTCTGGGTAAGACAGCCTTGGTCCCAGGAGCCCTCCGGCTCTCAACCATGCTGGATCTGAATAGAAGGCATTTCTGCACTAAAATGGAGACTGGTTGGTTTTCTTCCATGTAGATTTACCCTCTTATTAAATTGACTGTTAAGCTTTATATAGATAGTCCTGCCTAGCAAGAAGTTTGAAGCTGGATGCCAGGCTGCTCAGTATGAGATAGGGAGCAGTCGCTTTCATGACTTGCAAAAGACTCAAATGAAGGCTCTTTGTGGAGAACAGTTGGCCCATTTGTTTTTCTTCTTTTTATTATTTTTTAATCATTTGTTCTAAAGCTCTACCCAGGGATGCAGGGGAAGAGAGAAATTTTTTTATAAGATATGCACAGTAATTAAGAGCATGGATTTTCAGATCATGTTTACTTAGTTTTAGATCTAAACTCCACCCCCTACTACCTTGGTCAAGTTAGTTTATGTATCCTAGTGTTTAACATGGTGCCTGGCACAGAGTTAGCGCATAGAAAATGGGAGTTATTCACAATATTATGATGCTGATTGAATCTTTTCATATGAAAGATGTTGCAGTGTATAACATATAGGGAACAAAAGTTCGGGATGATACACTAAACCGCTGACTATGGCTATTGGAGGGGAGGGGCTGTGAAATGAATGGATAAGGAAACCTCTGACTTTCTATGTCAGTTATTCCTATAATGTCTGAATTTCTTGTAAGAAGCATATATTACTTTTGTATCAGAAAAAGTATTTTGAATTTTTAAAATTCCCTAACAATATTAAAAGGAAATTTGAAGGGAAAATATATCATGTCCACATACCTACATATTGTCATGTACTTGTCACCATGGTGTTCAAACGATTTTGTCTGATAACTTGGTCACAGAGTTTTTTTTGTTATTGCTGCTTAGTCAGAGTAATGTCCTTTGAGAGCATGTATCAAGATTTTCATCATCACTTGCATTGTTGGCTAATTAGGGTTCCACTTTTTTGCTTTTGCCAATAATGTATAGCTTGTCCTGACATTCCTTTGTAATTGGGCATGAGAGTTATTGCCAATTTTGCTGTTATAAAGCATGTAGAAAATTGTACTGGCTATTGCGGGACTCTGGGAAAGAACCTGGAGCTCTAAGAACCATGACTTGCATCAGCAGTGTTTTACTTTGGGTCAGAGCCAGTTCTTTCTGCCATGCATATCTCCTTAGCTGGGACTGTTGAAGGGCAGATGGGCCACCAGGATTCCTGTTTTTGGATCTAGATGGGAGGAAATGATATCCTCCCTTGGAAATAGGTGGCAGAGGGCAGGGAGGAGAAGTGGGTGCCACATGTAAGGTGACATGTTTAACAGGTACAGGAGAAACCTGCTCATTCTGTTTCTTAATTGCATTTCTTCCACACAGGGATTTCAAGGATTTGGATTTGGAGATGGTGGCTTCCAGATGTCTTTTGGAATTGGGGCTTTTCCCTTTGGGATATTTGCCACAGCATTTAACATAAACGATGGGCGGCCTCCTCCAGGTAAGACCCTATTCCGTTGGTAGTCCTGCTTGAAGGCTCCTTGGATTCCAGCAATATATAGGTAACATAGGTAGCTACTACATAGATATCTACTACATATCTACTACCTAGATAATTAGCCTTTTCAAAATGTGATAAACTCTTTTCCGATCACTGGTGGTCATGCTAATGATGATGCATACTTACCATGTATTAAGCATGTTTAGAGTGCTTACTGTTATAAACTCAGGATCTTCATGATAAGCCTATGGGACAGATGTGTAATTAGCTCCACTTTACAAATCATAAAATACTCAGTAATGTTTCCCAAGACATACCCCATGCCCATAAAATGAAAAAGTATCAACCATACACCATACCTAGCTGAGGAAAAGCCTAGTCCTGCACATGTACCCCCCTACTTTGACCTTTGGGGACTGGAAGGGGCAAGGTGAACTGGCAGGGAGTCAGGACTTCTATATTCTCTGGCATCTCTATCTAGCTTTCCCCAGGACACACATAGGGCTGGTCCCAAACTCCAGCCCTTTGGAAATAATGCCTAGGCCTGCCACCTGCTGCTACCTTTTCTTCTTCCAGCCAGCTTGAGAGTACCTACTGCATTTGGTGTAGAGCAGGGTGGTGAGGTGGATGCCCTGTACTCTATCACTGTCTGACACCCAGGATCCTTACCATGGAGCCTGCACAGCTGCAAGTTCAGTTGAGCTCTGCTTACAGTCATTGGAGTCTCGTGTGTGCTAGGCACAGTAGGGACCAGATTGGAAGGTGGTTCCTGGCCAGGAGCTTATGCTCCAAGGACAATAACCCACTCCTGGGCCATTCCAGTTGTTCCCTGTCTCCACCCTGGTGCTTGTCACATAGCAGGCAATCGATGAGTCTTTGTTAACTGCCTGCCTGCATGAATCCATCAGCGCACCTAACTGGGGAGTAGTATAGCACCAGGAGATCTTGGGAATGCCCTTCCTTACCTTATCTGCCGGAAAGATTTCTCCTCGGTTCACATGTTTTCTCTGAGGAAGGAGACCCCAAATGGCATGGTATGCTTCGGTGTGAAGGAGAGACAGGGCCCCGTGAAGGCAGTAGGAACCTACTTGGTAGCTTGCTTCCTTCCAACCTGGTCCAAGGCTCACCTTGGGTTCCCCAGGTAAACAGTTCCACAACCAGGCTGGACTCTGGATCACTTTATCCTCTTGCCACAACACTGTTTTCTGTTGTCCTGTTTGGCACAATTTGTCCATCAAGATGTAGATTCTCTTAACTCTCCTTCCCCCGTAATCAGGACAGGGAGCTCTACATAGTAGCTGTTCTCAAAGCAGAGAGGAGTGAAGACCCAGGTTCTCAGCCCATTTCTGCTCCTAGTTTGCCATGCAGTGAAGAAGACGGGTCATTTTGCTTGTCTGAGCCCTAGTTCTCTCCTCTGGAAAAGGAAGGCAGTCCATGCAGGGCTCTGAGATCTATCCTGGTTCAATAGTGCCAGGATCTAGAGACTCCATGCATCAGGAGGCAATGCTTAGAGAGACTGAGAGCACGACTGTGTGGCTTTGCCACTAATTCATGAACCTCATCATCTTGGGAAGGTCAGTTCATGTCTGTGCTTTGGTTTCTTACAGAAAATGGGAATAATACTCACCAGGTGGTAATGTGTATACAATGGCACAAAGAAGATGCTTAACAAACAGTAGCTTTTCTTTTATTATTCTCCCAGAGTTTTCTGTTTTATTTGCACCTTCAGGCCAAAATCTCTTAAGATAAATTGGAGACCTTATTCTCATTGTTATATTATTCCACATTTTCATAATTCCAATTTTGTTTTGCCTGATATTATTTGGGGTTTGGAAAACTTTAGTGTGAAGGTTTCTGTTGTAAAGAGATGAAGGTTGAGCCTCTCAGTTTCTGGCCCAAATGACCAATGTGCACAGCTGCAGCATTCTGACAGCCTCTTTTCTCCTTCTTGTCTCTCCAGCTGTCCCTGGAACACCTCAGTACGTGGATGAACAGTTCCTGTCACGCCTCTTCCTGTTTGTGGCCCTGGTGATCATGTTCTGGCTCCTGATTGCCTAATGCTGGGCTCCCGGCCTACATCCATGGCAGGGACTCTGGACTGGTGACATGCCACCCTCACTCTTGATGTTTGGCTTCCTGGCTAATCCCTGGAATCAGTGGGGTCAGTAACACATCAAGGAGTCTTGCTTCTCCCTCAGAGCTTTGGGACTCAAGACCAGCTGTCGAGGACCCTGGATTTTGGCCACTGCTACAAACACCCTGCTATAACCTCAGGCCTTGGCATTGAGCCGTGTCTCATGGTTACACCATGAAATCCTATCTAGCCAACTCAGCATGTCCTGACTATGCACAGGGAAGAGGCAGGAAGAGAGAAACTGTCATATCAGTACAGTTTAACCTGAGCTATATAGGAACAAAGGGATGAATCAAATGGTACTTATGGAAACTTACTTTCTTCTCTTTAAATACCCCTTGGTAAGTGGCCTCTGAAGTCTGTGGTACTCCTCATACAGAGAGGTTCCCCTTCAAGATCTCAACGCTGCTCTGTCCTATTTCCTCCTCAGCAGAGATGCAAGAAATTGCTGTCCTATAAAGATCATAATTGCAGTAGCTGAAGCTGGAGTCGCTTCATGAATTCACCAGAGACCCAAAAATCTTTTATTGGCTCCGGGCTGTACGAGTGTCTTTGGTCCCAGAGAGTGGCTTGAGTGACTTGTTTCCTGGCATAGATCATCCCTGGAGACATATGGCTTCACTCACAGATTTTCCATCAGCTTTCCCCACAAAACTACTCACATCTGCCTCTCTGCCAGAGGGCACACAGCCTACATAGACTACTGCTGAAGCCAGGGTTGACTGCTGCGTGTGAGGAAAGACCTGCATTTGGGACTCTGGTAGGATTTAGAGCTCTGATGCAGAAACAACCACACAAGCAGCCACGTCCCAAAGCTGCAGAAGTTCTGTGTGCATCTTCTCCCAGACCTGCCAAAAGGAATCTGGGGGCTTTGTCAAATCAGCCCAGCTGCATGTTGAAGACCACCCTCCTCAGAAGCCAATTTGTCCTCAATGAAGAGGCAGGGAGGAAGGAAGACCCTAATTTTGATGTAGCTTGATGGACTCCCCTGAAAACTCCTTGTGTACGTGTTAACACTAGAGCAGGCAACCCTTGGCGGGCCTGGGGAGCCTCAGCACGGTGATATGATAAGGTCTTCTGTGAAATCATTTTTCCCAAGCCCTTTATTTGTTTTTTGACTTCACTAGATTCTTCCTCTGAATTTGATTGAAGGAGTGTGGTGCCAGGCAGGAGAACAGTTCACTTGATGGAATGGATCTCGCTCTATCAGTCAGGCCTCTTTCTAGAAATCCAGCCTCTTCCGGGTAACCCCGAGGGTAGGAGGAGATGGACTTCTCTGGGGGCTTCTGTCATTTCACACCAGTCCACTCTGTTCCTGGCTTACCCCCAGCAATAGCCAACAAGTGGTAGAAAGTCCTACCTACTGTCTTTTTCCAGATACGGTTCTGCATAGTGTGTGGAAACTAAGACCTTGTCCAAGATGAGAGAAGCCTTGCTCCCCTCTCCACAGTCTCCATCCTTTCCCCCTTGTACCTGTCAGTGCCAGAGTTCAGTGTTTAAACAGACAAAATGCAAGTATTGAATATGTGGTTCGTTTGCCGAATCCATTTGGTAGGAATAAGCCACCAGCTGTACAGTATACCTGATGGATTTTAAACATCCTTAGGGGCACCCACTCAAGAGTGCTCTTTTTATCACCTGGAAATCCCCAAAGTCTGAGGGGCCTCTGGAGTTGCTCAACTGGAAAGATCAGGAGACTGCCTCAGTGCAGTGGCTCCACCTAGTGGTAGAAGAGAGGACTTCAATGAGATGGACCCAACAGAAATGGGTTTCTGACAGGTTAAAGAAGGAAGGGTTCACTTGAACTCTAATGAAATGGAGTGAGCCCAGGAGAGCTCTACCAGCAAAGGTATCCCAGAAAGCTGTTAACACCAGGTTGGCTATATGCCCTTTGATTTTGAAACTCACAGATCCCTACTCATCCTCTGCCAGGAGCTGGGGCAAGAGAGCCAACTTGGGACTGCTGGCCCAGCCTCAACAGGGAGCCCCCTTCCTACCAACCCTTTGCAGGCTCATCACCTTGCCCCTCTGCCAAGGCAGTTTTCCTTTCTTTTATGTGTGTTTTCTCTGTTCTTGGCCTCCATTATCTATCTTCCTGCCACTTTTGTGGTTTAGGACCAGGTCTCAACTACAGTCAGAAAATGATACTATGTACAGTGGCACACCTTGACCGGTCACTAATTTTCACTGTTGTGAAAGTGATTCGATTTAGAATTAAATGGTTTTACATTACCACGAGCTGTGGACTTCTTGATTGTGTCATGGGTCAAGGTTGGGTTGGCAGTAGACATACTGGTCTGGCCTCTGGGAAGCGCTTGTATGTCCTTGGGAATGTCAAAATGAGGATGAAAGTCTTCAAATAGCCATTGATACTTAGATATGAGAAGTGTAGGCTGGAGGCCTGGCTTTATATATATCCCTACCCAAGGTGTGACCTGTCTGACAGGCAGCCCCAGTCCTGACAGGTATGTGGAATTTCTAAGCTTGCAGGCTGCCACAGTGGAGCTTAGCTTGATCAGAACCTTGAAGACAATCACAAGTTATTCACTGTCAGCATCTCTGCATGTTCTGTGACAGGGCAAGTGATTTCCCTGCAGGAGTGTGCTGCTTTGTGAATTTCCTCAGAAGCAGAGTGGAGATAGAAGATAGTGAAGTTACAAACCTGGCCCAGCCACAGGCTCCCCAGCACACAAGAGTCACAGGTCATCCCTCTGAAAGGAGCTCTTTTTTCCCTCTTACACTTTGACCTAATAATTATCAAGTTGATTAGTGCCAAGATAAAGTAGAAAATGCAAAGGTAAAGAGAACTCCAAGAACTCAAAAGCCCAATAAGAAAAACAATTTTTGTTTTCATTGGAAAACAAAATACAGAAGTAGGACAATAAAACCTCCATGGACTAATCACCCAACCCCAATAATCATGAGCACAGGTCTAGTCCTGTTTCATCTCTACTCTCACTTCTCTCCTCCCCTACTGGTCTGTTTTGAGGCAAATTCTAGTTTTGTCATCTATTAAGTATTTCAATACACATGAAGGATATTTTTAAAACAACCAAAATGCCTTTTGTTACCTTAAATAATTTTTTAATATCATATATCCAATTGTTTAAATTTTCCTAGTTGTCTCAACTTTTTTTTTGGCTGAGTACAGTGAACTTTATTGATGGTGCACGACACAGTAGGGCTCCCTAAGCCCCTCCTCTTCTTCAAGGGGTCTGGGATGGAAACGGGAGGTCAGGAGATTCTCAATGTGTTGGGGGATCGATTTGGGGCAAGAATTCCCCAGAAGCTGAGGGCCTCTTCTTCACACTGAGGTTGGTGGTCCAGGGGACTCATTCCTTGGAGACCATGTGGACCATAAGGTCCACCACCCTGTTGCTGTAGCCAAATTCATTGTCATACCAGGAAATGAGCTTGACAAAGTGGTCATTGAGGGCAATGCCAGCCCCAGCATCGAAGGTGGAAGAGTGTGTATCACTTTTCAAAGTCGCAGGAAACAACCTGGTCTTCAGTATAGTCCAGGATGCTCTTGAGGGGACCCTCTGACACCTGCTTCACCACTTTCTTGATGTCATATTTGGCAGCTTTTCCCAGGCAGCAGGTCAGATCCACAACTGACAGGTTGGGGGTAGGGACACGGAAGGCCATGCCAGTAAGCTTCCCATTCACCTCAAGGATAACCTTCCCCACAGCCTTGGCAGCGCTGGTAGAAGCAGGGATGATGTTCTGGGCAGCCCCTCGGCCAACACCACAGCTTCCCTGAAGGGCCATGCACAGTCTTCTGGGTGATAGTGATGGTGTGGACTGTGGTCATGAGTCCTTCCACGATGCCAAAGTTGTCATGGATGACTTTGGCCAGGGGGGCCAAGCAGTTGGTGGTGCAGGAGACATTACTGACAATCTTGAGGGAGTTGTCATACTTCTCATGGTTCACACCCATCACAAACATGGGGGCATCCGCAGAAGGGGCAGAAATGATGACCCGCTTGGCTCCACTCTTCAAGTGAGCCCCAGCCTTCTCCAAGGTAGTGAAGATACTAGTGGACTCCACAACATATTCTGCACTAGCTTTGCCCCCATTTGATGTTGGTGGGATCTCACTCCTGGAAGATGATGATGGGCTTTCCATTGGCGGCAAGCTTCCCATTCTCAATCTTGACTAAGCCTTTGAACTTGCCATGGATGGAATCATACTGGAACATGTAGACCATGTAATTGAGGTCAATGAAGGGGTCATTGATGGCGACAATATCCACTTTGCCAGAGTTAAAAGCAGTCCTGGTGACCAGGCGCCCAATACTGCCAAATCCGTTCACTCCAACCTTCACTATCATGTCTCAGGGTCACTGCTGGCACTGCACAGGAGCACACGGCTCCACCTATCGAACGGGAAGAGCAGAGAGCCTATATAGTTTGAATTGAATTGCTATTAGATGTCTCAAGTCTCAATTACATCCCTAGGTTCCACTTTCCTCTCTTTTCCTTGCAGTTTATCTGTTAAAGACACCAGTTCATTTGTCCTGTTGCGTTTCCAACAGCTTCAGTTTTACTGTTTGCATTACTGTGGTGTTAACAAGTTCCTCTTACTCTTATATTTTCTGTGAATTGGTGGTTAGATCTAGAGGCCTGACCAGATTCAGGCTTGATTTTTTTGGTTTTTTTGTTTTTTTTTTTTTGGTAAGACTATATCACAAGTGGTAGTGTATACTTCTTGTTGCATCATACCAGGAGGCACATAATGTCTGGCGGTCCCTCTTTGTGACGTTAGTAGCCCTTACTGATTATTGTCTAAAACAACACTCAGTACTGTCCAATAGAATGTTCTGCCATGATGGAGATGTTCTCTAACTGCACTGTCCAACACAGTAGCCAGCCAACAATAGGGAGCTATTGAAGGTTTTTGAGTAGAGAGGTGATAGAAACAACTTGGGAAGATTAATCAGTCCATCTTATGTGGGACGATTCAGGGAGGGAAGAGACTAGAGGCCAAAGACTGGCTAAGTTTGGAGCAAGTGACACTGAGAAGGTCTGGCAGTTCTCTCGGGATGGCAGATCCTGAACCTTAAGATGGTGGTCTAGTTTCTCTTTTCTATAGGCCCAGAGAGTTGACTTTGAGCCAGTCATCAGGATCCGACCTCAAGGACTGAGCAAGCCATGGTCACAAAAACTGTGGACAGGTGACAGATGTTAGAAATACAGTAGGTGTTCTTTTCTGCCCTCCAGAAGTCCCCTCTCAAGTTCACAAGTGATTTTGAAATGTTCTTTGGGTGCATATTGAAAAGATATCTCGGGTATATAATTTCCACAGACTGCTATGCTCTTCCTTTACATTTCAACTTGCATTTCTCAGTGTTAGTCTGAACTTCCTTACGGGGGACTTAGGGGAGTTGGTTATACCCCACTCCCTGCTGGTGAAGACCATGAGGCTAAGGTGGGAAAGAAATGGAATGAGAGAGTGAAGAGGCAGAAGAGACAGACGAGTGACTTGCTGTGAGACAGAAGTGTCTGGGAAAATACAGTGTAACTTCTTTCCATGTGGAGGGTGAATAAAATCCACCGCCCCACTTTTGCTAGCCATGAGATAGCAGAAGAGTTCCCTGGATCTCTGTCACTTTAATTCAACACATAATTTTGCAGTTACTATAATCATAGCAGAGATTTCCTTAGAAACTGTAAAGCCAACTGCTGAAGAGTGTTCCCAGGAATTAACAGAAATCAGGCGCATTGCCTACACTGCCCTCCCAGCACTTTATACACGCACAGGACATCAGGAGCCACCTGCCACACCCAGAGGAGAAAAATCTGACCTGCATCTGGTTTGTACTATGTGGTCAGGGCAGAAAGAGCATTGCCCTCACCTTTGCTTATTTGACTGCTGGGACCAGAAGCAGCTGGGTTGAACTTTGTCCTTGATGAAGGCATCATGATCCATTTCCTGGGCCCCATCCCTGTCCCTTCCTGGTCATTTGGACAATTTTCCCATGACCTAAATCTAATCTAAGGAAATGACACTTGCCAAGACCCAGCATAAGAGAATCAGATGGGAGGGACCTCAGGGACCAGATCATGTGGCTGACCTTTATCACATGGAGGACCCCAACCTCCTCCCAAGCCCAATGAGGGGAAGTGGTTAAGGCACCTCAGCCAGCTAGCAGCTGCCAGAAACCAGTCTGCTGTTCTAACTCCTTATCCAGTGCTCTCTTCTATAAGAAAAGAGGAGGCTGCAAAGCAAATCCAGTCCACAGATGCGTTTCCTTTGGCCTATATGGCATTTTTAGACTTTTTAAATGTTCCCAACATTTTAAAAAATGGGAAATTTCACCTAAACTATCTAACATTTTAGATTGTCTTGAAAAATTGAAGATTTGATGTGCTGGGTTCATTTATATATCTATTTGGCCTGGCTAAGGATCTGCCCCTGGATCCTTCCCATCTTTGACCTAGAGATTATTTAGTGAGTGTCAGTTTACTCAGTGGTGCAGAGAAGTGGTTTATCTGAGCTGGATGATTCTAAGAAAAGTCCACCCTCACTCGCTTACCCCTGGCCCCCAAAGCTGTTTTGTTGGGTAGACCTGGTTTCTCCACATCCACATTCTTGATTCCAAACACTCTACTGGAAAGAGCTTCAGACTGGGAATCAGGAGACTTGGGTTTCCATCCCAGCTCAGCTGTGCCATTTCAAGGTAGCCGAACTTGTCCTCTCTGGCTCTTAGTTGTCTTCATCTGTAAAATGGGCTGAGGGCCCTCTGTGTTGAGGCCTCCGGCCGGCGCAGAATCATCCTTACCAGCTTGGGCACCCAAAGAGGGAGTCGCTCACACTAGGGGGCGCGAGGGCCGCCGCAGAGCCCGAGCAAGGGGGCGGGGCAGAGGCCCGGGGGCGGGGCGTCGACTGGGTGGGGCGGTGGCGGGCGGGCCCCGATGCCAGGTGCGGTTTGGTCCTCCCCGGGCGCCGTAGGCGCGCATCCCGCTCGCGCCCAGGGCTGAGTCCCTACCGCGCCTGAGGCTACGGCGGGAGCTGAGAGGAGCTGCTACGGTCCCCGCCTCCTCCTCCCCATTTCCGCGTCCCCGGGACCATGGCCGCGCAGGCGGGTAAGGAAGGGCTGTGCGGTCCTGTCCTGCCGTTATCTCGGAAGCTGGGGCCCAAGACTCCTGAGGGGAGCCGGCGGCCTCTCGGCGGCGTTCGGGCTGAGTGGACCCCCATGCTTCCCGGCTCCTTAGGAAATTTTTGGGAGTGAGCACAGCGGAGACTCGGAGGTTGTGGGACCCCGGAAATTGGGGGGCCAGAGGTAGAGGCTCCGAAGATAGGCGGGTGGGGCGGCTTCCGTGAGTTGAGGTCCCCAGGAGGAAGGGATACCGGATTTGCCAGGCGTGCAGCTCTTTTTATGGACCTGACGACCACAGCTCCCTAAATTAAAACTCTTTCTAAGAAAGCTGAGGGGTCTGGGTTCCCGTGGAGTTTTGGTTTTGTGGAGTATGGGAAGTACGGGATCCTCAGGGTTCGGGCAATTGCGAGGGGATGGAGAGTTGCCCCGGGTTCTGGGTTTTCTGTGGAAAATGGAGGAGAGTATGCTTTCCCTACCAGATCCAAGATTTCGCGTGTGTTTTGGTGCCAGGGGTCCCCTGGGACTGAGAGCTCTTTGCAGGAAATATGTGAGTGTAGGCTCCCTTGGAAGTTAGGACACGGATTGGAGGTAGGGAGAGGTTGCATCATTTTTCTTGGGGAAGGTAAACCTCCTGGGATTCTAGACCCTCCTATAGCCTCTGGGTCCTCCCTTGGCCTCTCTTAAGACCGGAGAGGGAGAGGAATGTGGCCAAAAACTTCCTTTGAAACTTTCCAAGAGTGAAGGGCAGCATCAGGATTAGGATAGCTGGGCCTGCAGTCCTCTCCCAGTCATCACATACCACCCTGCAGCTTCCTGCCCTCGTGTGTCCCCAAGCACCAACGACTTTCTGTTGCCTATGTTTCCCAGCCCCCTGTGTGAGTGGCCCAGCCTCTAGGTCGACCAGGGTCAGCGTCCAGAAGTTTTCTAGAGGTAGCAAGAGGGAATAATGGAGGAGGGAGGCTGTCCTGGAAATCTGCCTCCGCTTCCTGGCTTTCAGCGTGTGGACAGTCACTTCCTCCATCCTGAATACAAGGACCAGGCCACCGGTGGGTCACTTCCGCACCATGGGAGCAAAGGATTTTTTCATTCTTGATAATAGGCTTCTGGAGAAAGAGGGCTAGGGGTAGAAATTCACCCTGTCCCTTACTTTTATTTATTTTTTTTTAGCTTCCAGAGTTCTTCAGCTCAAATTATTTCTGACTCTCTAACCTCTGTGTAACATGAGTTCCCTGTCTTGGAACCTTGATCCTCAGAAAGTTGTAAAAGATCTAAGAGTGCAACAGTATTTATTAGGTTTTCTCTGAGTGAACCGCCCCCCGCCTCCAGATTGCAGACTGGTACTGGTCCATGGACTGTTAGGAACTGGGCTGCACAGCAGGAGGTGAGTGGCCAGCGAGCTAGTGAAGGTCGTCTGTATTTGCAGCCACTCCCCAGCTCTAGCATCACCGCCTCAGCTCCACCTCAGATCATCTGGCATTAGATTCTAATAGCACCAGTCCCTGGTGCCAAAAAGGTTGGGGACCGCTGGTCTAGAGGCATTAAAGCCTCTAGGTGCATTCGTTCATGCATTCTTCCGTAAGAATATTTGTTTGATACTTCTGTGCCATGCCCTTAGCCAAGCACTGAGGACTGTTGTGATGAACAAAATGGGCACAGTGCTTGCCTTCATGCTGCTTACAGTCCTAGAGGTGGACAGTCAATAATTGAGGTAACAACTAAGATAAATGCTATAATGATTGAGATTAAACAGTCGAGGTAAGTGTTATAAGAGTGCACCAGAGATGAGGAGAGTGGATAGGGAGTACTTTCCTTAAAAGAGCAAATTTATGTTAACTCCCTGAGGCTAAGTAGAAATTAGTCCAGCAAAGAAAGGACAGAGAACATTCCAGGTAGAGAGGACAGCATAAAAAAGCCCCGAAGTAGGAAGGCATGTAGTGCCTTTGAAGAACTGCAAGAAAGCCAGTATGGCTTTTTTATGAGAGAGGAGACTAAGGTTCAGAAATGACTTGTTCAAGGTTCCATAGCCAAAAAAATGGTGGTGGTCAGAGTTCATGTTTTCTAACTTCAAATTCAGTGCTTCATCCTCTCTGTATCCCAAACACAGAATGAGGTTGCCCGTGGAGTCAGAGGAGGAAGTAAGACTTAAACTTTTACTTGTTCTGGCCAACTGTTCCAAGACAACTTCGATTCCTGTGTAACAGGAGAATCAACAACAAAGAAATCAAATATTTACTGAGTGCCTGTGATGTCTAAGGCACTGGACTGGGACAAGTTTTACCTCACAAATTTTAACAGATGCTAGAGCCAGGAGAGACTTGAGATAATGTAACTCCTCATTTTACATATGAAGAAACTGAGGCCTAGGGAAGAAAATGGATTTGTCCAGGGTTACTTAACTAGTGGTAGAGCCAAAACTAACCTAGGACTTCTCTTCCATTGCGCTTTCTAATATTCCAGACTGTTTGAGGCATACAAGGTCTGGCACACAGTAAGCCCTTAGTAAACACTTGTGGAAATGAATAATACGTGGTTTATGCCTTCGAGAAATTTACTGTCTGCTTAGAGTAATTAAGAAAAAAAGGACAAATCAAGACAAGCTATATAAAGCCTATTATGTGATAACCTTATGGAATTTCAAAGGTGAGGGAGAACTCTAGTCATACATTCATTCTACAAATACATATTGAATTCCTACTACGTGCCAAGCACTTCAAGGCTCTGGGGGATATACATCAGGAGACAATATAAACCAAATCCCTTCCCTTATGGAGTGTACGTTCTGGTGGAGTGAGAGAGAGACGATAATTAAATATATAAATATTACATATCTGGGATAAATGCTCTGAAGAAAAATAAAGTAGGATAAGGGCATAAGAGCAGTGGGAAGCCTCTCTGGTTTTTGATATCTGAACAGAGAAATGAAGCAAGGGATTGAGCCATTTGGGTATCTGAGGGAAAAACATTTTAGACAGAGTGAAAGAATGAGTAAAGGCCCTGAGTGAAACCAAACTGGAGGGCTTAATGCTAGGCTTGTAGAATTTTTCAGTCTGCAGTAGAGACATAGTTTTAGAGGCAGGAAGAGTCATGATGTGGACATTTTGGTTTTAGAATATCTTGCACTGGTGGACAGAATGAATTGGACCAGGGTAAGGAAGGGCACTAATCTGGAGGTGCATACAGTGGGCCCTGAGCTGAGTGTTAATGATAGGAATGGATAAGAAAGCACTGACTGCTAGGAAATGCCTCATGTCAGCAAATGCCTCATGTCATGGACAGGGCAGGGTGACTTAGACAGCCATGGGTGTGGGATGGAGGGATCAAGGTAGTGTCTAAGAGGTCCATAAGGTTTAAAGCTGAATTGAAACCCATCAGGTTCAAGGGAAAGTATTAAGCTTTCCACATTCCTGATGGGTTTTCTGCATCTTTTGAGGGCTGGTTAATTCCCAGCCCAGTGCAACATGGAGGGGACTAGTTTCAGAGACATATTAGGAAGGGGCGGGGCATCACTTTGACATTTCAGTGAAAAGACCTGGAGCTGTACATACTCTTGAAAGTCTGTCTTCTTTCTCACTAGACCTTTATACAGTAGCAAGAATTAGATTCCTTTACCTATTAATTTATATCCAATAGTAGCTAGAACATGAAATGATTACTTAGTTATTAAAGTATGCTTTGAGCATCCACCCTAGGATTCTATTTTGTTAGCTCTTTCTGCCTGTAATTTATTTTTCTAGGAAAGTCTAAAATGTAAAGACACACACTTTGGAGTTAGCAGACCTATAGTCAAATCCCAGCTCTAACACTTGTTGGTTGAGCATTGCAGTTTCCTCTTCACTAAAATGGGAACAGTAATAGTCCTTCAGTATTAGCCCTTACCTCATGGGATCTTTATATTTGATTAATTCATGCTTGCAGAGTGCTTAGGACACTGCCTTGCACCTAATAAGGACTCAGAGTAGTTGGAGTTTTTTTCCCCTTCGTTGACAGTGGGTAGAGAACTGCTGTCTGGGAATATATGAATTGGTTAAGTTCTCCGGTAAAGAGATTCTTTATAGGCCTTCCTCTAGATAAGAAATTGCCAACTCATTCACAGTTAAGTAAACTTATGGGAGGAAATGAGAACCTGAGTGCCCAAAAGCTGTAGGAACCATCTGTCTTGTTTGTTTCTCTACCAAGTATCTTATTACTCTACAAACCTTGCCCTGCCCCCAGCACCTTGTTTGTCCCTTTCTAATACGTGTTGTATCTGTACATATCCTTGTCCTTCACACCCCAGAAGTACTCACCAAGGGCCCCAGCAGTTCATGGCCTAGTCTGTGTGTTGCACATGGGCACATAGAAAACATTTACTGAATTTGTTTTGAAAACATTCCCCCTTCAGCTTTTAGAGGTTAGTGTATTCAGCTCAACCTTTCTCCCAGCCAACCCCCTAGACATACGTGAAAGATAGAAAAAAAAACTACTGACAATTCAGTTGCCAACTAATTGCCAGGTACTGCAGGAGATATTTTCATGTATATTACATTATTTCTCTTAATCCTCTTGGTAATCCTGTAAAGAAGTGGTATTATCCTCTTTTTAAAGATTAAGAGACAAGCTCAGAGAGGTTAAATAATTTGCCTAAGGACACAAAGCCAGATTTCAAACCCAGGTCTAACTCCAATTCTTCTTGACCCTTATACATTTTTCTTAAGAAACTAAAGGGCATAAGAGAACAACAGCAAGAATGAAACCTTCCGATATGCCTCTGTCTGTGCCTTAGCTTGAAAAATGAGAGGCCCCTGGTTTGGTGTCACAGACTCTTAGAGCTAGAAGGTATAATTTGATCTCTCCTTTTATGAAGGAAGAATCTAAGGTCCAGAGAAGTTCACAAGCTCCTTTCAAAATCATCTAGTCTTTTTTCCTTAGACACTCCCTTTGGTAAGCTTATGAGGAGGAAAACCCTTTGGGATACAGGGGAGAGTATCTGGAGGAACGTTAATCGTTACTCTTAGTCTTGTTGGTAGTCCATTCAAATGTGATCTTTTCTCTCGGCTGTTTCCCACCAGTTGCTGCCCTGCCCCTCTCTTTCCTGCTTTATCCTGGAACAAGTGGGGTTTATATACCTGACCTGCCAGTTCCCTGGGGGCACAGCAGTTACCATACTTGTTGTTTTGTGCTGCACTGAATTGGCTGGGTTTTGTTCCTGGTTCTCATTGTGTAGTGGAACATGAGAAGCATCAAAGATTTTTCTCAAATGAAAGGATAGGATCTGTGTATGTTGGTTCCGTCTAGGCTTTATTGTCTCATGAGCTCTCTCAGCCCTTGGGGATTTCTCACCACTTCGAAGTCTGAAAAGGACTAGTTTGCAGAAACCCAGCTCTTAGACCAAGATTAAGGTGAATGTTAGTGTCTTATGGGAAATTCACTGACTCTGAGCTGGGATACCAGGCTGAGCCCTTCCACTGATTAACTGTGTAGTCTTAAGCAAGTCTCACCTTGTCTGAGACTGCATAGGATAATAAAAATACAGTTGGTCTGGTAGTCTCAGAACTTGAGTTTAGCACTTGAGTTTAGCCCCTCTTAGACCTGCTTTCTGATGGTTAGAAAACTTGATTCTCCTACAAGCCCATTTTTCATTCAGAAAAATGAAAGAGTTGGATTAGAGTAGATGATTTTTAAAGGCCCGCCCAGCCTTGCCACCCTAATGCCTGCCCAGTAGATTCTCACATTGTTAGAGGATCACATCACCAATTAAGTTGGGAGAAAGAAATATATATATTTTGTATTTTTTAACTGTATCTAAAAGATCCTGAAGGTGAGAAGTCTCTAATGAGGTTTGTTACAATTCTTACCTTGTTTGCATTGCACATTTACCCCTTCTTAAAAGCGACAAATTCCCATAATGAAGGTACAGTTTTCTGATTATTAAACATGTAATAAGGGCCCCTTATTGTTTGAGGCTGCTGGGGACATTTACTTAATCAAAGTCCCTTTCTGGACTCTCAGTCAGTAGCCACTGTTGATAAGTCTGCAGATATGAGAGGTAAACACATTAGAGGGAGAGGGTGAACAGCCTGGTACAATGAGGTATTTTCCTAGAGGAAGAATGTCCCAAGCAGACTGGACTGGACTCTGCACTGGTCTTCCACTAAGCCTCATAGAAATCTCCATAGACTTTATATTATTCTTTTTGTCTTATATTTCCTAGAATGAAGGTTGTAAAAAAGTTAGGATTATTGACTTTCCGGACTGTAAGGGAGTTGAAGAGGCCAAGAATTTTCTTTTGAAGAGTGTCTGGGGTTGGGAGGCTGAAAGCTCTGGGTAAATAAATGTCTTTTTCAGGTACAATATGATTGATAGACTGAGGCCTATCTATCTCTATGTGACCTTAACCTGTGAGTAGTCACCCTGGGAACAAGAACACTTATTCTTGCCATCCCTGCTAACCGTTGGAGCTTATCTTTGTAAATTACCTTTAATAGCTGGCAGTTGGGAAAAGCTTTTCAGTTGGATTCGTCATGCAAAGGGATGTCTGTTCTGCACTAGGCTTTATGCTAGGCCCTGGAGATTTGAAGATCTTCAAGATGCAATCTTTGCCTCTTAGAACTGTGGGGGAATGGGGCAGAAGGGAGGGACTGAGGGAGTCAGAAACATAATGAACTGTAATTAAAGTGAAACAAACACTGCTGCCTTTGGGGGACCATCAAGGACGGATAGAAGTTCGATTAAGGGAAAAGGTGGATGAAGTGTTCTAAACACAGAATAGCTCGAGCTATGAATATTAGGATGCAAGAACATGAGTGTGTGTGACAGAAATAGAAAATAAGATGTGACTAGAGCATCACTTTGTAAGGGATGATGAGACATAAAGGTTCTTTGGGGCCACTTTGTGGAGGGCCATTTGTTCCTTCAATAAATGTTTATTGAGGGACGTTAGTAAACCAGGGACCAGCCTTGAGTCCGCTAGTCTTTTGGAGCAGACAATAGCCAACTTTAATGGTGTGTGAGGAGTTTGCATTCCTACCTAAGGACCTTTGCACACATGTTCCACCTCCATCCCAATCTCCAGTGTTATCCTTCCTTCCTCCTTCCTTTTTGCCTGGTTAATTTATATTCATCCTTTAGTGCTCAGCTTGGAAATTACTTCCTTAAGGAATACTTGTTTACCCCACTCCCATTTTCCTAGTTATGAACTTGATATCTCCTTCAAATCACTTGCCCCAATTATGTTATATGTTCAGTATCTGCTCTGTGTTTATTAATAATTATGTTAATGTTCAGTATCTGCTCTGTGTTTAATCTTTCTCTTGTTTGCTGCTCTTTCCCCAGCACAATGTTAGACACATAGTTGTCATGCAATAAATACTTGCTGAAAGGATTGACTGAAGCATGCCCATTGAATTTAGCAGTAAGCGGTCACTGTTGACCTTGGTGAGACAGTTTCAGAGAAACGGTGGGGGTGGAAGTCAGATTGCATTGGACTATGCGGTAAGTGGGAAGTGAGGAAATGAAGGCAGTGATGTGTAGACAAACTTTTAATATGCGTGACTGTGAAGGGAGGAAGCAAATATGGTAGCTAGAGGAGAAAATGGGGTCCAGATTTTTTTTTTAATGGGAAAGACTTGAACTTTTTTAAGTGATAACTGGAAGGAGTCAATGGAGAAAGGAGTGGTGGTGGAGATAACCAAAAGTGCATATCTTCTGAGAGGTGGGGTAGGATGGAATCTAGAACAGGAGTGCCATGCTAAGCATTTGAGCCTTTGTTCTGTAGACATTGGGGAGTCTGGGTGAACCAGCTAATATTATACAGTAGTACACAGAGAAGAGAAGCCAAAGACCTGAACTCAGACTGTGCTGAAGGGCAAGGAAGGATTGGAGAGACATCTAGGAGGTGGAACCAGATGGATATGAGAGGAGGAAATAGGGGTCTTGATTATTGTGCCCCTATTTCCTACCACACAGCAGGTGCTAAATTAGTGTTGAATGGCTTTGAGTTTCTCAAGACTGGAGAAATCAGGGCAGGCTGGGGAAAGTGTAGCAATAACAAGTTCTCTCGAATATCCTCATTGTGGAAAGTCCTGAACCTTTTTGCATTTTGGAAACAGCCAGAAGTAGTTCAGAGCCAGGATGTTGAATTGTTGAATAAGTGGGTGGTCAGGTTAGAGACTGTTCATTTTGGGTTAAAAAGTAAAAACAAGAAACAAGGTGTGGCTTAACATAATGAGATTTGCTGGGGTGAGGTGTGGCAGTTCACAAACCAACTCTGAAAGCCCTTCCCTGTAAGAGTTCCAAAACTGTTTCAAACTGGTACCTCCAGAACTTGGGAGATTAATTTGGATGTCTGTTTTCATCAGAAACCCTCTCACTAATTCACTGTCTTGCCCATTGTTCATAACCCAATTTTTATGAGCCTCTCAGACTTTCTGCCTTGGAGTTTGTGAGGATAATGGTGTACTCTCTGGCCTCTGCCACCCATAAAACAAAAAAGCCCCTCATGAGACTCTGAGAATTTTAGATCCAGGAGCTGATGGGCATATATGTCCTATCACTGGATTTAGAGGAGAGAAGTGAGTGGGTCGAGGTTTTTCAGTCTCCTGCCAGCTTGCTTAACTTTTCTCTGGGGTATGAGGATAGCTGTCTGTGCCCTGGCTGCCCCAGAATGCTGCTGAGCAATCTCGAAGTGCCTGGAGCAGTGCATTGTCTATTCATGTCCCCTTTGCCTGTGAAACAGGGTTCAGTGGCTGTCACTGTGCCTGTAGCAGTCTAGAGTTACCCAGAGAGAACAAAGCTGCATACACAGAAAGCACAAGGGAGTCTTGTAACAACCTTGTCCCGCCTTCTAGGGCTGAGTCAGGTACCACAGCTTGATCTCAGCTGCCTTCTTTATTTCAAGAAGTTGGCATCCGAGCCACACCAGGAGTAATGTGTTTTGTCCCTTTTGGAGGGACATAGACTGACTCTGTGCCATTGTCCATGCTAATATCTCAGCCTACATAGTGCTTCCCCATTCTTTCTCAGCCTTTGATAAATCTTCCCCATCTTTCAAGGCTCAGCTCAAGTGTCAGCTTCCTCTACAAAGACTTTCCTGGCTCCCCTAAGAGGAATTAACATGGTAGAGTGGAAATAGCAAGGGCTTTAGAATGAGCCAGACCTAAATTGGGATATAAGATCTGCCACTTGGCCTATCACCTCTGACCCCAAGTTTCAATTCTCCCATCCTTTAAATGAATATAATAATACCTGTCTCACAGGGTTGTTTTGAGAATTAAATGAGCTTGGGTGTGTGAAAGCAGCTAGCACAGTTCTTGGCATTTAGGAAACATTCATTAAATGTTTGTTCTTTCCCTTCTGTACCCATAACTTCTTTCTCTAAACGAAAATAGCACTTTGCTTCTAGTTCTGAAAGAACATCTAAGTGAAAATTTACCATGTGGAAGAATGTCCCATTTCCAGTGGATTTGCTTCCTGAGGAGCAGAGGTGATGTTATCCAACAATCTCCAATATAGAGCTTGGAGAGGACCCATGGGTCTAAAGAGAGGACCCATGATGGTGTTGAATGAAGGAGCTCCTGGACTAGGTGATGCAAAATCTGTACAACCAGGACCTTTGAGGAATAGGAAAAGGAAATAACATGATTAACCTAGAGAGGAGATGTTTTAGGGTTCTGGCTGGGAATAGTTGTAGGAAAGGCTGATCTGAAAAGAGACCTTGCTTATTTTGTCTCCTCAGAACTATAAATAAGGACTGACACTTCTAGAAAAGGCGGGTTTTGTTTTGGTAGAAAAAGGAATAATCAGAACTATTTCTTAAAAATGGGATGAGACTATTTTTGAGGCCATGAATTCCCTTTCCCCAGGGAGATGAGTAGGCAGGGTAAGTGCTTACGAGAGATCTCATGGAGGAGAGAAGTGTGTGTCCAGCAGAGCATTGGCCCAACCCTTTCAACATGAGATCCTGTTACCTCAAGTCTTATTCCACATGGTAGAAATCTTGTCCCTTTGACCTCCTGCTACTTCAGGCCTCTGAACCCCTTGGTTTCGTGTGCAGGTGAAGACGCCTGGAGGTGTCGGGGCTGTGGGGACCATGTTCCTCCGAGCCAGAGATTATACAGGACTGTCAACGAAGCCTGGCACAGCTCTTGCTTCCGGTAAGTAGATCTATCCTCCTGTTTTTGCCATTGCACTACAGGCCAGGAACTTTTCATTTTCTGGAAACTACACAAACAAGTTTCTGCCTTGAGAGTTTCTCTTTCAGTGGGTGCAGGGTAGGGAGAGACGTGCCAAAGAAGAGCACATGAGCAAAATGAGAGTGGAAGAGCCACCAATGGGCCGGGTACAGCTAGAAATAGGGTGCGGGCAGGTGAGAGCAGACCTTTCCATGGTGTCCCAACACCCTCGCTTTTTAGGTAAGGAAACTGAGGCCCAGAGTGACTTTCCCTTGCCTACACTACTGATTATGCAGGTGTCTTAAGGGTTGTTTTTGGTGCAGTTGGCAAAGCCAGCCCTTCACTGCAGGATGCCTCCCTAGTTTCCTGCTTTTTGTTATTAACTTTATTATAGCTCTTATTGTTTTGAGGCAGCTCAGTTTCTTGAAAATAGCACAAACTTTAAAGTCAGATTTGTTTCTGCTGTCTGAGGTTATTTCCTCATAAGGAAAACAATAGATATTAAGGGTCTATTTCATAGACTTATTAAGATTGAATTAAATAATATATGCCAGGGCCCCAGAACATGGTGGACACCCACTGAATGGTTGTTACTTTCCGCTGTGAGATTGGAATCCTCATGAGTGGGAGCTTGTCTTTGCATTTTCCAGAGCATAAAACAGTGCCTGGCCTGTAGTCACTACTCATCTGAGGCCGGGAGGGCATGTGTTGTCCCCGTTGTCTAAAGTGGTGGGGCTGTGCTCCTGTTCCGAGAATGAGACAGACTAAACAGACACCACTTGCTGTAGATTCCAGCTCCCACACATAGCTCTCGCTGCAAAGCATCCCCTGTGCTGATATTGACCTTTCAGCATTTGCCTCCACCCGATTGGAGGGGAGCGCGGGGAGGGGTGCTTCGGGGGTTGCGGGGAGGGCTGGAGAGTCTGGCCTCTGGAAGAATTGAAGAAGAACCAGCATTTTCTGCCCTTTTATCTCTAACTCAGTTCTCCAGCCTTCTCTAGATCTAATTGCCTTGGTTCTTCCTCCTTTTACTCTCAGGGAAGTTGATTCTACCTTTACTGTGCATTTTAGTTAGATAGGAGCAGATGTCAGAGCTGTAAGGGACATCATAGACAAAGCCTTGGGCTAACCCTCTCATTTTAGAACTGAAGCTAATGAGCAACATCAGAACCTAGTAAGTTTCTAGGCTGGGGCTTGCCTTGGCATCTAACCCATAAATCATATTTATTCCTACTGCTTTCCTCTTTGTATGAACATTTCCTATCCAAAATAAGTAGGATTGGGTAGAATGTGGTAATCTTTGGACTTTCTGGATTCTCTCTTAACTAAAGAACTTCAGAACTAGAAGGGACCACCTACTTATGCTATAACCCCTTCATATCAGACATGAGAGGCCTGAAACTAAAAAGACAAAAAGAGTTACACACAAACAGGCCATGGAAGACAAGAGTTGGCCTTAGAACTGAAGGCTTGGGTCATTTGCAGGTCTAGTCAGGTGCTAGTTTATTAGAGAGCACCCTGTATGTGTGAAAGAGAGACATACAGACACACACACAAATACATGCTTGTAAAGAAGTAAGGCACAGTATCCTGGCAGGTAACAGTGCAGGTTATGGGATGACTGTCTGGTTTCAAATCCTGGCTTTGCAATTTATTTACTGGCCTTAGATGACTCCCTTGAACTTCAAGCATCTCATCTGTAAAATGGGAATAAAAATAGTACTCCTCCCATTAGGTTGTTGGGGATAATTAGATGTGATAACCTATATAAAGTGCCGAGCATAGCACCTGAAACATAAAACCCTTAATAATCAGTAGCTGTCACTTTATATTATATCGTGAGTTTGTCTACATACTTGTACATGCATATTTTTTTTCTCTTATTACATACTCATTGGTCATCTGATATGGAGCCTCAGGGATTAAGTTAAACTTTGAACTACCGTGGCATGATTAAACCAAAGATCATGCTTGTGGGAGAAGTAGAGCATCCAGGTTCAGTCTCCCCTTTACAGCTTTGCCTCAAGGAAGGAGTCTTTCTAATTCAACTCTATTGAAGGAGTTCATGTCCTGACTCCTGAGGTGTCTCACACAAACTGGATAACTGGAGCCTGGCAGTTTGTCCTGGGGAGAGTGGCCACTTTGGAGCCAATTTGACTTTTGCCCAGAACGGAGGAAGATCTTCAGTGCTGGCAAGGACTGTGTCTGACTCCAGAAGTAAGCCCAGGGTTATGAGCATGAGGCATCAACCTGAATGGTCTATTAAGGTCTCTTCAACCCTAGCTCACCGGTGATTCTCTGATGAATTCAGAGTATTTGGGTGCAGTTCTGCTGGAAACAGGACCCTGCCTTCATGCTACTCAAAGAAATTCATTCTTAATGACTCCCTTCTAGCCTTGCTCTTATCCAGCTGGGCTACAGTTACAATAAAGGAAATGACTTTTCTTATCCCCTTCCCCCACACCTTTGTTTTTCTAGTCACAGGGTGGGGCTGGATATTGAATGGAGAAATTGCTGGTGTTTGGCCCAAACTCTTCTCCTCACCTTCTTATACTACCCCATCCCCCATCTGCAGCCATATCCGTAATCCTGCGTTTTATAGCTTCCCGCCAAGTTTCTCAGGTGCCTGGGACAATAGGAAGCCACTTAAGGCTGGAACCTGGGACTGTACAGAGTAGGCCAGCTGACAGATCTCCTAGAAGTAGCCCAGTCTGTAATTGTGCTGGTACAGTTGGGCGCCTGGCCAGGATCCTTCTGATCTCTGGACACCTGACTGACCAGCCCTCCTGCTGCTGCTTCTCAACTTTTGCAACAGGTCTGTATGGACTCTAAGTACCTCTGGCCTTCCCTTTCCTTGAGCAGTGCCATTGATTCTAGAGCTGGGGCCATTCTCTCTGAAGTTCTCTGAAACTGGCTCCCTCTCATGTGGGGAGGCTGGGAAAGCAGCCAGACTGTGTGTCGTTTGTAGCTGAAGTTAAAGTGTGGAGATATGAATGATGACTTGGACTCTTGTCATGTTGGCAAACCGAAGAACCTTGGCAAATTTTCTGATGATTGTTCTTTCACTCTCATTAGAGATGTTTGGTCCAGGAGAAGTGGTTGTGGGAGGAGGGGAACGCTGCCTCTGTTAGTCTTTATGGCCCCTACCTGTGGGACTCGTTGCTTCACCCTGGTTCCTAACAGTGTTATCAGAGGGAGAAAAAAACCACCATTCTTAAGGCTCCTGGGAACTGTTCAGGGCCTCTTTTCTCAGGATCATGAACACAGACTATTTGAGCTTTCTCTTTTAAGAAGTGATTTTTCATGTTTGTGCTCTAAAAAAGGGGTAATACAGTTAGAAAGCTGTTGTCACTTCATCAGACAACAGACCATTTCTGCTAAATTTGTGACTCCAGGAAAGTTCAGTGAGGAAGTTACATATGTAGCAAACGGAGACTGTGGTGTAATAGGCTGGCCGATGACAGAGTGTTTTCTGTGATACTGAAAGCCATGCTCATTTTCTCACCTACACCTCCATCTAAACAAGCACTATTTAGAATCACAATTGCGGTAACAGTTTCCATTTATTGAGTGCTTACTCTGTGCTATATTATACACTGTCCTAAGCATTTCACATGCGTTATTTCGTTTAATTCTCACAGCAACCTAAGAACTGTAGAACTGGTCTTAACTTATTTTACAAATAGGGCAATGGAGGTTACTTGCTCACAGTCACAGAGCCAGTAAGTAGCACAGCTGGGATTTGAACCCAGGCATTCTGACCTTTTACTTAGAAGAGTCTCTTTGCATTCCTGAATATGGGCATGTCATTTAACCTCCCAGAGACTCTGTTTCCTCTTCTGTAACTTCAGGATCAAAACACTTACCCTACCTACCACACACTGGGTATCAGATAGCATTGAAGGGCTGGTTCATGAACTCTCAACTGTCAGTAAAAATGCCATTAAATTTCTCCTGAGTCTCTCTCTGGCTCAGGAGTGTGTAGAGCAACCCTGCCATCTGCTGTTGTGCTGTTGATATTGCTGCCGAATTTAATGATCCAAGCCTTTGATTCTAGTTTGCTATTTGTCTAGTTTATCTCTAAGGAAACAGCCAGCCAGGTCGTTAAGTCTAGCTACTGGACGGGAGGCTGGGGCCTTCCTGACAGGACAGGAAGGACAGACACCTGGGCCTTCCTGTGCCCCTACAAGGGACTCCAGCGTGAACATAAACTAAGACTCCTGGTATGTATCAGCATTATGTAACCTGCAGTGTGCTTTAATCCTGCCCTGTTCTTTAGGAAGAAAGAACTAAGACCCTGTAGAAGCCCCATAGCTGCTATTCAGGGCAGAGATGAAGAGGGGTGGGGTGGGGCCAGGGATGGATGACTGACGTCTGTTAAGCTTTGTTTAGTGAGTTTCACTTAGAATATCTGATTCAGCTCTCACAATAATCCTGCAACCCCATTTGGTAGTAAAACAGGAAGGCTCAGAAAGGTGATGTATCTTGCCCAGGGTCACACAGAGCTGACATTTGAACTCAGGTCTCCCTAACTCCCAAAAGGGTCCTCTTTGCACTGGGACTCCCAGGAAAGAAAAGTAGACTTGGAGTTAGAAGACCTGAATTTGAGTCTTAGCTGAGCCAAGATAGCTGTGTAACTGTGGGCAAGTTCCTTTGCCACTATAAATCTCAGTTTTTTATCAATAAAATGTGGCGAAAGTAATCCACCTCATAGCATAGTTGTGAGGGTCAAGGAGGTGATGGAGAAGATACTTCAAAAACATTAGAATGGTGTAACGTGAAGGGTTAGCAACAGCACATAGCAACATTGTGCTTCTTAGTCTAACCAACCATTCACATGGAACTTTGAGCATCATCTACTATGTTAAGGGCATCAAATTAAATGCTGTTGGGGATACAAATTTGACATACTGCCCTGGCCTCCTAACTGGCTCCCTCAGACAGTTGAAAAACAAGTAATAATGTGGAGCATTTCTAATAGTGGGCTGTAGACTGGCTTCCATTCTGTCTCTCCCCTGAAACGTTCTCTAAAGCTCCACTTTAGAGAAGAGTGGTCCAATGGCCACTCTTCAGTCTTCATCTTGTATGACCTCCCAAACTGCACTAGAAGAAGTAGAGAAAAGTGAATCAGAGTTTGGAGTCAGGCTGCTTGTGTTTTTATTCCAGCTTCTATACCAGCCACCTGACCTTGAGTCAGGTGCTTACTCTTTCTACCACAGTTACTTCAGCTGTAAAAGGGGAAATGGTTCTCACCTCAAAAGGTTGTTGTGCAGATTAAATTTGATCATGAAGTCAAAGCCTTTGCCATTACCTGGTCATAGTTAAGACTTAATAGATGTTAGCATTTATTATTGGTGTCTGTCACTGTTGAAACGTTCTCTTCCCTTGGCTTTCATAACATTCCACACTGTCCTGGTTTTCCTCCGCTTCTCAGGTCATTCTAGTTTGCTTATCCTTCTCTATCTAGCTGTGAAATGTTGATGTTTCTCCAGATTCGCTCTCTATTTTCTCCCTAGGTTATCTCACTCTCACCCTGGCTTCTGTTGTCCTCACATACTGATGACCCCAAAATTCAGTCCAAATCTTTCCACTGAGCTCTAGACCTATCTAGCCTACTGTCAACTTCACATTTCCATTTGAATGTCTTCCAGACATCTCAGACCCAGCTGGACTTTCAATCTTCACCCCAAAACTGACTCCCCTTCATTGTAACCTGTCCCACTGGAGGGCAGCACCATCTACTCACTGCTCAAGCCAGAACCTGGGAGTCCTTGATACTGCTTTTCTCATCTTCCAAGCCTGTTAGTTCTGTTTCTAGATAATATTTTGAGTGTGTCCACTTCTTTCCATTTCTCCTTATACCACCCTGCTCCAGGCTACCATTTTCTCATATGGATGCCTGCAATAGCCTTCTCACTGTCCATGTTCACTCTGTCCCCTCTAATATATTCTCCATAGAGCAGCCAGAGTGAGTGATCTGTAAAGAAAAATTCTGACCACATCACACTGTGTCATCTCTCTGTTCTTATACACTTCCACAACTTTCCAACATTCTTAGATAAAAACCAAAGTCCTTAATGTGGCCTGCAGAGTCCCCATAGTCTGTCCTCTCCCCACAGCCTCTCACTGTCTCTACTTCAGCCTCACTGCTCCTCGCTGGGTCCAGAACACACCCTTCTTCCTTCTGACACGGCCTTTGTTCATGCTGTTCCCTCTGCCTGGAATGTCCCCTCGCCCTCTTTTGGCCTAATTAACTCCTGCTCATCCTTCAGATCTTTACCTGGATGTCTCATAGAAATAGTTATAGAATAGGTCATGGCTCTTGTTTTGTGCTTTCTTAGATCTTTCTTTTGAAACTTCTTTTTGTGATTTTAATTTCACATTTATTTATTTGATCATCTCCTTAATGACATCCTGAGACCCCTAATATTCTGTAAACATAACTTGGTCAGGAATCATGTGGCGTTTTGCCCCTCATTGTGTTACCACTGAGCACATTGTTGGCATGGGAGGGATATTTGTTAAAAGAATTGCCGGGGTGGCCAAGAGATATGATGTAAGTGAGGCCTTTCCCGGCCCTTCCCCTTCCCCACATCCTTCCCTTAGCAGCCACCATGGTGCAGTTACTGTAAATGGCAGGGAGGAATTGGTTCCGGACATTGGGTTGTTTTGGAAAATTGCCTGCAAATGTTGAGGTGAGAAGTTAAAGCTTTGTCTTTGCCCCCAAAAGAGCCAGAGAGGCTGATCCAGCAGTCCTTCTATCCAGCAGTGGATCTTGAGCTCCACTTCTCTGTAGGTACAGTCCTGGGGAGAGAGAGGCAGTAGAGGGAAGAATGAGTTCAGCTACTCTAGCCCAAACTAATTATGAATTGCCCTGAAGTCTGTCAAATTTTGATTCTAATCGTAAGTTTTTAAAATTTGTTTTTAAAATTTTAGAAATCTTTGAAGGGTGGGAAGGTGTATATGGGTTGGTGATTCCCTGTGCACTTTGAAATGGAAGTTTGTCCTCTGGGAGTTACACTAGTTAGGTCTACATATTAGGAGAGCAGTAACGTGTGGTAGTTAAAAGCACAGACTCTAGAACCAGATTGCTTGGGCTGATATCCTGGCTCTTCTATTTATTAGTTGTATACCTTGGACAAGTTATTCACCCTTTCTCTGCTTCATTTTTTCTTCTATGAAGTGGAGATACTGACCTCTTATCTACCTCCTAGTGTTACTGCAAGGGGTAAAATGAGGGAAGTCATGTGTAGCACTGAGTGATAGGGCCTCACAGAGTAGTGCTCCTGAGTGTTAACCAGTTGTTATTAGCTGCTAGGGAACCAAATGTCTCCCAGGGCTGAATGATATGTGAATTGGTGATTGTTACATGTCTAAAGAAGTAATGATTTTTATTTAATTAAAAATAAGTTTTTAAAAAATGGTAGAATAATGAATGGCCAGCAGTGAAACAGAAAATGAAAAGTCAATGGGGCAAAACTAGTAGTGTGTCCAGATAAAGATACTGAATCTTGATTTGGACACCAGAAGGGAATTTTTTGTTTTAGACAGGGCTAGTTTGGCCAGCTCACTCCTGCGAGAATAAAATTTCTCTCCACGGCTTCTCATTTCCCTTTATTTTAAGTCCATGCTCACAGAGCAATCTTCTGATGCCTAATTCAGCTTCCCAGAACTCTTGATAATAGGAAGGATCTGGAGGTAGTGCCTGTATAGGGGATGTGGGTGTTCTGATTTCATAACATATGGGTGTCAATTCATAAATGGACAATGGGGTTGATAAATGGTTGTGTAGAGCCATCCTAGAATGTCTGCACCTCTCTGGGTACTATGAAGTCCTGTTTCTGGACCTAAAAGACCAAAAACAAGGCCTGGATTAGGGTCATTCACCAAGGTGACACTAGCCTCTGGGTCGTCAGCCAGTCACCCTTTCTCTGACCATAACCCCTTCCTCGTGGCTTTGTTCAGCACCGACCTACTAGTGTGGAATTTTTCATTCTCATAACTCCTTTCTTCTACAGAGGAAGAAGAAATTGAAGCCCAGAGAGCTTTAATGGCTTGCCTCAGATCACACAGAAAGTTTGTTGTTAGCCAGGTCACATTTCCAGGTCTTCTCTGCCAGGCCAGGGCTCTTCTCTGGGCATCCCCTGGGAATTTGTTAAGGCATCCAAAGCATTTTTCTCCCAGTGCAGCCAGGAGGAGAACGTCTATGTAAACAAGCATTTGACACTGAATGTTGGACATTCAGTTTTCTAATATTAGTATCACAGAGCAACAGTGGATGATTATCTAAAAGGGGTTGTGTGATCCCATTCGTACATTCTACACCCCATACAAACAAATCTCAGCTGTTAAAATGACCAACTCAGTGAAAATGTAGCCTGAGGACAAAGCCTTAGCCTACTGTTCGTGAACACTCATTGGCCAGCAGACATCATGTGGATATATATATAGCCAACTGTAGACTTGAGAGAGACAAACTGGCAAGTAAAGACCAGCTTGTCTTTGGTGTTTCAGGCTTTCCATCCTATTCATTGGGAAGCTCTGCTGCGTACATACCTCTGATAACTCTTCACTGCCTAAGGGCTACTCTTTCACCTGGCATACTGGGCCCTTGGTCCTCTGCCCCTGCTCTCTTCCACCATCCCAGCCTCCTCTCTGGTCACTCCTAACATGTGTCCTGCATTGCAGCTTATGGGCTGTACTCTGCTATGCCTTAGTTCATTTGCTCATGTTGTGCCTGTGATTGTCTGCCTGGCAATCAACCTGTTACATTCAGCCAATATATCCTGCCCTCTGTGGAAGAGCCTCCCTGAATCCATCATCACCCCTCCCCACCAATGAGAAGAAACTTTTTCTCCCTCTTTGTTATTCTCCTCATATCTCAGTTATAGCCTTGTCAATATTTGTTTACATATCTAACATCACTCTTACAGTATGAACTTCTGTAAGTCTGGAGCCATATCTAGTTCGTCTTTATGCCCCAGAGTGCCTAAAATGCAGCGGATACTCCGTGTTTCTTGGGTGAATGACATTTTTGTAGAATGACCACCTTTCTCTTTGGACCCTTGGATCAAGCCCTTCCAGTATGCATCATCACCATCTCTGCTCTGCGTGATTCTCCTAGGCAAGAGCTTTTCTTTTGAAGTGGGAGCATGGAATAAGACCTTTGTCTGTAAATATTATTCCAAAGTCTAAAATCATCAAAGCTAGGGCCTTCTGCACTGCCTCAGGGGGCTGCTAATTTGTCTTGTATTTCTCCTCCAAGGGCTAGAATTCCTCCTCCCCTGGCCAGTGTTGGAGGAGTGCTAATAAATTCTTTCTCCACTCTTCACTATTATTGAGGAAACCTCCAAGTACCTCAAGGCAGATTTGAATTAGGATAGTTTTCTTTGCTGTGTCACTTGTCTTCTGGCCATGCCTTCCTGCGGCTGTCCTATAGTGATCTTGGTTAGATCAGAGGGTCCTCTGCTGGGCTCTGTTCCCATCAGTAGCTATGACTCTTATAGCAGCACCAACTGTTTCTGAAGTTGGCTAAAGTCAGGTCTTGTACTTTGTCCTTTTAAACTTGTTTCAGTTCCAAAGGTGGCCTTTTCATGAGATGACCTTATATTCTGGAGTGACCTTTTCCCAAGGTACCTTGAGCACTACCACTAACTACAGTGTCACTGAGGAAGAGAGAGGCAGCTACTGTGGGTTACAGATGACTAAAAACAGCACCAGGGAGGTGAAAGTCCCCCACCAAACGTTTATTTATTGTATTGTATCCAGAATAAGATGAACAACCTATCTTGCAATCGTTTCCTCATTTGTAGCAAGGGCATAATAGCGATCTGTCCTGCCCGCCTTTCAGAGTCAGTATGAGAGTAGAACGAAGTCAAGTGCAGGAGCACGTAGGAGAGAGTAAAGCAGTGCTTTCTGTCTCCAGTGTGCATCAGAAACACCAGGGCTTGTTTAAAATGCAGATTGTGGGGCCAGAAATCTTCATTTTCAGCAATCTGCCCAGGGAAGTCCAGTGCTGCTATTCTTCTAGCCACATTTTCAGAAATACCAGTGTAAGTCAGATAGCAAGTGTAAAATAGTTGTTTGAGGCAACTGTAGTGTCTTGGACCTGGAATCCAAAGACTTGGGTTAAATCCCAGCTCTGCCAATTTTTAGACCTGCGACCTGAACAACCTTCTGTGTTGAACCTCAGTTCCTCATTTGCGAAAAGGAGATGATAACCTCAACCTCAAGAGTTACAAGAATTAAATAAAAGGATATGTGAGCAAGCCCACCTGAGTGCTTGGCTCATGGAACTGTCAGTATTTTCCAGAGTAAGAGCTAAGTGTCTGCAACTGCGGGGGTGTGGTGTCATTTTAATAAACACCAGGCAAAAGAAGATCTTTGGCGTCCATCTTAATCAGGTATCATGGAAATCTGGATAGAACCTTAGAGATATAATCAGATCCCTTCTTTTATAGCTCATGAAGTAGAAACTCGGAAGGGAGGACAGAAAGCCCAGGATGTAAGAGGGTACGCAGACATATGAAATGTGTTTAGATTTTCAGAATGAAAAAACTACTACCCAGTATACTGGGTGGCAAGGGGGGTGCGGCACTTATTAGCACAGTAACAGAGCCACTGTCAGTAACTTTTGAGAAACCATGGAGAATTGAAGGTAATACCCCAAGTATGTGTATTCGTTCTATACCTACTATATACCAGGCACTGGGGATTGATTAGTAAAATAAATATGGAGATGGCTAACTGGCTCAGTTTTCAAAAAGGTGGAAAAAGAGATCCCGGAAAAAGTAAACTCATATCCTTTTGACTTGACTCCACAAAATTCTGGTGGAATTTTGTGGACAAATTCTGATGGAATTTTGCAGATAATGGAATAAGTGGACAGTGAGTACTTAGCAAAGGAGCTGATCACTTAGAAAAGGATTCAGCAGCAGTGAATTTGTTATGGCTAATTAGATTTGACTTCATGTTCTCACTAGGTTGCTAGTCATGAGACCCTCTCTTGATTTTTACAAGTCATATGATAAACTCTTTCATGATATCCTGATAGTAAGAATGTAGGCAGAAAATCTAGAAAAATCAGATGTAGGAGTTCAACATACCCAGCAGTTTGGGACCCCATGTTGGAGAGGTGAGATTCCTGAATGTCTTGCTAGGGATCATGTTGAGGAAAAGGCATGGGATTTGACGTTAACAAACCTGGCAAAAGCCCTACACTCACAGTAACCTTGGATGAATTACCCACATCCCTGGGCTTCCTTTCCCTATCCTGTACTCCTTGCGAGGTTGTTGCAAGAACTAAACTAAATGATACTTTATAAACATTAGTTACTATCACCATTCTCATACTGTAGTTGCTCTTAACGGAGGTCCTGAATCATGTTTGTTTACTAAGCATCTGTGGACATCAGGTGAGGGCCTCAGGTAATCGATCTGGTAGTAGACAGATCTGGACCTAGAGCCCTTCTTTGTGATGTGCTTGGGGATATGTCAAGGGAACCCTTCCCAGAGGAGAGTAAATGCTCTGTTGGAGTTGAGACTAGAAAAAGGAGGAGGAGAAAGCCACCAGCTGGGGACATAGGAGACTGCAGGAGCTAAGATGGCAAAAGCTTAAGGGGCTGCTTGCAAGGGCCTTTTGTGGATGGGTCAGGAAGTAGAGTGGGGCAGAAGGTGGCCAGAGTGTTGACGCTGGTGGGGAAACCGAAGAGACAGCTTCAGGGGTCCTGAGTGCAGTGCACTCAGGCAGGCTTTGCCCTTGGACAAGAGCACTATGAAAAAAGTATGAAATATTTGCTCTAAATCATGAGACTTCTTTTTATTGTTGTCCATTTATCATTTTAAAAAGCAGCACTTAAATATAAGAAAAAAATATAAATAATGTCAAAATAGTAGCAAATGAAAACTAATTCATCCGGCTTCTTGTCTCACTACTCTAAAGAGAAACTGATAACTACATGGCAGAGTCTTCCAGGTGGTCTCTAAGGATTATGTGCATAGACTTTTTAAACAATGGGATTATTCTTACACTCTTTCTGACACTTGGATTTCTCACATGACACCTTACCCGGGACAATTTCTGTTTCTGTAGCTTGGACTTACCCTACTATTTTTAACAGTGCATCATATTCTATTGTGTGGATGTGTTATTATACTTAGCTCACTCCCATCATTAGACATATGGGATTATTCCTAATCTTTTAGTATTAAACAGTGCTGGACACATGCCTTGGCACATTTGTGGGAATATTTCTCTAGGCAAAATTTCTAGCAGTGGAATTGGTTGGACTCTCATTTTTAAAAGATGACTACTGCCGAATGTAGAAAGTGAGTTAGAAGAGAGAAGGAGAAGGGAAAGTGGTCAGTAATGGGGATGGCGGTGCTCACCTTTCAAGAGTCAGAAGCTGCAGCGTCCGCAGGAGCTCCCTTTTCTGGTTAGAGTCCTCCTGGCCAGTAGAGGGCCACACATGAGCACAGTTCCTTGCACTTCACATTATCTGACCGGAGCCTTCTTTGGAGGAGAGATTGGGGTGATTCATTCATTCGCTGCTCCTCCCCAGAGTGTTCACTTGAGCCTGCCTGCCTTGAAGGCTGTTGTCTCCAGCCTCTGGTAGCCGCCTTCAGCCCCTTCCAAGGAGTCAGTTTGCTCGGCTTCCAGCCAGGTTTCTAACTTGTGAAATGTGTAGGAGATTAGCACCCCTTATGCCATCTTATCCTGTCTATAACTTCCAGTCCAAGGGTCCCTGCAGATGTCTCTGGAAGCTGTAACTGCTGAATCCCCTGTCAGCTGCTCTGGGGACCTAGAAGAACAGCTTTCCACCCAGGACCAGTATCCAAGGGCAAGAGGGAGAAATACATCCTCCAGTGTGACCTTTTACCTCTCAGTTCTGGGAGGTTTGGGCCCTTTGATCTTGGCCCTGAGGAACCACACACTTGGGTCTCACATCTGGTGATCAGTCCTTCAGTGGTTCCTCCTGAAGGTCTGGATTTATGGAAGTCAGATGAATTCCACCTAGGAGGGGCTTCTGCTTCTTCAGCTTCAGCTCAGGACATGGGGAGACGGCTGCCCCTCTTCCAGAGGGAGGCAGTTTTCGTGGCATTGAGACGTCCTCTTACTAGTTCCCCACACACCCACCCACCCACTGAGTTCTTTGTAAGGGGAGTGGGGGGAACAGAGAATGCCTGCAGCCTCCTGCTCACATTCCTAGACATCGACTCACTGCACCCGCCGCCGCTGGAACAGCAGGGCTGTGTGAAATGTCAAGAGGAGTTATGCTCATGGGCTCCCTGGCCCCAGTTTCTTTGTGGCTTGCATTTTCTTCTATCCGCATTCTGTTCATCAGATGGAAATCAGAGAATGCAATTAGAAGATAATTTGCTAGTTCCAAATTTAATTTGGGGCCCCCTTCTTGCCTGATCGAATTACAGGGAACATAATAGATTTTTGGTGAGAAATAGTTGGCTCTGTGGCTAGGAGAAAAAGAGCTATGTCCTGTATGTTGTTTTCCCCTTCCACCCTGCTCCTCTGTGCTCTTGTGTGGCCCCCAGGCCAGGATTCTGATCCCCTCAGGACAGCTCAAGAAGTTTAAACTCAACTTGAGACCCAAGGAAATAGGGGGTCCTCTGCAACCTTAGAGGGCTGAAAATGTTGAAGCTGAAAACTATTCAGAGAACTAATCAAGGTCCAGACAGAGGCAGCAGCTTGCTGAAGGCCACATAGCTAGTCCATAGTGGTAGTAACAATAGTCTTAATGATATTAGCAGCTAACATTTATCAACCCTTAACATGTTCCAGACTGTGTGCCACGGGCTTACGTGCAATGCATTGTTGCATTCAAACCCAGACAATCTGGCTCTGGGCCCAGGCTGGGCTATAGCATAACAATGACAGAGCTCAGTATAGACAACCTGGGTTCGAATCTCAGCTTCACCTTTCACCGATACAGCTGGGTGATCTCAGGCAAGCGATTTAAACTTTCTGTATCTCCATTCCTTCCTATAAAGGGGAAATCTCAGCACTACCGACTAGTGTGGGTTAAAATTCATTCATATGTCTAAGTGCTGCAAGTAGTGCTTGGAGCAGACTGAGCACCCAGTTCAGTGCTCACCCCCCACTGCCTCTGGGGCTGGAATGTGGTGTCTGTGGCAGTTGAAAGATGTGGCTGAGTTCTGCACAAATGCCAAAAGCTGGTTGTCACTATTAGAGGCAGTAAACACAGTGGTTGAGTGTGTTGGCTCTAGAGCAGAGATCAGCAAACTATAACTCCACCTCCTGTTTTTGTGCATCTGTGATTTTTACATTTTTAAATGGTGGGAGGAGCAAAAGAATATTTTATGGCACACGAAAATTACATGAAATTCAAATTTCAGTGACCATAAATAAAGTTTTATTGGAACACAGCCATGTCTATTTCTTTACATTTTATACATGGTCACTTTCATGCTGCAGTGATGGAGTTGAGTAGCTGTGATGGAGTATTTGTATAGGACTGCCACCCTAAAATATTTGTTCTCTGGCCCTTTACAGAAAAAGTGTCCTGACCCCTGCTCTAGAATCATACTTACTGAGTTTGAAACCCAGCTTCACCACTTATCAGCTGTTTGTCTTCAGGCTAGTGACATAACCTTTCAGAACCTCAGTTTCCTCATCTGTTAAATGGGAATGTTAATATCTACCCACCATATATTGATAATTTAAGTATAATAGATAACAGGTGCGGGTCCGGACAGGCTTGCACAATTGTCCATCACAGGACCATGTGGCCTAATAGATAAAGCATCTGATTCCACACCAGAAGATTGAAGATTCATGTCCTTTCATGGTCACTCATAGGCTTGTTTTTTTCCCTCCACTTAAAAATTTTCTCTCTCTTGGGATTGCACCCTACTTGGGCCTAGGATCTCTGGGTGTGCCTGCTATTGGCCCTCCCACCCCTCAGGTATAGCCTTGTGCCTGCAACTGTGGAGCTCAGGACGCAGGGCCAAATTGCACCCAGGGTGACCCCAAGGGCACTGCAGGACCAATGCTGGCCAGACCCAGGCAGGCTGAAGCCACCAGCCCCAGTGCCCGGGAACCCAATGGGGATTGGCTACATGAATTAGAGTTAAGATGAAGAGAACTGTGACAGATGAGGTATTGGACTAGGTGTGGGGGGTAGGGTAGTTGCCCCAAGGGGGTCAGAGGACAGGTTCATCTTAAACTATAATAGATTATTGTGATAAAAAGTTTGGAAATGGTAATAGTTGGACAATATTATGAATATAACTGATGCTACTAAATTGTATGTTTAAAGAAGTGGGAAAAATGTCAACTTTATCTGTCTACACACACACACACACACACACACGCACACACATACACCACAATAAAAATGTTTTTAAAAAATAGATGCAAAGAACATAACATGGGGCCTGGAACATAAGTGCTCAATAAATGGTAGCTTATAATAGGGTACAAACACAATCTCTCTTTTCACATTTATTGTTATCCCTGTGCCCAATCAGAGGAATGGAAAAAGGCTCTCTTATAACCCATCTACCACCTTTGCCATAGACAAAGGTGACTTTACTGGAGAGGAGCGTGTGCCTGCTGGGAGAGAGCTGGTCTCACTCCCTCAAGTCAAACAGTGAGGTCTGGACGTGCCCCAGTCTTCTCCAGCATCCTTGCTTTTTCCCTCAATAGTTCTGCAGATGAGATAAGGGAGTTTTCAATGGTGGGCTCTGGTTTGGGTATCTCTATAGCTGGGCTTTTCAGACAGACTCCCATTCTAGATATCTAGGCCCATCATCCCCACAGGCACCTGGACCTTGTTCTCCATCATCCCCCATTTTTCAGTTTGAGAAGCCTGGTTACCATGGACACAGTGGAAGAAGCACCACTGCCTGCCTCCTGAGGCCAATGGATGGTATTCTGGGAATGAACAAATAAATGAAAGAGAGGGGACAGGTGACTTGGGCTCAGTCCCTGTGCTCTCTCCTACTTACAGAAGGGCTTTGAGGGAGATGTTTCCCTTTGAAGAGGCAGAATGAAGCTCAAGGCCTGAGATCTCTGGCTCTGGAGTCACATGGGCCTATATTTAAATCCCAGCCCTGCCACTCACTAGTTTTAGGTAAGTTACCTAATCTCTCTGTACCTTGCTTTCCCTTGGGTAAGTTACCTAATCTCTCTGTACTTTGCTTTCCCTGTTTATAAAGTGGAGATAATTCCCACCTCAAGGAAATAAGAGAGTGCTTATACAGTGCTTGCCACATGGAGAGGCACTAGGTGTTAGTTAACACTCTGGGTCTTGTTTCCTCATCTGCATCAGCTCTGCCCAGAAGGGGAGTGGCAGCCCCCATTGGCCAGCTCTTGGGGCTGTCCCCAGGCCAGGCAGAGGGAAGGGATGAATGGGGACTCTAGTGCCAGGAACAAGTCAATGCCTGCATGGAGCAGAGAGCCCAAAGGGCAGCTCTCTGGACCTGGGTCTCTGGACCTGCTTCTCCTGCCATAGAGGCCCCACTTCTGGGGGTGTGGCTTGGCCTGAAACTGATATCCTGGGCTATTCTTTACCTCCCAGCAGAGTTACTGCCATTTGGGCAGCTCCTCAGGCTGGAGACACTTGGAGGCAGATGTGCTCACTCTCTTTCCTGCCCTGTGCTCAGGGATGGACGCTCAGCCAACCCTGGTTATTGTCTGTGGTGCCTGCCTACAGCCTCTCTCCAGCCCAGCTCCACCCCTTGCCTGCAAGGTCTGTTTCCTAATAGCTGCTCCAACCACACACCTCGGTTCCGCGAGGAGCCCCTCCTCTTCCTCCCTCCCTCCCTCCCTCATCAGGGGTGGGACTGAAGAAGAAGGCTAACTTGACAGCAGCGCTTCTTTCTTAGCTAGTCACCGGCCCCTGCCCAAGAATGCCTGTGCGTGTGTAGCCTCCGCAGAGAGGTGGTTCTCCCGGAGCCCCAAGGGGCCGCCTGAGCTTCCGAGAACTGGGGAGGAGCCGTTCCAGCCATGAGCCCCTTTGGGAATCTGCTGGGGGGCAAGTGGCCCGCAGTCCTCATGCCCCTCTGGCTGCTCCGGAGGGAGAGGTGAGCGCTGGGCAGCAGGCCTGCAGCCAGAGGTACCGGGAGCCCCAGACCTGTCATGGTGGCCGTCTGCAGCCAGCCTGAGGCACTCCCAGACGGGTTTGCAGCTGAGCTTGTTTATCTGGTGTGGGAAGAAGATGGGGAGTTACTTGTCCATCCCGGCTTACTTCACCTCCAGAGACCCCTTTCGGTGAGTTGGGCTCTGAGTCCCCCTCCCCACCTCCTCTTCTGGCCCCTGGTCCTTCGGGGAGGGCAGAGGCCTCCCTGAATCTGCTTCTCAGATTTCACTTGTCCTCTGACCATGGGTTCTATTAGAAGATAGTAGAAGCTGTTTCCAGACAGAATCAGCCTGGCAAAGGCTCCCCACCATGTCCTGGGAATGGTGAGGTGAGGGATCTGCTTAGAAGGAAGCTCCTGGGGAACTCCAGCTCTTTCCTTCCCGGACACACCTGGAAGAGCCTCCAAAAGATGCTGCTGACTGGCCTGCTCTTGTATTACTGCTTCTGGGGGAAGAACACAGATAGGGTGCTGTTCTTCCAGCTCTCACATATCTTACCTGCAGGCTGTGCTGCCTGCCCAGGAATTTGTCCCAACAAGCAGGATGGACAGGTTTTGCCAAACAGCATGGAAGCTGACACGGTCTGGGTGTGGGCAGCCTGGTACTCGGTAGGCATTCTTAATGGCAAGGACATTTGTCTCTGGCCTAGGGCTTCTGAGTTCTCAGGGGAGTTCAGTTGCTAGGGAAAGGCCTGGGCAAGTGCTTCTAACACTGGGGCAATTGGCTTTGTAGTGTTTCTGAGCTGCAGGGCCAGCCCCCAAGCATGCCAGGCCTGAGTACCTCTCAGGCCTCTTTCTGTGGCGTACTCAGAGGGAGGTGTGGAAGCTTTCTCACTACCTCAAACCTGCTTTTCTTTGCTCTCTGCCCCACCCCGCCTCCAACAGAAACTCCCTGGGGGTTACTGGCCCTCAGGGTCCCTCTTGAATGGAGTCATTCTTGGCTGGGGTGGGGCTTGTTTTCATTCTTTGGGAGCAGCCTGTTGTTCCAAGGGCTGCCTCCCCCTCACTAGTGGTCCTGCCGCACTTCTCCCTTCTGGCTTCCCCGACCCACCCCTATGCCCAGACTTTGCTGCTGGGACGCTAGTCAGGTGGCAGGGCCTGGGCAGAAAAGCAGAACACCATGTGGTTTCACGGAATTACGGGACTGGTAGAGTGGTGAGAAGCCTCTGGATTTGGGGGAGGGGGAAGGGAACCGGTCCTCAGTGCTGACTCTACCAGGCGTCCTGCTAGGCAGTTTATCCTTTGATCGCTCAACAGCCTAAAGACATTGTGTCCCCATTTTTCAGATGAGGCAACCGGTTTCAACAGAGATAAAATGGGGTCCTTCTGGGCAGCCTCTCCATCTTCCTGAGTTTCTCTCATCCTTCAGAAGGTTGCACCTTTCCCAGGGGCGCTCTAGGTTTGTTTTCCTCTCCCAGCAGAGAGAGGACAGAAAAACGGCCCCCATAGTTTGCCTGGTATATCATCGAAGGGATGGCTGAGATTCTTTTCTGCAGAGCTGATATGAATTGATCTTGAGTTTAGAAGGCAGGTTTTACCATGTGGAATCAAGATGCCCAGTGTTTGAAGTAGCCACTAGTTTAAGCTAGAACCTCATTAATGCCTCTTATTCTTAATCCGGGAAAGGCAGTTGGGGGAGGGGTTGTTCCCTTAGGGGCCAGGAATGCTGTGCCCCTTTTAATATCTGGGTGCAGGACCAAACTTCTCAGGAGCTATAGCAGATAATGAACTCTCAATCTGGACTTTTGAGGGACAGGCCACCAGTGTCACCCTGGTCTTCCTGTTCTTCGTCTTGTTCTCCCCCAGCCCCTCTGGGAAAGCTGACAATCCCCACCACCCCAAGGTCTGTTTGCCCAGCTGAAGTCAGGGGTTACTGACAGACTGACTCACTATAGACCTTCTCCCCTCCCCCAAATGGGAGGCCACATTCCTGAAGCCACATCTGAAGGCACATTGAGCTCTGTTCCACAGGAAGGACCACCCAGACCCTCTCCCAGGTATCACTCTAATCAGTCACTACTGTCACTGCCTGGTCAAAAAGCCGCTTCCACCATCAACCCCCTCCTTTGTTACAAGGTGTCCTGAAGGACTCCTTTCTGACCAGGTGCCTATTCCCTTCCTGGGCCCCAGTTTACTGTCTGCAGAGCGTGGGGACTGGACTTCCTGGGCTCCTGAACATGACCCTTGCCAGATTCTGTGAAACAAATTAAGTCCTTGACCCCAGGCCTCTAGGGGAGTACAAAGTCCACAGGAGTTCCGAGGCTGTGGTTGCGAGGAAAGTGACGCACTAGATTCCATGGGGACATGATCAGGCGTGACAACGGCAAGGGGAGGGAAGAGAGAGCAAGGATAAAGAATGTAATTTCTGTGCCCTGTACACTCATGCCTGACAGGCCATGCTTAGCAGAGTACATTGTCTTCCTCTGCCACTGCCACTCACGTCAGGGGTGAGATGCAATTGCAGGTGTGCTCTCAATAAGAAAACACCTCAGATTTACAAAAGAAGTAAATTAAGGACTGACTTTTGTCTGACGTCTTTAAAGGATTTTTTTAATAGCATTTCTCTTAATGTCCAACACTGATTTAATGGGTTTGGTTTACACATTGTCTCTTGAAGAAAACAAGTGCATCTTTATATTGTAAAGCAATCCATGTTTACAGGGAAAAATTATTCTTAACCCTGCCCAACTTAGCAGTAACATTTGGCAGCTGCCTAAGGTCCTGTGGGAGACTCTCTCCTCATCTGAAAAATGAAGGGCTGAGATCAAGTGAATGGTTCCCAACTCCACAACTCCACATGTGGTTCCATGGAGACACACAACCTCTTTTCCATTTTTTCCAATTAATGAAGGTTCTATCCTTAACTAATACAACTGCACAAATTACTTAGAACTACAGGCTTCTTGGCTTTCGGTTGGAATTGAATCAGTGCACCCTGATAACACTTATTTCTTGCTGACCAGAGGCTCATTATGTGTTTGGTTAATTTTTAAAAGCAGTGTAACAATTTATTTCATAATATTTAGAGCTAAATTGACAGTCTGTTTCAGTCTACAGGGTCTCCATGAAGGAATAGTAGTAATAGGATCTTTGGCGGTAGAAGACAGGGCTATGATGGACCAGTGTCTTTATACCCCTGTTATATCTGCCCCTCTGGGCCTTGGGGAGAGTTGGCATCCCATCTCTAGCCATGACACTTTCAGGCTGGGCATCAGCCAGGCCTTTACCAGGACATGGAAGGGCTTGTTCTTTAACCTGTGTGAATCCATTGTAATAATGACTGTTTGGTTCCATTACCACATAAGTTTGAAAATTTACCTGTAAACATTTGGCCTGAAGAATTTACATGTGATTGAGGGCTGGGCCTATATCTTATCTCACATGGCATCTCCCAGCATAGCACCTTGCCTGTTAGGTCTTGTACATCCTAGATGCATAGTAACTATTTCCCAGTTGCTAGGGATTGATTAGAATGTATTGGTTTTCTAATTAATTAGATAAATAATTCATTTTAGGACCTTCTCTACTTACAGAAATCCGTTTGGTTCTGGGCCAAGAAGCAGGTCCATACTGCTCGGGCATGAGACAAAAAAGGGGTCGGTCTGCCTCCTTTCACCCTTGGTGTTCTCAAAGAGGAGAAGGAGGGAAATGAAAACTTACTGAACACCTGTCATGAGCCAGGCATCATGCTAGGCATTTGTATAAAATCGAATTCTCATAACTCCATGAGAGTTTATCATCACCAGTGTACAAATGAGGAAACTGAGGTCCAGAGTCATGAAACTAACTGGTTTTAGGTGACACAGATAGTAAATGGCAGAGAAGGAAAATAGACCTTAAAAGAGTTATTTGTGAGAATCTCAACTGATTATCTTTTTTAAAAACTCTGCTGACTCAACAGACCTCGGTTTAGATCTGAGCTGCCCACTGGACTGACTGCCCGGGTTTGGTGCCCTTTGTATCTGCCCAGACCGTCTGAAGTGCTTTGGAAGAGGAGTTTTGGAGGTCTTCCATGCATGTGAGCCTCTCAGTGATCCCCTGGCTGAGGATTTCAGCTTTGTTCACTCTGGCTGCTCAGAAGAGTGTCATGACTGAGGCCCTGGCCCTGGGTTCAGGGTTCTGCTGCATCCATACTGGACTCCCTGGGGCCTGCAGCCAGGGCGAAATTTAACTTTCACTTGAAACTTTCAACAATTGAAAGCTGGAAAAAAAAAATCTCTTTGCTTTGGGAAGAATACATTTTGGCCAGGGCCTCTGAAAATCTGAGGTGTGATTTTTTTTTTTTTTTTTAAAGAAAAGTAGCATCTTACATTTCCAGAGTATATTTTGGATTCTTTTCTTAAAAAGGTAGAGACTTCTGGGGAATGGAATGTTGTAGACTAAATGAAGGTAGAGAATCTTGCCATTTAACAATCAGTTCTTGGGCTTAAGGAAAAGCCTCACAAAGTGTTAACACTAAAAGGACTTGAGTTCTCAGGGCTCCATCCTCCTTATTTTCATAGACGAGAATTCGAGGCCCAGTTTAGTAGATGTGCCACCTTACTCAGGTGTAGTACAATGAAAATGTCTTCATAGCCAAGTACGCATAGGTTCAGATTCTAGCTGCTATAAGTATTAGGCAATGTTGCAGAAGTGACTTGACTTTGCTTTACAGTCTTCTAGTGTATAAAACAGAAATAATCCCACGTTGCAGTGATCAGTATTAGAGATAGTGTAAGTATATAAGTGAGGCACTTCATAGAGTGCCTAGAATATGGTTGGCATTCAAGTAGCAAGTAATAGTAACTGTTGTTAATATCTAAGCTAGAACTGAAAGTCTGCCATGGCAAACTTCTCTGGGGAGTAGGGGGAGGAGGGAGATAGATGGGGTAAAAGAAGTCAAATATGTGGTGACAGAAAGAAATCTAAGTATGGGAGGGGAACATACAATGCAATATGTATATGCCTTACTGTTAAATTGGACACCTGAAACACTGGATTTCGTTAACTGATGTCACCAAAAAAAAAAAAAAAGTAATAAAAAAACACAACTTCTCCAGTGGCCTAAGAACTAATTGTGTTCTGTATCAAAACAGCTTGGGGACTCATAGCCCTCCTATCAGCTGTTCACCTTACTGTTCTTCAGAAACACCTGTGGTGACTGACTTTCGGTCATGCTGCTGGCCGTGCCCTTCGAAGGCATTTCTTGACACACATGTGCATTGGTGATGGGGCACTCCAGCCAGGTGTTCTTCCCAGCAGGCTGGCGTGGCTCTCTCCTGCATGCCTGCACTCGTTTCCCTCCCTGTTCCTTCTCTTGGGCCTGGCAAGGGCACTTAGAGCAAACAAAAGCAGGATACTGGCAATGGAAAGGAGGACGTGTCCCGGTGCTCCTGTGCCCTGCAGCGCGCATACCATTGAAAGGGTGTAACAGGACCCAGGCCTGCAGTTGGGTACAAATATGTATGCACTAGCTTTTCTCTATTGCAGACCGGAGAAGGGCAGGACCTGGTGACTATGAGCCACAGAATCCTTGTGCTCTCACCAGGACTGCTGGTTCTTGCCATTCCCACCATTTTCAGTTTGGAAACATTTGCTAAGGGCTTACTCTGCCCAGCCCTTTGCTAGGTGCTGAGTCTACCAAGACTAAATGGGACACTGTTCCTGTCTTCAAGGAGTTCACAGTCTAGTGAAGAAGATAGGAGACAAGGAGGAAGCCCCTGCTTCTAGTGCTAGCCCTCTTCTAGGCACCTCACAGTCATTCAGAACCTCACTTAATTCTACCCTGAAAGTAGGAGGCGATATCGCCATTCCACAAATGAGAAGTGAAACAGCTGACCTAAGATCATGTAAGTGGTAAGTGGTAGTGAAGAGATTTGAACCTTGGGTCATCTAGGGGAAAATATAGTTATGAACAGAATTGAGGAGATCGAGGGTACAGTCTAAACCCCTCATTTTACATGTGGGGAAACTGAACCCAGAGAGGGAAAGGGGCTTATCCAAGAGCAGGTAGCTCCTAAGAACTTGAACCCAGGTCTCTCTTCTCCCAATTCAGAACTTATCCAGCAGACCTTTTACAGAGAGGAATTTGAGTTACATGCCCAGAAAGGGTCTTCCCTTCAACCTCCTAAAATTTATGGTTCTCACTGTGCCATTCTAGGTACTTCATATCATATTCATACTCTTGATGGCATACTGAATTTTCAAGACCCTGAAGTTCAGCATCCATGGGACAAGTAGGAAATGCTACAGGATGAGGGTGGCTGATAGCAGAAGCCTTCAGTGTTTTTTGAGTGCCTAGGGAAATTGGACACTCCATAGAGAGGGATTTTCAAGGGTCCTGTTTCTGTAGACCTCTCTAGCTCCACAGCTTTCTCCATTCTTTTATACAGCTTCTTCAACTCATTCCTCCTCTACCTCCTGCAGTACTTAAAAGTAATAGCACTCATTGTAGTCTCTCACCTTGCATTGTTTAAATTAACTTTTGTTTAGACATTCTCTTTTCCAACTCCATTATAAGCTCTTGGAAGGTGGAGTAGGGGACCTTGTATATCTATCTTTTATATCTTCAGTGGCTAGCAAATTACTATAATAATACACTTCCCTTGCCCCTCACAGTTTGCAAAAGGCTTTCCTCATACATTAACTGATTTAGTTTCATGGTGGCTCTTTGTAGTAGGATGCTATTGGTCACATTTTGTCAGTTAGAAAAAGCTACTAAGAGTCGTCCAAAGCTACCCAGCTAGTGGCAGTAAGTGGCTGATAATATGAGCTACCGTTATTATCTTTAATAGTTAACACTTACTGATTTCCTACTGTACTAGGTCTTTTATATGAACTATGTATGCTTTAGCACATATGATTTCGCTTTCACAGTAGTGCATTTCACAAATGAGGAAACTGGGTTAGAGAAATGAAAGAACTTGCCCAAGATGACATAACTGGTAAATGGAAGGGTCAAGATTTAAACTAAGAGGCAGATCTATTCTGCCTTTCGGAAGCGAGGATATGACCAGTGTGAGTGGTGTGAGGCTTTGACAACAAGAATAGAGAGTCTGTTAACTAGAAAGAAAAAGGCAGTGTGAGCTCAGCAGGTCAGAGAGCTCTTAGGTCTGGGTGTTGGGAGGCTCAGAAATGAGGAGGAGCTCGTCTGTGCAGACATGACCTGAGCACACACCTGACCTGACAGAGAGGTGGAGCTTCACAACCAGGTGACTGAAGGAGAAGGGAGCTGTGGGTCTAACATGTACATCGTGCACAGTTCTAATGGAGTTTTGTTTTTTTCCCCTAATGTTTTATTTTGAAAATTTCCAAATATATAGAGAAGTTGAAAGAATGGTTTAAAGAACACCCATGTACCCTTCACCTAGATTTATCACTTGTTAACTTTCTCTTTGTCTGTCTATACACACACATGTGCATGCAATGTATTTATATTTGCTGGACTGTTTAAGTTGTAAGTATCTTGACTTTTACCCTTCATTATTTTAATGTTTCTTCTAAGAATTCTTCTATATAACCAAAGTATTGTTATCACATCTAAGAAAGTTAACAGTAATTTCACAATATAATCTAACATATAGTCCAGATTGCCTCAGTTCACTCACAGCTGTTTTCTTTTTCTATTCAGAATTGATTCCAAGGCTTAGGTGGTACATTTAGTTGCTATGTCTCTAGGCCTTTTAAATCTCTGCGCCTTTTTTCTCCCCATGACAATAACTTTTTGGAAGACTCAAGACCAGTTGTCTTATCAAATGACCCATGTTCTGGATTTTCCTGATTGTTTCTTTATGCTTAATGTTTTTGGGGAAAGAATGCTATATTAGTGATGTTGTTGAAGGGTACATTTTGAAGAATGGAGGTGACTGAGTTTCTTTAGTTTATTGAGATATCTCTCTAGACCAGAGGTTCTTAACTGAGGCCATGATTAGGCTTCAGTCTTTGACACACATATACCCCACACCTAAATTACATGCACATTTTCCTTATATGTGCTTTTTTATGGAAGAGGCTTCTTGGCCCTTAACAGATTCTCAAAGAGCTTCAAGACCCAAAGAGGTTAAGAAACACTGGATCCAAGAAACATCTGGATTCTAAAGATCCAGGAGAGTATCTCTTCTCTTGCCTTTCAGGTGTTCAGAATGCCAGGAGTCCCTCACCAACTGGTACTATGAGAAGGATGGGAAGCTGTACTGCCATAAGGACTACTGGGGGAAGTTTGGGGAGTTCTGCCATGGTTGTTCTCTGCTGATGACAGGGCCTGTCATGGTAAGTAAGTCCCTCCATCTCTGCCTTCTTGGTCATCAGAATCCATTGATAGTGTTTTTAGTTCCCAATGGTCATGCATCTTCTGGTCTTCCCATCAACCAAGGCCTCTCTCTCTCTCTATTTAATTATTTAACAGATATTTGTTGAGTATATTTGAGTGCCGGGTAAGGTCCTTCCCTCAAAGACTTAACAGTCCAGTGTTAGGTATGGGTGAGTAGGCAGGCAGGGAGGAGACACAATACATTTGGGATGAAGGCTGTAAGGGAGAGCATTACAGCTTGAGAGGAGGATACACTGAGGTTGTGTTCAAGGAATCAGAAAGGGAGACTCTGAAATGGGCTGCTCTAGACAAAAGGCTTTAAGCCTAGTCACAGACATGCCAGCCCTGTGTTGGAAAAACTGTGAGACTGTCTAAGGGGGATAATTACTTCTGGGAAACTGTTCTCATGGCTGAGATCAAAACAGTTTTTTGCAATCTTGGAAATGAAAGGGAGGCACCAACCTGACACTTCCACTGGTACCTCTAAGGTAGGAAATACAAAGATACATTATGACCAGGGTCTGGAGATCCTTGATTGGAGGTCACTCACCCATCCCTGTCCTCACTTCAGCAGCAGTGAGGACTCACTTTCTCTTTCTGACCACCTTTCTCCCCACCTGCTTACAGGTGGCTGGGGAGTTCAAGTACCACCCAGAGTGCTTTGCCTGTATGAGCTGCAAGGTGATCATTGAGGATGGGGACGCTTATGCCCTGGTGCAGCACGCCACCCTCTACTGGTAAGATGGTGGCCTTGTGTCCATCCTCCTCTACAAGAGTGGCTGAGAGAGAGTGACAGGGGTAACATGAGTTGTGCGGAAAGACTGCTGGAGTATCAGCATTGAATTCCTATCACAGCAATGCTCTTAACCGGCTCTGTAACTTGTAAGCAAGGTGATTAACAGCCCTCTGGCCTCTGTCTTTACCTACTGTGAGAAAAACAACAGTGCCCTGCAGTCCTCCTAGAGGGAGAGAATGGCTAGGAAGGTGCTCTCCGAGAAGGATCCCAGAACATTAAAGGCAAAGGCCCCTTAAAGCTCACTCAGTCCAACTGCCTTGGTTGACAAAGGAAGTCAGGATGAGGCCCAGATTGGAGAGCGGGGCTGGGCTCTTACTCAGTCAGAGGCAGGACAAAGAGAACCCAAGCCATCTCATCCCCAGTCCCAGTCCACCCCAGGGAACCCAGGCTCATTCTGAGCAGCCAGCTGGATCATGGCAAGAATGGTAATAGTGGGACTATGGATACTATTGCTGGAAGCCTTGTAGTGCAGTGGTCGCTGGGGGCTTCCAGGTTGGGCTCCAGGATCTTAGCCCCTTTACTGCTCCTTTCCCCAGTGGGAAGTGCCACAACGACGTGGTGCTGGCACCCATGTTTGAGAGGCTCTCCACAGAGTCTGTTCAGGACCAGCTGCCCTACTCCGTCACACACATCTCCATGCCAGCCACCACCGAGGGCAGGCGAGGCTTCTCCGTGTCCGTGGAGAGTGCCTGCTCCAACTACGCCACCACAGTACAAGTAAAAGAGTAAGTATTTTGAGAACCCTGGTGGAGGAGTTCTTGAGCAGAGTCATAGATGGGCTTCAAGGAGCTCAGAACTCCAGTCTTATGCAGAGCTCTCTTTGTCCTCATCTCGTGTCTTTCTCCTGGAGCTCACTATGCTGTAACCACGCATGGGGCATGGCACTCACTGTTCTGTCTGCCCAGGCTGCTTCCCACCAGATACTTAATGCCAGAACTGCTCACCTTTCATATGTCAAGTTTCAGATCATGTTAGCTCTTTGAATTTATCCGCCTTGATTACGTATATTAGTTTATCATCTGTCCTCCCCACAAGTTCCTTCTGGAACTTAGTCTTGTTCAGTACTGCATTCCCAGGACCTGGAACAGAGCCTGGCATATAGTAGGTGTTTATTGATTATTATTTTATTGGTTTGAGTGGATGAACAGAGAAAGGAGGAAAAAAGAGTTTAAGATTACATCCTAGGTCCAGGCCAGAGACCAGATGAGGAAAGAATCTCTGTCCATCTCAATACCAATATCGAGGCACCTGTGGCTGCCAACCCTCTAAATCATGATCATGCACTCACTGTGTGGTAGGCCCTGGGTGCTTGAAGTATAGGTGAGCGGTACTAGGATTGGTAACTCAGGAAGATGTGAGGTCTGCTCTAAAGCCTCATTAAATGAAGAAGAGAGGGAATCGTGTTAAGGGCAGAGGTGGGAGTCTGGTTGTGTCTGGTGTAATTGGGTGGTTGGGAGTAGCCAGAGAGGGGGTTGTTGAGTCATGGAGGGCCTGGATTATGAGGACTCAGCAGGTCTATTGAGGGATTAAAGCAACAAAGTGAAGCGACCAGGTTAGCATTTTAAAAGGATCACTGGTGTGGAAGTTGGGTGGGAGGGGAGCAAGCCTAGAGATGTAGAGACCAGTTAGGAGGCTGTTTGCAAGATCTAGGTGAGAAGTATTAGTAACTGTGGTGATAGACAGTAGGATTCTCCAAGATGGTGAGGATTCGGGAGCAGTGAGGGAACTCTGATGGCGAGGATGACTTCCAGGTTTCTGGCTTAGGCTGCTGAGTGAATGGTCTTTTCCTGTAAATGGCCTGGGCCTTGAGTGCCAGTAGGGGCCTGGAGCCTGGTGAGCCTTCCTTGCACACCTGAAGTTGGTCAGGCATGTTTTTAGGATGCCTTCGCCTTGCCTCAACTTTTGTCTGGCCCAGGGTCAACCGGATGCACATCAGTCCCAACAACCGCAATGCCATCCACCCTGGGGACCGCATCTTGGAGATCAATGGGACGCCTGTCCGCACACTCCGAGTGGAGGAGGTAGAGTGTGTATCCAATCTGTCTTACTGGGGTGGGACATGGAACAGACCTCTGGGAAATCAAGCTATGGCCTTTACCTTTCCCCATCCCTAGTCTATCTCTTTGTCTTGCCACTGCGCCTGTGACCACTCGTGACTTGTGTCAGCCTGGCCCGTTCCCCAAGCAGCAGGGATGGCCTCACAGATGGGGAAGCTGACAGGATGCCAAGCAGAGTGCACTGTGGGGCTACTGGCAGCTTGAGGCCACCATTAGCCATGTTGAGCATTGGCCACACTGTACTTGGATCATCTGGGCTGACAGTGGGTGGTCTGGCATGGGACAGTCTGTGGGAGCCAGTCTTACACTGCTTTTGGCTACAGGTAGAGGATGCGATTAGCCAGACGAGCCAGACGCTTCAGCTCTTGATTGAACATGATCCCGTCTCCCAGCGCCTGGACCAGCTGCGGCTGGATGCACGCCTCTCTCCCCACATAAAGAATGCCGGACACTCCCACACCCTCAGCACCCTGGACACCAAAGAGAATTTGGAAGGAACACTAAGGAGACGCTCCTTGAGGTGCCACCTTTTACCCTGGTTCTATGCTGTCCCATGCCCTATTCTTCAGATGAGGCAGAGCTGGCTTTAAAAAGGGAACCAGCTGGTCAGGGACAGGCTATGAGGATTGTGCTGACCCAGCTCCCCTCATGGAGATCACAGTTCATATTCAAGACCTGTGTATGATCTGACCCAGCTGTCTGCCAGGTTTCCTTAGAAACTGGAGGGTCAGACTCTGTCCATTGAACTCCTGAGCTGGATAGGAGGCAGTGATGCTGGACTCTGAAGGGCAGCATGGCCTGTGGGGACATGAGGTTCAGAGGCTGGAGTAGGGGCACAGATAGGGTTAATAAGTATACATAAGGACATTGAAAACTATAAAGCAAGAGATGAATACAAATTGTTTTATATTTAAGGGATCAACAACTGAAACCTCAAAGTTATCTAGGTCTGTGGGGAGGGAGCCTAAAATTGCCAAGTAGGGAGATGGAAAGAACAGGAGCATAGAGCACTGGCTCTCCTAGGCAGACACACCCATGTGGCACCTTCGAGCTGAGCTCCTTCCCTTCACAAATCACTTCATCTCTCCTAGCCTCTTTCTGAGTCTGTGAAGTGGAGTTACAAGATAAAGGTGACTGTCTCACCAATTATGTAAGGATTCAGTGAGGGAAAGGATGCCAAGTAGCACAGTGCCATCATAGATTCAGCACTCAATGTTGTTAGTATCACTGGGAATCAGGTACTTTATCCGCCCTCCTGACCAGACAGACTGAATCACTCAGGGCCCTCCTGGCCGGCATCCGTTGGAAATAGGGCCCTCTCTTCAATGGCTTCTGTCACTCCTCACTGCTATCTTGGCCTCAGTCAGCTTGAGCGGGCTGGTGGAGGCAGGGCACGAGCGGGGCACAGAAGGCCTGGGAATGCGTGGCCTAGAAAAAAGAAGATGAGGGGGTGAGGAGGTAGCCAGAGAGCTATTCAAATATCTGGAGGGCTGTCATGCAGGAGAGGGGGCAGCTCACCTTATGTGTTCTGTGGGCACACTTGGCAAGAAACGGAGCAGAAGAACAAGGACTGGGGAGCTGCGGGTCGTCCTTTCCAGGTTGCCCACGTGAAATAAGAGTGTTCCCAGAGAGAAGGTTGTGGGGTTCTACCTGTAGTGCTATGGACTTCAGCCATCTTGTCCCATCTTGAGAAGGTTGTGGGGTTCTACCTGTAGTGCTATGGACTTCAGCCATCTTGTCCCTTCTTTAGGGAGTCAAAGTAACAGTCATCAACCATTAACTATTTCTGGCTGCTTTTAAAAATGTAAACATACTGGCTTTATTGCTACAAAAATTATACATGCTTATTATTTTAAAGTTCAGGAAATGTAGACAGATACAAAGGGGTGCAAAATATCTAAAATCCCATTTGGTCATTTTTTTGGATGCCAGTAGGCTGTCACTCTGACCCAGTTAGTGCCTTGAATCAAGCAGACATGGAAGGTGCAGCATCCTCTTCAATAATCCCATGTATTGAGCACTATACGCCAGTAGCATCTAGTCAGTCATTCCAGATGAGAAGTCCTCAGGGTTCCCACTCTGAACGTGTTTTTACTATGCTTAAACTGATGTCTGCAGCACTCAAATGGCATGTCTGTCTGATGTAAGAGTACTCCTCACCCCATCACAGCACCTAAACTATAGACACTGGAATGGATGGGGTGACCCTGAAGTTCCTGCCCCCAGGGTTTCCTGGTGGGTCTGTGAGGACCACCCTACCCTACCTCCTCCTTTCCTCATCCTCAGGCGCAGTAACAGCATTTCCAAGTCTCCTGGCCCCAGCTCCCCAAAGGAGCCTCTGCTGTTCAGCCGTGACATTAGCCGCTCAGAATCCCTGCGTTGTTCCAGCAGCTACTCCCAGCAAATCTTCCGGCCGTGTGACCTGATCCACGGGGAGGTCCTGGGGAAGGGCTTCTTTGGGCAGGCCATCAAGGTAAGCACAGGTGGCAGCTGCTCTGCTCCTCTGCCCCTAAACATGCTCCTCTCTTACCTTCTTTCGAGAAATCTTACCACGTGGTATCACCCTACACCCTGCAGGACACCAGGCCTCCTTCCTGGCTGCAGGTGATGGTGTGAGACCCGGGTTGGGATGAGCTGTGCCCATGGCCCTCCCGCCTCCGGTCAGTGGGTGTTTTTAGGCACCTAGAGGCCTCAGTGCTGGGCATGCTGCAGGGAGCACACGGAGGAGTGGCTCCTGCCTCCCAGATGAACAATTTTGGGGACTAACTTCTCTCTCTTTCTCTCCTCCTCCTCTACTGAGAGCTGGGAGGGGGGGTCAGGTAAGCCATATGTCTCAGCTTTTGGGGCATTGGGGCTGGAGAGCTCACCCCTGACCCACCTAGCCCTCTGGCGCATGTTTGTGGCACTGACCTTCCTGCCCCCAGACTTCTGTTCACCTAAGGGACTCACTCCTGTGTCAGATTACCAGAGCCCCTGCTTGGCTTGAAAGCGTCCCCTCCTGCTTCCGTCCACACTTCCCTTTTCTGGATTCTTGCCTCTCCTCTGCATGTCCAGCTCTCTAGGAAAGAGGGTATGCTCTCCTCTGAGTCCCCTGGTGCCTCATGCCGTGTCTTCTACACGTGAACTCTGTCCATCTGATCTGGCTCAGGGTATCTAGGGGATGGGATAGCCAGTTGCATAGATTTTCAGTTTCCTGGAACTTCCTCTGGTCTCTGCACCCATAACAATTGCCTTCCTTGTAGGTGACACACAAAGCTACAGGCAAAGTGATGGTCATGAAGGAATTAATTCGGTGTGATGAGGAAACACAGAAGACTTTTCTGACTGAGGTAAGAAGGTGCAGTGGGGTTAGGAGTTTGGTGTCACTGTTGGAAGAGGGAAGACCTTATTAAATAATGGTTTCAAGAGGAAACTTAGTTTGGAATCATTTTCTTAAAGGCCAAGCAGAAAAGTGCACTAGAGGAACGCTCCTGCCCCTCTGAATTACAGCATTATTTTTTGTTCAATAAACACGTACTAAAGACAGCACAAGCTGGGTATAAGGGATAGAGTAACAAATGAGGTGTGGTTCAGAGGTGCTCAAAGGTAAACATGTGATAAACATGAAAACAGATCAACTTAGTACAACTAGATACTATAATCATCACCCGAACACCCTGCTAAGGGAGCCTGGAATGGGGTATCTTAGAGAACTGACACTCCTTGAGCAGTTTCACAGTTTTTACTACCTCTCCCAAGTTGCTTTATCAAGTCAGCTAGGTACACCCATGGTCCAGGTGCTGCCCTCCAGGCCACTCCAACAGCCCCCACCCCAGGGCACTTCCTAGAAAGGCAGTATCTTAAGGGTAAGGTCTGTGGGGCCTCCCCATCCATGTGGTGGTGTTCTTCCCCATCAGATAAGCTAGGTGGTAGGAGATGCTGGGAACACTGGTCAGGCTGACCCCCCGGAGGGAAAGGGTGAGGAAGACATAGTGAGAAGTAACCACCCACCCTCTTTGGCCTTCCCCACCCCAGGTGAAGGTGATGCGCAGCCTGGACCACCCCAATGTGCTCAAGTTCATTGGCGTGCTGTATAAAGACAAGAAGCTAAACCTCTTAACGGAGTACATTGAGGGGGGCACACTGAAGGACTTTGTGCGTAGTGTGGTGAGTATATCACCCTGTTCGTCCCCAAGAGCCCTGGTGGGTTGTCAGTAGGACCTCTACATCACCACTGCCCTGGAACTACCATGGTCAGAGAGTCTCACTGCTTTGCCATGATGGGTGGGACTGGGCACAAGCAGGGAGGGGTCAGTGGCAGGTCACGTTGACCCATGGGGTCTGGACCATGAACAGGACAGGGCCGAACATTCTCTGATGGACATTCTCCTATCCTGCAGGACCCCTTCCCCTGGCAGCAGAAGGTCAGGTTTGCCAAAGGCATTGCCTCTGGAATGGTAAGTCTTAGCAATAACTTTGCCATCAGGTTGTGGGGTGAGAGGCTGGGGGTGGCATTAGAAGAGGTACAAGGATTGCAGGCAGGCATTGGAAGGCAGAAACTCCGTCCTGGGCAGCTTGTGTGGATGGGATTATTCAACAGCTGTGTAGTGAGCTGCTTTCTGTGCCAGTGAAACTGACCCCAAATGGCTCTTCTCAACTCACAGCCCTACTCTCAAAGAATCCAAATCTTCAAGGGCAAACAGGGCATGGGCAAGGCAAACTGGAGAAGCAGACTAGTAGGAGGTGGCCTGGCCTTGCTGTCACAGAGTTGTCCTGTTGCTCAGAGCCCTTGGAGCAAGCAAAGAACCTCACTGCCTAGGAAGTCCAAGAAGGGAGAAATGTGTTCTAGTTGAGCCCTGAAGTATGGGTCAGAATTGGATAAAAGTTTTTCTTGGCCCCCAGGTTGAGGAGATGACAGCAGAAGAGAGAAGGAAATAGTCTGTTTTACCCGGGGAAGAATGATACCAGTGATAGCAATAATAAGTGGCAGTTGCTGAGTGCTTTCTGTATATCAAGTACTAGCCAAGGAACTAACGTATTTATTCCTCACAACATCCCTGTTTCCAGATGAGGAGCTGAGGCTACAAAGGGGCAGAGCTAGGAGCTTGGGCTAGTCAGTTCTAGATTTTAATCACTGCTCTTCATGTCCAGTCCATGAAGACAGAATTAGTCTGGGGCCACATTTAACTCCCTGTGTTTCAAACTAAAGAGTCAACTTTATTTAGTAAACAAAAAAGACATGTAAAATATTTTTAAGCAAGAAAGTTTTATGGCCAGAGCTGCACATGAGTCTGGTGTGGTCAGTAGGTTGGGGTGGAATTGGAACTTGGCAGGGAGATCCTCGGTCGGGGGCTAATGAAACATTTCAGGTTTCTGAATTAAGGTATGGCTGGGAGAACAGATTAGGTGGCCGGGTGGAGTCAGAATGGAGAGACAGGTGACTGAAGGAACAGAGATGGTGGGAGGAAATGGGGTGGCTTAAGGTCCCTAGAAAAATTGTGTCATTTACCAGAGGTTAGGGCAGGGGTGGCACTAATTGTTGGGAAACAGGTTTGGGAGGAGCTAAGATAGGTGTCTGCTGAGGCTGATGTGGCTGGTGGGGATCAGCATATGAAAAGAAGATGGCTTTGAGAAGGGCTGACATTGAGGAGCCTGGAAGGAAAAAGCAGGCACACAGGAGTCTCGGGGGCAAGTAGTGTGGGAGAGGTATGGGCAACCTTTGTGGAGGAAATGGGCAGGTCACTGAGCTACAGTGATTCTGGAAGAGCTCCCTGGAGTACTGCTCCTACGGCTGGTGTGAGGGCAGCCGTAGGAGCAGTACTGCAGGGGGCTGGGGAGTGGGGAAGTGGCTCCTTCCACATTTGCTGGAGAAGGAGAGGGAAGGAAAAGGAAGTGGCTTCGAAGAGTAACAAGAGCCAGAGATAGAGGTCTGGAGGGGGAAAATAGCAGACAGACCTGTTTGGAAACATTTAGGTAGGAAGAGGGAGAGGTTAACGTGTAGACAGAAAGGAAGGAGGGTGCTGGGTCTCAGGAGGAGACTATTAAATACAGAGCCAGCCAGACCAGGAAGAGGTCATTTCTTTCCCTACCACACCACAGGAAGGATCTAGGGTAGATGAAGCCAGAGATTGGGGTCAGGGGGCCAGGAGCAGTGCATCTGAGGGTGTTCACCTTAACTGGCCTGGATCTAAATAAATGGGTAGAGAGGATGGGAACATGCAAGAGCCAGGGCCCAGTAGCACTAGGGACTTTAGGAAAAAGTAGTGAGAGCTTAGAGCAGCCACTAGGTTGGGGTCAGTAAACAAAGGATGGGCAGAAGATGGCAGCAGGGGGAGAAAAGAAGCCTAGGTGGCCTTTGGCTTTCTGATGGTGTTGGGGCAAGGGAATGACAGCAGGAGGGCCTGGGGGAGTCAAGGTTGAGTTCTGAAGCTGGGTGGGGATGGCTTGGGAGAAGAGCGGGTTCTGTGGCCCCAAATCCAGAGTCAGCATCTGGTGGATTTTACTGGCCACTGGCCTTCAGCTCCTACTTCTTTTCCAGGCTTATTTGCACTCCATGTGCATCATCCACCGGGATCTGAACTCACATAACTGCCTCATCAAGTTGGTATGTCCCATGGCTCTGGGCCTCCCTAGGGCCAACCCTTCTGGCTTCCTTGTCACAAGGAGATTGATGGTCTCCTCTTGCTTTAGACCAGAGATATTGTCTAGGGCTCCTATCTTGCCTTTCCCGCTGCCTCCAATGCCTTCCTCTGTCTTCTGGGGGCTACCAGACACATGCAGACACAATTCTACCTCCTCCCAGTAACAGCCTTTGAAATCCTTTAGAAGGATTTGAGAAGTTCCTTAATTATATATAGAAACCTGTTGATTTTCTGGATTTTGTCCCATGATGGTTCTGTAAAACAGCTGATAGCGCACCCCATTTTACAGCTGTAGTGCCTGAAGCTACAGAGCTGGTTACAGTGACAGGTTTGGGGCCAGCATTCCTCTCACTGGCCGGACAACTCTGGTTGTTACAATGTTATTCCTCCTATTTACTTGCCATCTGGCTTTCTGGGTGTCCACTAACTGGCCCTGGCTCCACCCTCTGGACCCACACCAAACAATCTTAATCCCTTTTCCACATGACTGCCCCATAGCTATTTGAAATATTTATCTCTCCCAAGTACCCCGCTGACTACCTCCACCTTGCCTTTTTCCACCTTATCCTGGTTCTAGCAATGGCCTTAAATCTTTTGGGGAATAAGACTGGATGGGGAACAAACAAAACAAAAGAAATCCCCTATCTTGCCTCTGAATTCCACTCTCAATTCCCAAATCCTTACCCTTCCAGGCTCCAGGGGCCCTGCCGTGCATAGCCCCAGGTCTGGGGAGCTGCTGTGCTCCATATCAAACTTAGAAAACAAACGCCGAGCCTCACCTGCCAGAGAGCTTTGGCTGTGACTCTCCTTTGCTACACATCTTTTCTTTCTTTCTCAATGGCTTCTCTTAGAATTGTCCCCACCAAGTTTTGACCTACATCTTGTCCTGCTAGGACAAGACTGTGGTGGTGGCAGACTTTGGGCTGTCACGGCTCATAGTTGAGGAAAGGAAAAAGCCCCCAGTGGAGAAGGCCACGACCAAGAAACGTACCCTGCGCAAGAACGACCGCAAGAAGCGCTACACCGTGGTGGGAAACCCCTACTGGATGGCCCCTGAGATGCTGAATGGTGAGTCCTGATGCCTTGGAGGGTTCGTTGCAGGCCACATCTTACAGCAGAGCCTTGGAGGCTCCAGGGGACATCTGTGAAGTGTCAGGCCAAGTTATCCCGAGCTGAAGGCTGTGTGATTTTTATCCTTCACCAGACTGGGCTTCATAAACTCCTTCCTCCCTGAGCTCAAGCCTAAAAGCTGGTCAGTGTCCCATCCTGGGCTTAGAGCGAGGTCTGACTGTGGCTTTTGTGTCCCAAGGGTAGGTGAGAACTCAGGCAATTTATTGCCTGAGCTTTAGCCTTTTCTTCTCTCTCCCTGCTGAGAACTGAAGTGTGGCACCCCCTTGTGGATAATTCTCAAACCAGCCAGAGATGCTAGCTGGGATTCTTGAAATATACAGGGTTATGAGGCCTCAGAAATGGCCTGATACAACCCTTTTTGGAACCTGAGGCCCAGAGAAGATCAGTGGTTTGCCTAAGAGCACACAGCTGGCTACTGGCAGAGTCCAAATGAACCCTAGTCCAGTTGTCTTCACTATCCCGTGGCAGTTTCATCACAGACAGTGTTGTTTAATCTTTCCAAGGCAGCCCACCCAAGGCTGAAGAGAGATGATTTTCAGGTGGTAACTGTCCTGGGAAGCCTTTGGGGATCTCCACGAAACCTATTCTAGTTCACTAGTTCAGGTTCTTCACTGTGGCCTGGTTTGACCCTAGACTCAGTGCAGAGCCAGCAGGTAAGGGACCAAACCTAACAACCTGCTCTCCTGTGTTCCCCAAGGAAAGAGCTACGATGAGACGGTGGATGTCTTCTCTTTTGGGATTGTTCTCTGCGAGGTGAGCTCCAGCACGTGGGTATTGCCTGAGGCAGTAGGCCCAGCAGCTCTGCCTTGCCTCAGAGCTGGGGTTCTTCTTCCTAAGGATGAGTAACTCACCATAAAATCTACACAAGTGTAGGGTTGTACAGTTTATCACACATCTGTTGACACATTTGAGTCTCACTGACTCCATGGGGACAGGGCAGGATTTTTTCAGTTGAGGAAACAGACTCAGAAAGGGTCAGTTGCTTGCTCTTAGTCACGGCCAGTAAGGGGCGGGTGAGACTCAGAACATCTCTGGGAAAGGCAGGAGATTTTTCATGTGGCTATCCATCTAGATCTTGGGCCAGATGCAAACTCTCCTTCCAGGCCCTGGTGGTGCCCCACCTTCAGCCTGAAAGTAGAAGTAACCACTCCAGGAAGTGCCAACCCATTTAGCACAGTGCTAGGCACTGTGGGGTACAGAGAGAGTTTTGGGAAGATTTGTGCCTTTAGGAGTTTAGCTCAAACACATACGTTTAACAGCTAGACAAGGGATGGTTGGAATATGAAGGAAGGTTTTTTAAAAAATTGTTTTAATAGAGATCACTTGAACATCTACTGTGTACAAAGCACTAGGCTAGCACCAAAAGGTTTCAGACATGAATCAGACCCAGCCCCTTACTTCACAGAGCCTGGACTCTGACAGGAGACACAGAGGGACACAGCAGGGCAGGGTGGGATGTGTAGACGCTGCCCCTCCATATTTGAAACATTGTGCTTCTGCTGCAGTGAGGCCTCTTCTAAACCCTCCTCAATAACCAGACTCTCAGTGGAGACACATTCTGGATTAGCAAGCTTTTGAGAGGTGGGGATTGGAGGGAAGCTCTCTAACCTTGGTTTTTATCTCGCTCTTCCGCCCATCCTTTCTGTCCACAAAGCAGCATCCTACTCCCCTGCAATATGGCTGTACCCTCCATAGTCCATTCCTGACCAGCCATCTTCTCACTGCAGATCATCGGGCAGGTGTATGCAGATCCTGATTGCCTGCCCCGAACACTGGACTTTGGCCTCAACGTGAAGCTTTTCTGGGAAAAGTTTGTCCCCACAGACTGCCCCCCAGCCTTCTTCCCCCTGGCCGTCATCTGCTGTAAACTGGAGCCCGAGAGCAGGTTGGTATCCCACCCCTTTTCCCTAGCTCACAAGTTCTGGAATGCTTGCCTCGGCCTTCAGCCATCCCCAAGCTCTTCTTCCCAGGAACAAGAGTGGCAGAAGCCTTGAGCTCAAGGAACTGGCTGTCAACCACTAAAGGCATCTGATAACTCTGACATGCCAAGTAGGGGATATGGGGGTTAGACGAGGGCACAGTAGCAAGTGACCTGGTATAACACAGACACAGCCATTAAAAGAAATTTTAACAGAAGAAAACTCACCCAAACCTATACTCTTTTATTGGAATAAGTATATTCATGTCTCCATATTCCTGTCCATGTCCACACACACACATTTTTTTATAGTTATGATCTCAAATAGAGGAAAGTTTTATATTTTGCCCTGCATTTTCCTTGTTACTACCCAGTCTTTCTGTTTATCATTTTTGTTGACTATGTGAAATTCTATTAAGAGACTCTCTAAATGTATTGTAACATACATAGTGTAGATGTTCAGGTTTTTCCAGTTTCTCTTTATAGTAGGTATTACTACAGTGAGCTTCTTCATGCATTGGGCTGATTTTCTTCTCTAAAGAAATCTTTTTAAAATTAGCTTAATCTTCTTAGGTTATAGCTTTCATTATCACCAAAGATACACTGGTTCTTTTCAAGTTTGTGCATTAGAAAACTAAAATATTTGCACTTTTTTTCTGCTATCAAAAATCATGTTTCTTTTAAAAAACAGATTCAAACATTACAAATTATATAGCCCAGGAAGTATACGTCCTCTGTGATCTCCTAACCAATGTTTCCGTCAGTGCTCTCCTCATTTCTCAACTCCATCTCCCTAAAGTAACATAAAGTTGACACATAACCTTTATTTTAAAGTGATTTCCAAAGGTCCACTATAGAGTTGGAAGGCGCTATGTCTTGTTCCTTCATGGGACAAAGGACTGCAGTCCTTCAGTAACACTGGAGTAAATGCATGAGAAAAAAATGTGAAGCTACACAATATTTGTTTGCTAATATCCCTTCTCAGTCATTCTAAATGTCTGTTTTTAATTCACTCAAAAATATATACTGAGTACCTACCATGTGCTAGATACTATCCTAAGTGCTTGAGATACATCAGTGAATAATAAAAAGGTGCCTGCACTCCCAGAATTCACATATTAGCAAGGAGAGATGATAAACAATACATATAATAAAACATAATGAATATAAGAAAATGACAAATGCTATTTAAAAATATAAAGCTGAGGAAAAAGGATTGTTTAGGGTACAAGTTGTAATTTAAAATGCGATCGGAGTAGGCTGAGATGTTTTAGTAAAAACCCAGTGGAGGAGTAAGCCTGAGATGTCTTAGGATTCCAGGGCACTGAAGCCATTTCCACAGCAGTGGGAGCCGGGTGTTTGCTTTCTCCTTGGGAAGAGCTGTTGTGTCTATGAAATGCCCCTTCCTGGGCACATCCAATGATGTGGAAACAGCCTGAGGACTGACTGGAAAGGATCTTTAAAAAGGCACTTAGTCTGATCCCATCTTTGACACTTGTGTTTCCTCCAAGACATAGGAGGAGCTTTTTTCTCTCCTGGACTTTCTTTTTTTAAGTTACCTTCTGGAGCCAGGCCAGCCTTCTCACAGTGTTAGTCTAATCTTTACGGCAACCTTATGCGGTAGCAATAACATTACCTTATCCCCATCTCCCACAGGTGCAAGGTTAAGGGGCATGCCCGAGGTCCCACACCTAGGAAGTGGTTGAGCCACAGACCTGGGTGGGTGCCTTTCACAGCACTCCATATTTCATCTGCCTTCAACTCACCCCTTTTCTTTCTAGACCGGCATTCTCGAAACTGGAGGACTCCTTTGAGGCCCTCTCCCTGTACCTGGGGGAGCTGGGCATCCCACTGCCCGCAGAGCTGGAGGAGCTGGACCATGCCGTGAGCATGCAATATGGCCTGACCCGGGACTCACCCCCTTAGCCCCAGCCTCGCCCCCTGCAGGGGGGCGTTCCACAACCAGCACTGCCCCCTCTGTGCCCCATCCCTGCTATGGGCAGGGCCGTCCGGCTTCCTGTGGATTGGCGGCTTGTTTAGAACAGAACAAGCCATCCCTACTACCTCCCCAGGAGGCGAGCGGGCGCAGCACCAGGGAAATGTATCTCCACAAGTTCTGGGGCCTGGTTACTGTCTATAAATCCAACACTCGCCTGAAAGCTGTGAAGAAGAAAAAAAAAGCCTGGCTCCTGGGCCAGAAGGAATCTGTTTCTCTTGACCACTGGGGAACTCCCGGGCAGTGGGATTCCCGGAGGCTCTTGCTTACACTAATCAGCATGACCTGGACCTGCTGGGCAGGATTCCAGGATGAACCTGCCTGTGGGCTCTGAAGTCTCTGGTCCAGCTGAGGGCAGGAGGACTTCAGGTGGGACTGTGGATGAGAGCAAGACTGGTGGGCAAGCTGTGATTTAAGGATGTGAAATGACAGTGGTGCTACCCCTCTTCCACTCCGTGTCCCGCCCTCCCCTGGAGCAGGGGTTGAGGGAGTAGATTGTGAAGAGTCCCTTAGTTTGTTGTAGAAGTGGCTGGGAGTCACAGGAAGGGCTGGTTTCCGTTTACCTCCCAGGCCACATCAATGTGAGGAGGAGCTTCCGCCTCTCGTTCTCAAACTGTACTGCTGGAGACTGGCTGAGAACTTCTGGGTGGCATCCTTCTTGCCCACAACAAGAAGTCACCCACAGTGCAGGAAGGGGCTGGGAGCTGGAAAGAAAACTGCCCTCTAGAAAGCCCGTATCCTGGCTGCTGTCACTTACACCTGGTGGGTATGTCAGTCAGAAGCCCAAGACATTTTGCTAGACGAGTTCTGGAGGACACTATGGCTTATCACAGGTCCAGTGTATGAGGCTGGGGGAGTGGCAGTCTCAGCAATCTCTTGTCCTTGCGGGAGCCACTGTCTACCCTTCCTTCATACCCAGTCCAGGCACCAACTTGGGCAGGAGGAAGTGGTGGCAGTCCCAGAACTTAGATGCTAGGGGAGACAGCTCCCTGAGCTGGGCCATCTAGTTCCTACTTCCCCTGTTGGCTGGCCTAGCTCACGAGCTCCTGGCTGCAGCCCCCTAAACCACAGCCATAGGTGCTGAAAAGCCCTGAGGGCAGCCTCAACTTTGGCTCCCAGAGCTCCAGGGACTCAACACAAAGATTTGCCTCCTCCTAAGTGTCTGTGAGCTTGCACCATATTTAACAAATTGGGAATGGGTTTGGGTTATTACTGGGATGTGTGGTGGTTGTATTGGGGGTGGGAGGGAGGAGATGGGTGGGAGTGATCCATGAGAGTGATTGCTGTTAATACTATCTTGTTCTATCTCTTGGGTGATATGTGAAATAACTTCATAGATCTGATGAGTTGTGGGATTAGATGTCATCTCTGGCTATGTTATATAGACCATACTATGTGTGGAGTGTGCAAGCTTGTGGAGTTGAGCTCTGGGCTCCCAGCAGGAGCAAGATTAGCATTGTGTGGCTGGTTGTGCCTCAGGTGCCCTCGGCGAGCGTGGGAGTGGTGGGCCCAAGCTGGGCCATTGAACAGACCAAATAAATTAAGCAATTAATAAAATTGACGATACTGAGAGTGAAAAGTGACTTGGGGCCTAGTTCAGGGAGATACCTGTGGAGGGTCTGCTGGCTTGTCTGCCCCCTTCTAGAACACTACTGGCCACTTTCAAGCCCAGGCCACATGATTTCCCCATGGCAGAGTTGTCATGCTCCCTAACTCTAACTCCACCCCTCCTTCGTGGACACCAGCCTGCTCCAGAGAACATCCATATCCCCCTAGTCCTTAAAGCACGTCTGACTCCTACCTGCTGGTTGAGTCATTCCTTTGGGGCCCAGAGCCTGCCACACAGGTATTGACAGGTAGCCAAAAGCTTCCTAACTTATGGGAAGAGTATTCCTAGTACCCCAGAAAACTTGGCAATGTAGAGTCCTTTTTTTTTTTTTTAATTTATTTATATAAATCAAATGCAGAGCAATTTCCTGTACTTTATATGCAAGTGTCAGCATGAGGTATATAAAACATGTACACAGAGAAATACTTTTATAGAAAAGTAGAAATCAGTAATGTTCTCTTCTTCAGCATCACTAATACCAAGGGACCCCCTGAGGCATAGGTCCTCTCAGCAAACCACCCCTGGGAACATCTTGCTAAAGATAATGGGCCCCACTAACCCCCCTCTCCATGTGGGGCAGTGGAAGGGCTTTGGAAAGGAAGCTCTGTGGATAGGGAGCACTGCTAAGGCCTCCAAGTGTGACATCAGGACTTGGAGCCCTTGCTGAGCCAGTGCAGCACATGGCTATGGAGAATTGTACTCTCCTCCTGGCCATGCCTGTAGCTTGCTCTATGACCTTGAGTATCACTTTCCTCCTCTGGGCCCTTGTGTCCAAAAGGTTTGAGGAACTCTTAAGGTCTCTGCCAATGGTTCTATGACTTAAAAGCTAGGGGTTGTGACCCTACCCCACTGCCCCAGTGGAAAGCGCTGGACTAGAGGCCACAGAGCCACCTGCAAACTCAGGCCACTGCAGGCAAGCCCTGAAGCACTTTATTACCTTGCCTCTGAGCTTAGTTTCCAGGTTAACCTCTCAGAAGCAGCTCACAAAGCCCCACAGTATAATTCTCATAGGTCAGTTGGCTGTTGTCTTACCCCTACAAAATGAAGAGCAGTCACTGTCCACTCTGAAGAGAGACTTTTCTGGGGCACCCCAGGTCCACCTCAGGTCCTATGGCCTAAGGCAGTCGCGATCCTTATCTACCTTCTTCGTAAGTGGAAAGTTCAGTCTTTTCCTTTCAAAACAGGAAGAGTCCCTGGGCCTGGGCCCGGGCCTAGCCCACTATTGTCAAGGCACATCACTTGCCAGCAAGCTGGAGCACACCCAGCAGCCCCCAGTCTAGATCTCATTCTCAACCCACAGTTTGTACTTTTATACACACTCACTTACAGTTCTCAGCAGTCACTAGGGGAGTTCCATCCCAAATATTTAAAAACTATATTTTTAAAATGCCATCCTTCAATTACTTGACCTGAACTATGAATAACAGTGTGCGCCACTCAAGCCCACAAAGAACAGATGGAAAGGTGGACACTGAGACCACCTTAGATAATAAAGCACAGAGGAGCCCGAGGGAGCTCCCTGTCCCTCCCTGATTCAGTTCCAGGGCACAGGCACTGTCTGGAAGCCCTTGTCAGCAGCACTGCTGTGGGGCTGTCACTGTTTCCATCCACAGGCAAAATCCTGCTCCAAGGGAATGGAGGAAGAGCGTTGGTAGGACCCTGCCCAGCCTTGCCCTCAGTCCACAACACCTCTTGCTTCAGTCTTAGGATTCACCAAAAACAAACAAAAACAAGTGTGAGGAGGGTTTAAACCACAACAGAAAGTATAGATCCTCCTAGCTGTAGGAGGGTAGGCCATCTTGTACCAGTGTCTGCATGGGCTCCTGCCCATTTGTAGGGGTGCTCAGGCCCCAGGGGTGCCTGCCTGGCCCATGAGGGGGGCGCTGCCCTCCTGAAGGTCAACTGGAGTCTGATTGGTATGGACCACAACAGTCTTCTCATCCACGATCTCACAGGTAGGGTTGCTGAAGGCAGACAAAGGCAGGGTGATTCGCTGCATCTCCCTCTCACACTCTTTCTGCTCCTGCTGCTCTTTCAGGTCCTTCCCCCTGGCAAGAAAAGAGGGAAGCGATCAGGCTGTGCCTCCTACATAGCTCTGCTCATTAGCATCTCTGAGGCTCAGGCAGGGCAGAAGCTAGCATGGTCACAGTGAAATCGGTGGCTGATATACTAGATTTCTATTCTGCCAGACTCCCTTAACTCCTACACCTGTGTCTCTGCTTCCTCACCTCCAAAATGGGGGTGATAGTGGCATGAACTTCACAGAGCTACAGTGGGGCTCAATGAAGAGAATGTAGAGGAAAAAGACTCTTAAAGCAAGACATAGTTTTGTTCTTTCAGGCTACGACCCCTAAGAGACCCAGTGAACTATCTCAACCCTAACCCATGAAGTCTATAAAACTGACCTGACCATCCTGTTCTAAGACAGTCACTGTTGGACTTGGGCTGATACTCAGAGAAGTTAAGACATGATTAGGGCCACCCCAAAGAAATAGTGGAGGAAGGACTCAAACCCAGTGTTCCGGTTGTATATGTAGGGCCCTTCCCACTGAATGGGGCTACCACTATTGCAGGCCAAAGGGTTTGGTGAGTGCCTAGCACACAACACCAGAACCGGCATCCAGGAAGCAGGTCAGCATCCTCCAAAGCCAGCAACTAGATACATGGGCTCAGTTGCTGTAGGAAATCTTCCCGGAAGGAGTTCCCCACCTCCTGCTGAAAGAGACCTCACAACAAGCTAGCTGATGGATGACTTGGTGAAACAATATGGGCCCGCTTCAGACATCCTCAGGGAGGCGGCTGAGATCTGATGGATTATACATCTGTCATGATATGAGGTGCAATGACAAGTTTCCAGAGACTAGAAAAGAACACAGAAAATAATAGGGGCTAGAATGGGAGGAGTTTGTGCAGGTGCCTCAGAACTGTCTTTAAATCACCCTATTCTCTACTCTTGTTCTACTACCAGCTAAGCCTTGGCCATGTGACACCTGGCAAAACACTTAGCCGTGCAGAGCCTTGGCCCCTTATCTATGAAATGGGATATCTGCCTCAGAATAAGATAATGAAAGTGAAAGCATTTTAAAAATGGTGGAAATGCTTTAAAACTTATAGGTTATTACAGATTGCCCCGAATATGACTTGACTCTCAAAGCAATGTTATCTTAATCTGGTTTCCCAAGGAAACCCTCCTACTGACCAGCCAAGGCAAGTATTGTTTATGTGACCTCAGCAATTCCTCTCTTCTCTGGGCATTAATTTCGTCATCTGTTAAAAAAGGAGATGGACCAGAGCCCCTAATATTTTGTAAGCTCCCTTGCATGAGACATGCCCTGATACACTACTCCTCACTGTAAGGTCACAGAAGGCAAATTTGTGAGCTCATTTCCCTGAGTCATCCTGGGCTACTTAGTTTCTGAATATGCAAGCCTGAGGCTCTTGCCCAATCCTCATTAGCCTCTGTACCAGAAATCACCAAATCCCGCAGCAGAATAACTCCCAGCGCACCCAGAGGAGAAATGGAGGGACATGGGGAGAGGGTTGTCTGGGCCAAGTGCATCCCTACTCACAGCCTGAGATTCACTTTGCCCTTGGGCACTGCTTGTCAATGACAGCTGCTGCCAAACAGAAGGAAACACCTACCTCCGTAATAAAAAAGCCAGATTCTTCAAGGTTGCCCACAAAGGGAGAAACTTGGAAGATCTGGGTTTAATTTTATAAGGGAGCTCCCAAGCCAGTAAAAGACCAAAAGGCAATTTACAAAAAGAAGTGGAGTATACAAGTGTCTTTTGCCCAGGCCTGAATTTCAAAATATAAGGGGATGGAGGAAGAGAGTACTTTCTGAGTACCTACTAAGGTGTCAGGAAATGGTCTCCCAATCCAGGATGAGAAAAGCTACCTATACACCTACTGGATGCCATGCACTTTATGTATGTACCATCTGTATTTAATTTCCACACCAACTCTGCAAGATAATATCCACGTTTTATAGATGAAGAAACAGACTTTGTTTTCCTCAGCTACCTCCTTTGCCAAACATCTGGTTGTAGCCCCCTGAGTTGTTGATAGTGGTCAGGCCGTATCATACACAAGTCTTTAGGAGGGGGAAAATCAATTTCACATTAATGGGGCAGAGCATGGCTGGAAGAGCAGCCAAGGATAAAGGAAGCAGGTGCTGGGTCTCATCTGGTTTATTCTCACCCATTTAGAAGCCTCAAAACACACCCAACCCCACGTGTCTCCTGTTAACGCTGCCTGCGAGTGAGTCCTGGAGATACAGTGGCTGCCCCCAGATCTCTTCAAGATTGGAGAGAAGCCACCAGGCCTGCTGCATTGACCAGCAGGCAGCTCAGCCCAATCTCACTGTGTTGGGGTTGGGGGGATGGGGGGAGCAGCCAGGCGGTTGTCTGGCAGCCAAGAAAGAACAAAAGGCTTATTCACTGACTCAGCTCCTCTCCTAAGGGGATAGAATGGTGTTGACTTACAGTTTTCCCCTTGCCTTTTTATCAGAAAATAAGCACTCCCTCCAACACTGCGCTTGGGGCAGACATGGACCTGCAGACTGGCCATCTGAACCTTGTGGCCTAGACAACCAGGACAAAGACCAGCATGGCTAAGCCCTCATCCTCCCCACCCCCACCTGCCACCCTTCCTCCCCTAAAGGAAGCCTGGTGCCTACCCACCCTTCCCAGACAGGAGAAAGCTCCATCCTATTAGCCTCATTGCCTTTTGCCATATGTAATTCTACCCTGACTGCTCCAGGGCCAGGATCTGGGAGCTGAGCTAGCCTGAGAGAGCAGGTATGCATGAAGCTGATACCTGCCTCTGACATCCTTTTGGCGGGGCTAGGGGTGGAAGGATGGAGGCATCGAAGACCTCCTTCAGGCAACACAGGTTTCTTCAAATTATTAGGTAACTCTGAGACACCGCTATTTTCCCAGCAAGAAGCAATGCTGTGTCACACTGCTGCTCAGGAAAAGTTCCTCAAAGCAGCCAAGGTTATGAACACCAACTATATGCCCAAACTGCAGTCTTGTTTCATCCTCACAACAAACCTAAATGGCATCTATTAGGATTTCTGTTTCAGATATGGGAATGCAGATGCCGAGAGGTTAAATCATTGATTCAAGTAAATGGCAGAGCTGAGATTTGAAACCAGTACTGCCTGCAGCCACCAGCAGGTAATACTGTTTTTAAGGAAATATTAGAGCTGGGAGGATCATCATATCTTAACCACTTGCCCCTACACTATTTGATATTGGCTCCATCAAATGCTAAACTGACGAAACCAGAGAAAGTAAATGACTTGTCCAGTGTCACACCCAGAATTGGTAGCAGTGTTAGAACTAGATCATGGTTTTCCTGACTTCTAAATCCAGCTGTTTTATTTTGAAAGTTTCTATTTCTCCTACTGTCCTTTGCAATCCAAAGCAAATTTGCATGAAGCTACTGGGCCTCTCTGGACTGGGAGATGCTGATAATCTGTAGACACATCTTATTAGCTTGGATGTAAAACAGTGTAAAAGTGATCCGTCTAGTGTGTGGCTTGGGCAAGGGCATCAGTACAGCCTTAGTTATTAAGAAAGTACGCAATAAATGTTGGCTGCTACTGTGACTGTTTCACCTAACTGGTGTTCTACTATTTATATTTAATACTTATGATAATCTTGGGTGGGTGGGTGTAAGGTGGGCATGGTGTGTGTGGAGGGGGCATATATTCCCTTTTAACAGACAAGAAACAGGAGTAGGGTAACAGAACCTACACTCAACAACTCTTTCCAGGAAACTGTTCCCTGACTCTGCAGAGAGCTTTCCTCTAACTCATGTGTGGTTTCCTGTTGTACAGTTTGTGCTCAGAGCACTTTTGCTGGGGAAAGAGGTGGTCTGGTGGTTGGTGACGAGGAGTCTGGTGACTTGTTGTTTTGCCCTGAGTTTACAGGAAAATTATCTTAGGCCTCAGGGCAGTCTCGTGACAGTCTACAGTAGCAAATCTAGAAGAAAGGCTGGGCTTCCTCATTGGGCATGAGAACTGAGCTCAGAATTAAGAACATTTAGTCAGGTCAAGTACCTGGAGGCCTGGAAACTGTCACAAGATTAGAAGAGAGTCAAATGCTATCCAGTGACTGAGGATCAAGGGCTAACCTCAGCTAACATGGTTTGGTTCTGGCACAAATTGTAGGCCAAGGTCACCACATCATTTCTTCTCTCTGAAATGAAGAAGCAGGTGTCCCTGGACCTACCACATCAACCATTCTACTGGGGGTAACGACCTTTACTGGGACTCGAGAGACCCTCTCAGGTCATTACTTACCCTCTCTGAACCTCTGCTTTGTGAATCACAGAAAATCAGAGAAAAAAAAACTGAGAGCACTAGTACAGTACCCACATTTTACATAAAAGAAAAACAACTGTCGTCACGACCACTGAGCTAAGCAGTCACATGCCTTAGCCACAGCAATGCTCTGCAGCAGGAAATAAAAGCAACTTACCCAAAGTCGCACAGTGACTTAAGTGGCAAGGCTGAGACTCGGCTCCATCAAATGCTAAGTGTGTGACCTCAGGCAAGGTACATATCCTCTCTTGCCTCAGTTTCCTAATCCATAAACTGGGGGTTAATAACAGCATTTGCCTCATAAAAGTGATTGCCAGAACTGAGTTAAAGCATGCAAACTGCTCGAAGCCCTGTCTGGCATATGGTTAATGTTCTTCTCTACTGCTGCTATTGTTTTTGTTGTGGCGTTGTTATCATCAGTACCCAGCACTTCCCCTTTTTCATCTGTAAAATGAGGAGGTTAACTGCATCACCTCTAAGGGCACTTTAGGTTTATTTAATGCTGGATGATTCACTAGGGCTGTGGGCTCAGACATGGCCCTCACCACTGGAAAATACAGGCCACCATGCCACTTCCCTTATAGGATGCTGTCTCAGATCACAGAAGAGAAATATCACAGACACTCAGGGATGGAAGTCAAATCCCCTGATTTTGTCCAGGAACAGCAAATAATTTTCCCAGTTAACCAGTCCTATAAAAATGAATGCAACTCTGGCTTATCATCTTGCACCTGTCATTGACTTTGATAGCCTCTTCCACATCGTATCTCAGGGGCCCTCTCAAAATAAACATTCCTCTTCCTACTGTCCCAGCCAAATAGGTCTGTCCCTGAGTTTCCCACGTAGCCTCCTTGGCTTTCTGATAAGTCTAAACAGGCTCTCTGTCCTCCAACTCACTCTTTTTCCTCCTGTCCTAGAAGAGATCCTTATGACTCAGAAAATTCAAGCCCCAATGGCAAAAGTGGTAGCTGGGGAAGTCTTCTACTAGCAGAATTTTATAACTCACGGGAAGAATTCAATCTTTGGGTCCTACAATGAGTGTCTGGCCTGATTTCTGCAATGCCACTCACTTCCACACCAGACACAATGGATTAGACATCGGGGAGTTTGGTATCAAAAAAGTTGGGTTTGAATCCAGGTTCTGCCACTCCCAGGCAGTACAACCCCGGGCGAGTCACTTCGCTTCTCTGACAAAGGTTTCGTCATCTGTAAAATGGGCAATATGAACCTCTACCTCACAAGGCTTTGGGTGAGGAATAAAGGCATCAAAGAAAAGATTTTGTTCAAGGTCACACAATAAAGACCAAAACCAAGTCTCTACATCTTGAGCTGGTTTTCCGCCTTCAACACTTCAACTTTTTTTTTTTTTGAGTAAGAATGCCACAAAGGAGTCTGATTCGACTTTGTATACTTTCCTCCCCTCTCAGGGAGCCTAGAAGAAAAGTTACTGACCTCTTGTAGGTGTAGCCCAAGACGATACCAGCTCCCATGGCGATGATGATCACCATCATGGTAATGCCCAGCACAGAGCCTGCCAAGGACAGGACGCAAGGCTCCATTAGCCTCACCGAAGAAAATTAACAAATTTTTCTTCATGAATCCCACAAGGACAGGGGTGGGGCAGTCATACCTAGGGTTCCCAGGTCCTTTTTCTCCTTAGAGTTCACCCGCACCCGCTGGCTGATTCCAATCACAGGCTGCACAGCGGCTGCCTCGCTCCCGGCAGGCGGGACGTTGGCAGGAGCGAACACCTGCACTTCATCTCCACCTGGCACTTTAGATACCTCCTCTGTTCCTGTCATGGAGGTTGGCAGGTCCTGGGAAGTGGTCTCTGGAAGTGAAGTGGGAAACAGTTCTCATGAGAGTGGCCTGAGTATTGAGGGAGTTGAGGAAGGTTCACCTTAGAATGACCCATAAACTCAAATCAAACCCTGCCCCAGCAAAAAGACTAGGCCTGAGAGGGTCGTACCATAGCTGTGGCAAGGCAAATGTGAGGGGAAGGCCATCACAGCGATCCTCTCCTGCCTTCCATATCTTCATCTGTTCAAATCCTTTCCATCTTCCAAGACCCAACTCAGTTGCCAGCTTCTCCAGGGGATCTCCCTCTATGCCAGGAAATAATCCATGTCTCCTCTGGGCAGCTCACATTTATTGAGCCCACGCTTGGTGCCAATCCCTCTGTTATATGCTTTACACATTCCACTTAATCCTACAGAACTGTCTTGCTGCCACGGAAGCAACAAGCCTGCGCTCGAATCTAATAGACTTGGATTCAAATTTGGACCCTGCCATTTCATTGCCTTCGATAAATTGCTGAACTTCTCTGAGGCTCAGATCCCCCAAAGAGCTTCTTCCACGGGTGGAGAGGAAAGGGCTGTGAGCAAAGCCTAGCACACAGCAGATGCTCCACAAACAGTAAACACTAAGGTGATGGCTAAGGAGTTCAGAGCCCGGACGCGGGGCCCTGGGGCTCCCCCACGCAGCGCTGTGGGGCGGAAGCACGCCGCCGCGGGGCGGGGCGGGGCTCGCCTCCCACGGTTGTTTACCAGGCGCTCGCGGAGGGAGCTCACATAGAGAGGCGGCGGCGGCCAATGAGCTTTGGGCCCCGCGGCCTGGAGACAGCCCTGGCCAATCGGACGGGGCGGGGGCGGGGCGCGGCCGGCCGGCGCCGTGCGGCCGCACGTGCGGAGGGGCTGTATCGGCGGTTCCCAGGCAGCCCTGGGCGCTGGGCTCCTGGTGTTCCTGAGGCCCCGGGGGTCCCAGGCAGGTACCTGGGCAGCGCAGGTCCTCGCAAGGCCGCTTCTCGGGAGTGCCGGACTCGCCGCTGACGTAGCACCAGGGACCGCGCGGGTCCTGATCTGGGTTCCGGCAGTAACTGTGGTTACCGGTGCCTGGGAGGGAAGACAAGGAGCCATGGGCCTGGGCCAGGCCACGGCCGCCGCCCGCCCGCCGCCCGGGACGGATACTCACCCTCCTTGGGGGCAGAGGCCAGGCTGCTTTGTGTGTCTAGCCAGTTGAGACAACGGAGGCCCGGCGTGGGGTAGGGCCGGTGTGCCCGGTACAGGTGGCCGTTGTCCCAGAAGCAGCCTGTGAGGAAGAAGAAGAGCCCCTGGACACTGAGTGGCTAGCAGGGGAGCCCAGGTCACTCCGGCTGGGAGATCTTGGCCCCTGCTGGGCTTCTGGGCTTCCCTGCCTCCCGTGGAAAACCCCACCCATGATGAAACCTCAGTTTTTGTTGTTGTTAAACCAGAAAGCACTGCACAAGTGCAAAAGATTGTTATTCTGGAAACCTTGGCGACCTCTGGGGGTGCAGGAGAGGGTTTGGATGTTTTGGGTCGGTGGTCAGCCAGGCCTGAAATTCATCCCTGTGTTGTAATTCCATGTTACATAAACTCTGGTGTTCCATCTCTACGGATATGGCCCCACTTCCACAGGCAACACTCTCTACCAAGAGAATTCTACAAAAGATTCAGTCAGGCAAAAGAGCCTCAGACGAAGGGAACCTGCCTAATCAGCTGCCTGAATGTGACTCCAAATTCCCACTCCCCTCAGCAGGAGAGCCACAGGAAGAGACTGGGGAAGGAGGGCCTCTGCTCAGGCCACACCACGCAAAACCCCTGAAAAGAACAGGATTAAGGGAGTAGGGGAGATGAACCCCCAAGTTCCATCCACTCGTGAGCCACAGGCAAGGAGAAGGAAAGAGAAAGTGGCTACTTGCCTTTGTTCTTAATGGCAAAGATGGAGCTGCAAGTCTCTGACAGGGAAAGAAGGAAAAGAAAAAAAAGCTTTCATGGGACAACAGAAACCAACTAAAAGCTTCGTTTCCTGTCATCTTCCTGTGTAGCTTAGCCATGCTTGGGAGATAGGGAGCTTTAACCTTTATGCTTCATAAAGTTGGCTGCAGAAAGGAAAGATTGTGCTCTTACCTCCAGATCCATAGGCTTCTGATAGAAGCATGTTGCTGACAAGGAACGTTTGCACCCAGGCCAACAGCATCCTCACCACCTTCATCCTGCAGGTGATTGACCCGTGTCCAACCGGGGTCCCCTTTGGCTGCAGCTCTGCCTCCCAGTCCCAGCCTCACAGTTAGACCTGCCCTTGTTATGCTCTTCTGGTAAACAGCCTCTCTTTAGAACTGGGAGCTTCCCAGCTAGCTTGCTGCAGCGAGGTGTTTTTCGGCTAAAAGGCGCCCCCTGGGTCCTAAGCCTCCTATGCCATGCAAGATCACTAACCCTGAGTCAAGAGGAAATCAGCCAAGTCAAGAGAGACAGAGAAATTCAGGTTGTGCTTAGCAGTGGATTAGTTTGAGACCTGCACTGGCTGCATGCCCAGGGGTTTTCATCTGTTCTGTTTCCATTTGTGTGAGTACAGAAAGAGTAATTCTGTTAAGAGGCAACATTGCAGGAAGGGAGTTCAGAATTATAGTCACTAAGGCTGGACAACTTAGGACAAACTACACAAGACCACAGAGTGGGATGCAAATAACAGTATCCAGGCGGGAGTAACTCTTTATACCCTTTATTGAAAAAAAAAAAAAGGATCTTTGTGTCTTACACATGTTTATGAACACTGACTTTCTTTTTTAACAGTATAACTTTTCCATAGTCAGATCAGTCACATTCTTTTGCTTATATTTGGAATTTGGGATGTCATATATAGTAGGAATACAGAAGGGTTCTCTTTAGTTGAAAACACATGTTATGCAAACATTGGGGCATTTGCTTGCTATATTTAATAGTCTTCCTTTCTACCAGCCTTGCATTCATATAGAAGTTAAGTTAAATGTTTGCTTCCCTCCATCCCCTGTGGGAAATCCATTGCAGTGATTTATATCTATCAGTAAACCTCACCACATCCATATGACTGAGGCCTTTTGGAGTTAGGCAGAAGGGCCCTCTTCCTGTTTGGCTGACAGTTCAAGTTCCCAGGCAGCCTCACTAAACAGAGAGCAGAGTGATTCGCCAAGACTACCTTGTGACTCAGGCAACTCTCAAAATAGAAATGGGAGACTTTCCATCTGAGGGCTTGCATCTTGCAGGCAATAATTTAAGGAGGAGGAAAATAAACTTTACTGAATAAATTTTGAAAGATCAAGGAAGAAAGCTAATGTTAATCCAACTAATCTGAAGTGAATTTGAATTCACTATGTCAGATTTCAGGCCTGTAAAGGACAGAGATAAATTTAGTTTACTCCTTAGAGAAGTTTGCTGACAGTATTTGACTACTTCAGTCCTTTTAATAAGGCATGTTGCTTTGTGTTTGCAGTTTTTCTCCTATCTCATAAGCTTTTGGTCCTCTGACTCCTGATTGGGCCTATACTGGGAATTAACCACAGAGTGTAACTTTACTATCTCATACACATGTATACACAGATAGGCCAAGATTTTCAAATATAACAATCCAAACAATATTCAGGGCTCTCATTTTTTTTAAAATACTTTATTAAGTTTACAAAGTTTCTGAGAACCTACTACGTTCTAGATACTGAGAATATATTTGTGAACAAAATATTTGAAATTTCTGCCTTAATGAAACTTATATTCTAGTTGGGAAAGACAAATGATAAAGATATAAAATGTCGAGTGGTCTTAAGTTATAAAAACGGTAAGGGAGAGTAACAGAGTGGTATTTCACTTGCTAAAGAAATCATTTTCAGGAAACTAGTAGGATATTTCTACAGGCAAAGGCTGAAGGGGAAGGGGATGTACAATTTCCTTGCAGGTCCTAAATACTCCTACACCACTGCAAGAGATATATGATGTGACTTTTGTTTCATTACATAAAATATATAGGCTTGAGAAAATGAGAATTCAGTTTTTTCATTTCAAAGTAGCAGGGGGATTCTTTTATATTGATCCCTCAGCACCTAATCTATTGCCTTTGTATGCAGTGAGTGCTCAATTATTGCCTGATGAAATGCTTCAACTTAGACTTTGAAGGGCTACTTCTGCTAGATTATAATACTTTTCTCTCTGATTACGGTAGAGACAGACTGTACACAGGCCAGCACTTGTACCTTTTTCAGATTATATGCTGCCAGTATTTCTTCCTGAGAAGCTCACAGCTTCTTTGCCTGTTGCCGTTATCTAATTTTTCTATTAAAGAAACTGGTATCTTCCCTAACTTATACACCTTGATATATAGCAAAACCACGTTTTATGCCTTGTATCTTATAAGGAACAGCATTACCTAGAAAAGATACAAGATGGCCAGAGATTTTTTTCAGCTTAGTCATCTCTGCTTTTTCTCTCCTGTAACTAATACATTTATCAGTGTGCTTTGATTTTTTTTTTTTCCAGGAATGACTGGCTTATTGGTCCTTCAAAGGCATATTCTATTATAATAGATTCGGTACCTTCCTTCCTCAGGGAAATCAGATTTTGTTCAGAGATGTGGCTGTCATCATCACAGATGATGTTTTGGTCTTATGATGCAGATTTGAACTTTGCTTCATGTATTGGTATTAAATGGCCATATTTTATGGCCTATAGTTTCCAAACTTGATATCTTCTAGAAATATTACTGCAATAATCATATAGCACTACTCAAATACTGATTTTAGATTGTTTATATCCCTGAAGACAATGTTGTGAAATATAATATTCATATTTTACTAAATATTTCAGAGATGTTTGACTATCAGTTTCATATGAAATCGGTACTAATCCAGAGCTATAAAGCCATACCGTTAACTTAGGAAATAGCCTCCAGAGCACTTCCCAAGAAGATGGGCAGTTCATTTTGATAACAGGGTATGTTAGTGGAAGAACTCTAATAAGGACGCTGTAAATCTGTTAAAAGACTAAAGAATCCTTTTTGTCAGCAAAAGAGGGCCAAGGTGTTGGTAAATATGTTTGGAATAAGATCTAATGAGTTGGCTCCAGCTATTGTCTCCATTCGATCTGCTGTAGAAGTAGTCACTGAGATTTTGCTGAAAGATATTTGGGTGTATAATTGCAAACTGAGCAGTAGATGATTTTATGAAGCTTGTTAAGGAAATAATATTGCAGTCAAAATATCTAAACCTAAGGCTGTTTCTTTGAAAGTATGGCCCTCAGTGAGTTAACTTGTTTCTATTTTGGTACGTAGTTGAGTGTTTAATAAATGTTTGAAATAAAAGGGAAAAGCAGAGTACTATGTAATGAAAAAGAGTCTAATATGCCTACAGAGAATAGTAATTTTTTAAGGTTAAACAATAAAACAGCCAAGACTTTTGGATCACAGATTACTTTCAGAAACAAGACATTCTACATTGGAGAACTGAAGAACCACAACAGCAGAGAACTTGTGAACATCACATTACTGGTTTTTAGAAATAAAAGGAAGTGTAAATTCCTGAATAAGAATGGATTTTGACAGAGGCCACAGCCTTAGAAAACATGGCTTTCACATGGAGGAAAACATAGTCTTCAGTGTTGCTGGGAGAACACTAGAGACTTAATTGGTTGGTATAGTAGACATTTAGTAGGCTTTCAGTATTGAAGGTAAATTAACCAAGTAAACCACAACTATGCCTCTTTTGGAAGGGGATCTTCTCCAATCTCAGTAAATTGAATCTGCAGCTTTTAAAATCTATCAACACCCAGTATGAGCTTTAGCACTAACATTTAAAGCAAGAGAAGTGATATGTCAGATAAGAGTACAGCCTTTGGTAAGACCCGAGTTCCAGTCTCAGCACTACTATGTGATATTGGGTAAAGTACTTAGCATCTGTAATTCTAAGTTTCCTTAGCCTATTATTATAGTAGTTAAAAATACAGGCACCAATGTCAGGATTCAAATGCCAACTCGTCACTTACTAGCAATGTCATCTTAAGGCTACTAAACACTCTGACTCAGTTTACTCATATAGAGGGAGAGAGATATTGAATGTCAACTCTAATTGAAAAAAAAAATGAAATCTAATGCAAAAATAGAGTGTTAAGAATATGGTATATGTCATTTTAAGCCTCTTAAGAAAATGCATATAAAAATAAATGCATTTTATACTCATACAATAAATAAATAAATAAATAAATAAATAAATAAATAAATAAAAATAGTCCCTTCATCACTGGATTGTTGACATTCAATGAGCCCTGAATAAATGTTAGCTGTGTCGATTTTTGTGTCAGTAACCTCTAATTGAGAAATACTGAGTATATTTGCTATCTTCCAGAAATATACAATCTGGTTATAAAGCTTAGGCTAACACATGAAAATAAAAGCAATATATATAAGGTCTGTATAAGTAGGTGTGAAAAAGTTGATTAGACAATAAAGTTTTATTGATTCAGTTATTTATTAAATGTCTACTATGCACCAGGCAAGCACTAAGCTGAGTACCAAGGATACAACAGTGAACCCTCCAAGGTCCTTGTTTTTAAGATTACAATCTTGTGATTGAATAGATAGTGGGAGACAGGCAAAACAACAGAGTGAAATAAATGCTACAGTAGAGATTAGTACTGGGGGCTGTGGGAGCTCAAGAATGGGCATATGACCTAGTTTAGGAGGTCAGAAAAGGTTTATCAAAAAAAGTAAAAGATGAAGAGGAAAGGAGTTAGTGTTCTTGGCAGGTAAGACAATGTACAGAAGCCTGGAACTGTAGGCTATCACTGTGGCTAGTGGCACATTTAGGGTGGTGATTAAAATGAGGCCAAAAAAAGAAAAACATGAAGTCAAAGAGGTAAGCATTTGCTGACCAGGTTATGGGGATTCCCTAGTGTAGACTTTATCCTGAAGTCCGTGAGGAGCCAGTAAAGAGTTTTAAGCACGAGAGTGACAAGAGTCAAACTTATGTTTTAGCAAGGTCACTTGGGCCACAGGGTAGAAGATTAGAGGAAGCCAAGACAGAAAGCCAGCAGACTAGCAAGGAGGCTGTTGCATGATCTAAGTAAGAGAGAAGAGTGGACCTGGACCCAGAATTGAGTCAGGCCACCTGGGTTTGACTCCTGCTTTGCCACTTAATAACTATGTGACCTTATGCAAGTTACTTAACTCCAATTTTAACTGTTTAAATTGGAGATGACAGTAAAATTTACCTTAGAGGCTTATTGTGAAGATCGAAGCACTTAAAACACACCTGCCTGGCACACTGTAAGTGCTCCATAAATGTAGGCAATGAGGCTGAAGAGAAGCAGTGTAGGAAGAATAATCAAGATTCCTTAACTGAGGGGATGTCAGGAGCAAGTAGGAGGAGCTAAGGAAGTTCGTTTCTGGTTTGAGAGTTTAGGAGATGGTGGTTCAATTCACTGAGATAAGGAGGAAAAGCAGGTTTGGGGAAGGCTGAGAAGATGTAGCCAAAGATCGGTGAATTGCAACCAGGAGAGTATGGAATTAGAGAAGTTAAGAGGGTGGGGGGAAAGTGTTTCAGGAAGGAGAGAGTGGTCAGCATGGTTAAATGCTACATGGAAGGTCCAGTAAGATAACAGCTAAAAAGAACCCATTTGTTTTAACAAGAAGGCCATTGGTGACTGTCAGGAGGAATTTTGGTGGTGGTGATGTATGGATCAGGGAAGGAAAAGGAGATGATGAAGGGAGACTGTGAGAATTGAAGACTCTTTCAAAAAGTTTAGCCAAAAAGGACTGGAAGTAGCTGGAATGATTATGGGCAAGGCTGAAACTGGACCCAATAATAAACTGGTTTAGCCTACTGGTGGGTAGATTTCTGAGTGGCTGCGCATCCATTCTAATTGCTCAGTAGCCAGGGAGGTTAAGAAGTGGAGCTAACTTAGGGACAAGTAATGGAGTTGGCCTCACTGGTTTTGAATTTGACATAAGGGCAAGGTATTTATGCATGTAGAAATGTCCAGCAAGCAGTTTGATATGGGACTAGTGGTGGGCCAAGTGGACAGAAGTTAGAGTAAGACTCAGGTGAGTGGGGATGAGTTAAGAAGGTTCTAGAACAAAGGCAGGCTGTCAAGAAGGCACAATGGAGCCTTGTGTCTAGCCATAGCATTCGTGAGAGTGTGTGAACTCCATGAAGCTAGTTGCTGGTAGGGTGGGAAATGGGTCTCAAAGTGGTGATAAGAAACCAGGCCTCAAATCCAGACTTCATAGCTTATCAAGAGCATTTGCAATAAACAGGGGAGTTCAGAGATGGAGCCCCGGAGTTCTAAACTATTAGGGAGAAGCAGCAAGAAAGGAAAATCCTGGGTTTGGAGTTGTGGGTGATTGACCTTGGCCAGATGCTAGCCCTAGTCTAGGCAGTCACATGGCATGATAGGTTCTCTGGGTTAACTTTTGTCCTAATCTTTGCTATGTCTTCAAAATGTAAAAATGTTCATCTGTGTATTTCAGGTGTGCCAAGCCCTGAATGCGGTGTTTGACATGAATTACTTTTAATTTATCATACACAGTTATAGTTAGCATTTTTATTTATGTAAACAATATGTAAATCAGATGTTTATCTGTTAAATATATCCTGGGTGGGGAAAAAACAAGGAAGTTGGGAAAATACCTCTGTTCCACCTTTAGAATCCTGGTATTTCATTCTACTACTACTGTTTATGCTTTCAGTCAGCAAACAGTTACTCAGCCTTTCTGAACCTATCTACCTTCTGTGTCAGGGTCTGCTTTTCCTTTTATCATCTCATTTCTCTTCTGGCCATCTCTCCCATTCTGCACTGTCATGTGGATTATTCTCACTGAAACTTTTTTCACCCATCTTTTCTCATGGTTAGTTCCATTCCATCTCCTTTCAAGATATATCATTTAAAGAATGTGTATGTCAGGAAATACTAATAAATGTTATCATATATATTTTTCAGACTCTGTTATAGTCAAATGGAGAGAGAAGGAAAAAAGAATCCCACACAAGATCATGGAGTGATTGTGGCTGGAAAGAAATGCAAGGACAAAAGAAATCAACATCTTATCACTATGAAGCCCAGCCCTAAGATCTGACCGTTGCCCTTCTCACCCTCTGTGAAGTCCAGATAACAGAAGTGAGCAGTGTTATGGGAGGTATCACAAATGGACTCAGATTGGTCCCAGCATGGCAAGACCCTGAGTTCAATAATAGAAGGTTAAGTACCAGCTTCAAACACTCAGTGTGTTCTCTGAGTTCCCAATGATATTTCTACCTGGAGCTTTCTTCTATATTTACATTAATGGCTCAGTTGGAAGTCAGCCATCACTGCTAAGCGTTCTTTAGTTTTTTGCAGTATTGCCGGCAGCTTCTTTATTATCCTGACATTAGAAATAAGAAATTCTGCCCCATTGCAGCCGGGTTGTTGCTGCTCAGGCAATGGTGGAACATTTCTACTTTCTAGGATCTTGTCCTTTCCCACACTGAGTGGCCTAACCTTTTGTCACCTTCACAAGTCATCATATTTATGAGAAAGCCTTCCATTTCTAGAGTGGCTCGGCCATCAGCCAGAAACATGCTTTTGCTCTGAGTTACTGATCTCTTAGATATAGGAGGAAAATCTCCAATAAACATTAAATTGTTAATATATATAAAGCATTTAGAAGAGTGCCTCATACATATTAAGAACTTCTGCTATTATTGTTGTTGTTGTTACTGCCACCATCTAGGATCAGAAGCTAGAGCCTAGCCAACCCTCTGATGTTGCTCTTATTATGCTGGTTAAACAAATCCAAATTATCTGGAAATAGGGTTGAAAATATTTGGTTTCCTCTCAATTTTGTGACCATCATCAGCTCAACGAATCTTACAAAGGTCAAAGTGTTGTCACTTTAATATTTTTACTTGTTAGAGCTTTGATATTCCCTCTCTGGATTCCTAAGAGACTCTAGTCCTGACTTGACAGGGGATGGATAATCCAGCAATCTCAGCATAGGATAATGTATATTTTGTCCATCCATGAGTGTTTACCAAACAACTTAACATGGGACAGCTATAAACATTATAGCTAACATTTAATGAATATTTAGTATGTACCAGATACTGTTCTAAATGCTTTTATACATAGTATCTCATCTATTTTTCATAAAAACCCTATGTATAAGCACTATTATTATTATTTTGTAAATGAAGAAACATTCATAAAGAGGTTAAGTAATTTGTCTAAAGCCACAAAGATAATACATGGAAGAGCCAGGATATGTACCTAGGCAGTCCAATCCCATAGCCTGTGCTAATAACCACTTCACTGTACTGACAGAGAACTCTGGATTTGAGAGACAGAAATCTAATTCTGATCTAACCCCTCCACTTCTTCACTTAAATTGAATGATCTTAAGAAAGTTACCCAACCTTTCCGAACCTGTCTAGGCATCTGCAAAATGGGGATGGTAATTAATATATAGTTCATAGGATGGTTGTGAAGCTTGTTATGTGCCTTGCACTTATTAGGCATTCAGTAAATGTTAGTTTCTTTTCTTCCTACTCTATTCTAAGCATTACACTGGTGGTCAAGATGGAATAGGAAAGCTGTATCTCTTTGGGGACCTAGTGTGGGGTGGAAAGGGAAGAGGGAAGAAGATGACAAACATGGGACCAAACCATTATAATATAGTATAAGAAATGCCACTGTAGAGGAACATACAGTTGAGAGGTTTGGAGAAAATAACATTTTCTGAGACGGGGCAGGGAGAAGTTGGAGAACTTTCAAGGTGCCAGTGACGTTTGTTTTGGATATTGAAAGACAAAATAGGATTGGATGAGGTAGACAGAGGGCACAAGTTTGCAGGCAGAGCACAGGTGCTGAAGTATTGAAGAGTTTGGCAGTCTGTTCAGGTAATGCCTAGAGGTGTGGTATGCAGTTGAGGATTGAGGATGAGACAGGAACTGATGGTGACGAATGAGTTGTAAGGAGAGGGGCACATGAGCCTTCAAATGTCAGTATGTCCCTGCACCATTAAGACTTAGACACATTTACAAACGAAATGTAATGAACTTAAGTAAATTTAGTAACAAAAAACTTATGAATGCTCTATTTTTTATTGAGCTATAATTCACATACCATAAGATTTACCATTTTACAGTGTATAAATCAGCAGTTTTTAGTATATTCACAAAATTGTGCAACCATCACCACTGTCTAATTTTAGAACATTTTCATCACCTCAAAAAGAACCCTAACACCTATTAGCCGTTACTCCCCATCCTCTGGCAACCCTTGATCTACTTACTTTCTGTTTCTATGAATTTGCAGATTTTGGAGATTGATATTTTCATATCAATGGAGTCATACGACATTTGACTTTTTGTGTCTGGCTTCTTTTATTATGCACAATGTTTTCAAGATTCATCTGTTGTAGCACGTATCAGTATTTCATTCCTTTTTATAACTGAATAATATCCCTTTGCATGGTTATACCACATTCGTTTATCCATTCATCAGTTCGTGGACATTTGGGTTATTTCCACTTTTTGGCTATTATGAATAATGCTGCTATGAACATTCACATACAAGTTTTTGTTTGATACTGTTTTAAGTTCTTTTGGGTACATACCTAGGAGTGGAATTTCTGGGCAATGATGTGTTTAACTTTTTGAGGAACTGCCAAACTGTTTTCCATTGTGACTGATTTTTACTGTTCTAGATAGCCTTATTGGCACTGTTTCTTCTGAACCCAGACTCATTATCTAAGCCCCACCCCCTGGATGCCAGGGAATGATGGCTGCTGCTTTTAGTTCATCCTCACTGAAACTCGGACTTTTCCCATCTACCTCAGCTCAGACCCAATACCTCCTGCCAGTTGTGAATTAAACTTCTGGGGTAGAAGGCCTGCTAAGAAAACCTCTTTCTTGAGACAGAGCTTTCCTAAGGTCAGGAGTGGTCCAGCCTTACCATCTGCTCTGTGCTTTTTTGTAAATTACTATTCCTGAGATGTCTTTGATGAGGAGACACATGGGGAAGAACCTGTATTTTGCACTTCTCTCATGTTGCCAAAACTAGCATTTACCAGTGCTATTTCCATATGTAATATGTCCCTGTCTTTAGAAAGGAGAAACTCACAGAGATTATGGGACTTACCCAGTGACCTCACAGTGCTACTAGAAACAGAATGCACTGTCCACTATCATAGATTCCCTTATCATCATTACCAAACACTCCTTCCCTATTGGGCAACAGAAGGTAGAACTTACATCTCAGTATTTCCTCCAAGAGAGGTTTTTAGTTTCTTCTTACCTGCTCTTATGAATAATACGGATAAGGAACCCCAGCAAAATAACTTGCATACACTGTGACACCCTAAAGAATCAAGATCATAGGCTCTGGCAACAAATCTGTGAGAGGAGGGGACAGGAAAGAAAATGTCTGCAGTTTCCACGCATTCTGAACTCTAGGAATTTTAGATGAGTAGAGATGCTCAGTTTTCTCCTACAACAAATAGGATATTTTCTGTGAAACTTGACTGTAGTGGTTATTGACCAAGTAGACTTTTCCTATGAGAATTTTCAAACATGTACGAAAGTAGAATAATATAATGAATTACCAGGTACCTGTCGCCCAACTTGTGGTTTCATCAACATATGGCCAATCTTGTTTCATCTCTACTCCCATTCACTTCCTCTCCCCACTAGATTATTTTGATCCGAAATCGATATATTGACCAAATTTTCAGTTTCTACTTGTTCTCGAAGCTATTTCCCTTAGATACAGGGACGTGTGCTCTCATTTAGATTGCTTTTAGCAGTTTTTTTGAGCATGACATTCTATCTATCTATTTATTTATTTATTAAATTTTTTACACCTACAGCGCCTGGTCTTCCTAGGTGGTCTCCCATCCAGGTACTAACCAGGCCCGACCCTGCTTAGCTTCTGAGATCAGACGGGCTAGGGCTTGTTCAGGGTAGCATGACTGTAGATGACATTCTTTTTCTGACAGTTTTGTTTTTGTTTTTGTTTTGTTTTGGTAGAATCACAGGAATTTTCTGGCCTCGAACTCTATTTTTTTCCTCTCTCACTCCCAGAGTCCATGAACCTGTCATTCATCTTCACTTTGATCCAAGTGCCTAGACCCCCACTCACCAATTCTCCCAGTTCATCAGCTCTAATGTATGAGGTTAAGGACTCTTAACAGTCTTTTTGAGTACTCTATATGTAGTGTCAAGCCTGGTATGTAGCAGGTGCTTAATACTTAGTTGTTAATGACTGGATGGATGAATTCCACTTGGCTTTCCACTCACCAGAACCTCACAATCAGCTATTTTAACTGTGCACTTGATTCTGTGTATCTTAAATGAGGAGAAAGTTACCTGAGCCTCTTGAGAAGTAGCTTTTATCCTTCCTTGACACTTTTGTCTAGCTGAAGAATCTGAATTTTTCTGGCTCCCCCTGCTGGTGGTCCCTCTTGGGCAGTTGCATATAGGTGCATCTGGTGACAAAGAATTGGAGCCAGAGTCAAGTTCTGCTAAAGGAATATAGAACATTGCTGTGGAGTGCCCTAGCCAGTCCAGGCAGATCTGAGGAGGAAGAGAGCAGCTTGTTGAGAACAGTTCTGGGACGTGTAGCTTTCTGTGTAAGGGTCAGGATATAAAGTGGCCCACTGCCTGCTCAAGTCAGCTCTGAAGCGCTGGATGACTATGAATATCATGATCATACGGGTACATAAATGAGCTAGTCATTATATGTGGGGATCAGATTTGTATTGAGAATAGAGATGGGCTTCTTCTCCCCTTAAGACAGAACAGTCTGGAGTCAAACATAGTCTCCATGCAGACAGTGGCTACAGTTTTATTTTGACCTCCTGTGAAAGTTGAAGCAAGGAGGGTGGTGAAAGTAGATGAGAGTGTCCCCAGAGTTCATGGTCCTATGTTGTATACGTGACCCCACCTCCCAGCTCTTAAGATCAGTAACAACTTTGTGAATCATTGGGTGGATGTTTTGCTGAGGCCTCCTCCTTCCACCCTCTGTAAATACTATAAATTCCCCACCTACCCAACCCCTAGATCACATTTCTGGTTGTCCACACGTATTTGTCTTTTCTATAACACAACTTCCCAGAAAATGGGCTGTGGCAGAATGAATCTGGCTAGAGTCCAGCCACCTATAGGCATTAGGAAATATGGTTGGACACTAAAGGCAGATCCCCTCTTCTTCTCTCAAACCTCAAACCCCAAGTATAGGGTATTTCCACTTAAAGTTGAACATGGAAAACAGGCTTGTGTTCCCCTTCAGGACACAGAGGTAAGCATGTGACTTTCCCCAGTACACGGAAGGGGACCCACAGAGAGGCTTTTCAAATGTAAGTTAGTTCAAGTTACTTTTGGCTCCAAACCCTCCAATGGCTTTCCATCTTACTCAAAGTGAGCCTGTGTCCTGAAGGGGAACACAAGCCTGTTTTCCATGTTCCAGAAGAATCCCAGGGCATGAAAATTATCATTGGACTTAGGCAGGTGTAATTATGAAACGGTCATTATAAAGAAGTGTTTGGAAGGAATTCGTTTCTATATTGTATGCTAAGGATGTAGCAGTGGGTGAAGTCCTGCATTCCAACAGGGGAAGGCAGATCATAAATAAATATATAATATATACTAAAAAGGAAGAAAAACAGGGAAAAGGGATAGGGCAGGAGTGCATTGTTTTAGATTTGGTGGTCAGGGAAAACAACTCTGTCGAGGTGAGGGAGCAAGCCCTGTGACAATCTGGAGAAAGAGTATTCCAGGCAGAGGGACTAGAGAGTGCAAAGGCCCTGAGGCAGGAGAATGCTTGGCTTTTGAAAGAAAAAGGGAAGAGACCAGTATGGCTGGAGCTGAGGGAGGGAGGGAGAAAGTAGTAGGAGTAAGGACAGAGAGGGAATGGGGGGCCATATCATATGGGGCCTTGTCCACTTTGGCAAGGGCGTTCGGCTCACTTTGAGTAAGATGGAAAGCCATTGGAGGGTTTGGAGCCAAAAGTAACTTGAACTAACTTACATTTGAAAAGCCTCACTGTGGCTGCAGTGTGGAGACTGATTACAGGGAGGCAAAGATGGAGAAGGGAGACCAGTTGGCGAATGGTTGCCGAAGAGAGGCGATGTGGCTTGGATGAGGTAGATACAGTTTAAACGTACAGCCAGCAGGGTCTGCTGATGGATCAAATGTTGGGTATGAGAGAAGGAGAGGGCCAAGGTTTATGCCTGCGTCACGGAAAGAAGGGAGTTGCCCCTTCCAAGATGGGGAAGATTGGGAGAAGAGCAGATCTAAGGGAAAATTCACCAGTTCTCTTTAAAGCTATTAAGTGAAATACTTATTTGATCTGCAAGTGGAGGTTTCCACATCAAATAATAGTAGACATTTCAAATAATATGCTCCTCAAAAGAATAATAGCCAATAATATTTACATAGTGTTTTATAGTTGACAGTGTTCCTGCATGTTATTTTACTCTGTTCTTACATTACCCACATAAGGAAGTTCATTTTCTTTTCATGTTAAAGATAAGGAAGCTGAGATTTGGAAAAGTTTGAACAAAAAAGCCATTTTTTAGATGCTGCCACACGGAGGAAGACAAAAGCCAGTTAGTCTTGAAGAGCAGCAGCCAACCAACAGAGAGAAGGCCGCTTTCCCAAGGCTGTCAGGTCGGAAGACTTATGCCTCCCCAGCCCTCTTCCCAGCCCTGTTGCAGAGAGGAACCGTGGGGAAGCGGTGGAGGATGCACCATGTTCCCCCACCCGCCACTCAAACCTCCACCGCTGGGGCCAAGTCTAGCTTCCCTGGGAAGAAGTAGGGCAAGAGCTTTGAACAGAAGCTTGAGAAGGACATTTTAAAATGAATATTTTTATTTGTGTAAACATTTAAAATGAATCTTAAATATCAGAAGGAGACTATTCTGATTCCTAAAAGTAGATCAGAATCTATGGCATCTAATATTAAGCAGTGAGAAAAGGAGATTTGACACGGTATCGCTGAGGGCAGCTGTTGAACAAGATCAAAAAATCTTCATGTGTATAGAGGAGGAGACGCCCCAATAAATCAGTTGCAACTGCATTTCCTTCCAGTCTTTTTTCCATGCATCTTTTTTAATATTGCTCAGATCTTACCACCTGGGCAATTTTGATTTTTCATAACCTGCTGTTTTCTCATAACCACTTTTAATATAAACATTTCCCCCAATGGTATTAAACATTTTTTCGTAATCGTCATTTTCAAATGGCTGTATATTAACCATCTTTGTGCATTAAGCTTTTTAGGATTACTTTGTTAGATAGCTTTCTATAAGTAGAATTATTGGTTTAAGGGATATTATTGGTTTAAGAGCATTTTTAGACTCTTGATAAATTCTAACAAATTATATTCTGAAAAAGTTCTGCCATCAGTATAGTAAAGTAGAATGAGCCTTGGAACCAAGACCATCTGACTCTAAACCTCGGGCTTTTAATTCTGTCCTAGGTTTATGATCTTCGGTTTTCTTATTGTGAGATGGAGACAACTGACCCATCATGATCATGAGAATCAGGACTGTGTGCTCAATAAACGGGGGTAGTTATTATTACAGGGAGTGTTATAATGAGAGATTTGTTATTTAAAATGCTGGCTGCAGAATTCCTCCAAGGAAATTGTGCGTTCTCCCAAACTGGCCCCCACACTTGGTCAGTCACCGAAACTGAACCTCTGCGATCTACCCCGACCAGCTCTTCTTCACAATCTGATTGCCAACTTTTTCCACCAGCTCTTACAGTCTGAAGTGGCCCTTCTCCCTTAGTGACATGAAGGGATTTGTCATTTTGATCATCAGTTGGTATTTGGATTTCAAAGGCAAGTTTGTCCATGTCCTTCTTTCTCTGAGCTCCCCTGCTGCCCCCACACCCGGCCCTATATGTCCAAGTCCTAAGCATGCTCCAGAGTCCTACTCTAATGCCACCCCTTTCTCAGACCTGGCCAGCACCTCATCATTCTCCACATCATCAGAGCGTTTATCTCTCCTCACCTCTCATGTCATGTTCTCTCTTATGGTATAGACATTTGTTCATGTGTATGACTCATGTCCTTACTACTCTGTATGCATAAGTTCCTTGAGAGCGGGAATTAAGTCTTTCTTAGTGCACAGAAGCCATTCAGAATATCCGTTGAATGAATTAGTGGCTGCTAAGTGTCCAGCACTAATTCAGGTATTGTGAATACAGAGATGAATTACCTTTGCATAAACCCCATTTGCAAAGAAACCATATGGGGAGATAGATCTATAAAAAGATGATGCAAAAGTAGAAATATGTGCAGAGCAGAGATGGCACAGAGGAAGACACAGTTATGGCGCCCTGGGCTCCATAGTCAGACAGTTCAGGATCCGAGTCTCGGCTCTACCACTTCGCAGCTCTATGACATTGGAAGTGACTTGACCTCAGTGAGAATAAAATAGTACCGACCCCATAGGATTGATGATGTACGTAAGGCCCCTGGCACGCTGCGTTCCACCTAGTAGTGACGTAATAAATGAAAACTGTCTCTGTTCTAGGGGGCAGGGGAAGTATGCAGACAGGGGCAATTTGAGCTGAGCTTTGAATAAGAATTCCTCAGGTAGCCAAGAGGTCAGGACTTTACAGGCAGACGAAAGGACAGGAATAAGCAAACAGCTTATTATTATCCAAAGAAAAGCTTTAAAAAAATTAAACACAGCCCCTGCCACTCATGGAGTTTGCGGTCCTTAACGTGGACACCAAAGCATTCAGCAGGCGTAGATTTTGACTCGGAAATGAAAATCAAATGAGACTGCCCTTCAAGGAGGGAGGAAGGTGTCAATAATCACGGAGTTTTCTTTTCATTGCTACCGTAGGCTTTGACCTCAGCCTGGTATGGCCTGGCCACGAAGCAGGGCGGCAGATTTAGGGAGGGCAGCAGTCTTCCCCTGAAGCAAAAATAAGTATTTTCCTGTGGTGCCCATACCCAGCAATACAAAGCAGCTTTATTCAGAGGCACCTACCTCCACACTGCTTTGTCCTCAAAGGAAATTTGTTTTGTTAGGATGGATTAGTCTCTTAGATAAATATTTGGCATTTCCTTTCGCAGTAGTT